>NC_042632.1:42454626-42778055 GCF_901001135.1 Rhinatrema bivittatum | reverse complement strand
TATTAGATGCATAATATTTAAAAATGAGTAGATTGTTTTACATAGTTGCATTCCCAGCTTACATCACCTTAATATCTCACTGAGCAGTATGCCTTGAGGCATTAATGTTCTGTTTGTTTGAAGAAGGATCTGCCATGCAAGCATGAGTATATTTGCAGCCCTTTGGAAGTAATTTGTTTTTATGATGCCTTGCATTTCAAAAGAATAAAAAGATTTAAACAATGTTTAAAGTTGTTTTCTCTGACTGTATGTAGCGCTATACTCCAGTGAACAAAACTGAGGTGCTGCTACAAAACCCCAGACTATGTTGGGAGAGAAATATATATATACATATTTATTTATATTCCACCTTTTGTACCACTTCAAAGCAGATTACATTCAGGAGGTGTAGATTTTATTGAATTTAAAGGTAACTACGTTTCATTATCATAATGCACGTTAGTCCAAGGATAAGGAAAAACATCACCTCGGCATTCTCCACATGCTGAGTGAGTAGAAACCACTGAAGCCAATTCATTTGCAGGTTGGTTTCTTTTTAAGTACAATGTTTAAAAAGTTAAGCTACCACTTTTTAACATAACTGCACCTGATTTGCAGAGTTCTCCTATTCTGAAAAAGAACAGATTTCTGGAAGTTGTGTCCATTCACAAAAAGTAATCACATTTTAGGGCTCAAATGAGTTCAAAGATTTAATCAATCTCAACAGAATAGAAATTATTTGCATTAGCTACTCAGAAAAGTAAATAATTACAAGAAACTACCGTAGTAACTGATAATTAATGGAGGCAGTGCATTCAAATCTCTCTCATGCATATTCATTGTGGATATCCAGAAAACCCTACAGGTATTAGCGATTAAATTTTAATAAAATACAAATGCAAAATACTGGCTGGGGAAGGCTCCCCCAGATCACATTTGGGAAACACTGTGCTAAGGCCTTCAAAGCATGCAGTTATTTAAGACTGTGCTGAGGACAGTGGTTCCTTTATGTTTCAATTCAGGACCCACTTTTCAGCTACAACAACATCCCAGGCATTTCAAAACTTAAAACAAAACATCATTCGGGGCCCACTTGTGGGTTCCGACCTACAGCCAGGGAAGCTAGGACACTCTGTACAGCATTACAAGCAGTCATGCTTAGACCTTGGTAAAGTAGATGCAGGTCAACACAATACTCGCCCTGGAGACTCATTGGGGTTCCTCACAAAATTATGCACACCAACACCATTTCTATGAGCAGTGGGCGAAAACATACTGACAGGCAAAGGAATGGTTGCAGCTCTAGTAACGCAGTGCTCACCTTCCAGTCCTTTTCAGTTCCTCGCTTTCATGGGGATGGCCATGGGCAAGCCTTTCGTCCGGATGCTGCAAGCTCCTGTTGCAGTGGGATTTCGATTCACGGAATAACATTGCTTTCCTGAGGCAAAAACAAAGGACACCTTAGAATGCTTTCAACTCAAGCTTGCTGAGTGAAAAAAAAAATTGAGGGGCTGAGGGAGGAGGGGAGGAGCCATTTTCAAACGGCCCGCTGAGCTGCAAACCACACGGACACTTTTACCATGCATGCGTTACACGGATTTTCAAAGGAAAAGGGCTCATGTCGTTTCCCTTGCTCAAATTAGAAGCCGCAAAGAGTGCACACGTGCTAAGAGGTCCGTGTGCGCTGAGCCTGCTGTTGGTGTGGGTGGCTGGGAGGGAAGGCGGCAAAATAGCGCATGCATAGTTGAATAGCACATGGACATGTGCTATTTCACTCCCCTGACCTAAACCCGCCCACAGGGACGCTTCTTGTTAACGAAGCTAAAAGTGTGCGGGCTATGGAAGCCACCCCCCCCCCCCCCCCCCCAATACTTTTATCCTCATCGGAGGTTTCTCAGGCCATTTTGCCCACGGAAATAACTTTGAAAATTTTCCTGTCTATGATTTCCAGTACTGCAATGCATCCTGTAGCCCAGGGCTTCTCAAACCTGTCCTGGGGATCCCCCAGCCAGTCGGGATTTCAGGGTATCCCCAATGAATATGCATGAGACACATTTGCATATACTGAGTCTCCATGGTATGCAGATTTATCTCATGCATATTCATTGGGGATATCCTGAAAACCCAACTGGCTGGGGGGTTCACAGGACAGGTTTGGGAAGCCCCACTATAGCACAGCTCTACATTTTTTTGTTAACTTCAAAATGGTAAATTATCTTCATATCAACCTTTTACGGATAATTTACAAGATCTATTGGAAAGAGGTTGTTCACTGTGTTTAGAATAAGCTTTTTTACAAAAGGGAAGAAACTCTATTTTATACATGCTAAATTAATATTTGAAAGCTCTGAACAGGAAGATGTCTTAGTCTCCCAATTAAATAGTAACATTTATTTTATTTATTTAAATGTTTTTATTTATATGACTGCTGTTTCGGGCTGGAACTGCTGCTCCGTGCAGGTTACCCCCATGCCTATCAGGAAGTACAATGTGGTCATATCACTGCCTATTTTGGCATTTTAACTGCAGCTCTGTACAAGTTACCCAGTGTTTCATTTCTATCTTCTTTCCAGTAGGAATCCTCTGTGAATTCCATTACCAGTTGTTGTCCATACTACCTGCTCTGGGAGCGTTTTCCAGTCGTCCATCACTCTTTCTGTGAAAAAAATCTTTTCTGATGTTCCTGAGTCTACCTACTTGTGATCCTAGGTTCTAGAAATTTCCTTTCCATTGAAAAAAGTTTGTTTCTTGTGCATTACTAATTGCTTTTAGGTATTTAAATGGCTCCCGTCTCTCCTCTTCTTTATGGTATATATTACTTAGATCCTCAAGTCTCATCTCATACGAGTGCTGATGCAGACCCCACACCATTTTGGTTGCCTTTCTCTGGGCTCGCTCCAGGCTCTCTCTATCCTCTGTGATGAAGTGACTCTGTTTTCCCCCTTTTTGCATGTGTGGTACCAGGCATTTAGCCTGGTCATTAATTTCTACAGGGTGAGAGAGTTCTGTGGGTGGACCCTGCTGGGCGTGGAATGAGAATGTGAGCCCAGCTGAATTCAGGAGGCCCCTGCGTCTCCAGGAGAAAACAGTTCCTGAAATATCTCTGACCTAACTGGAAGGTATTGTAAGTACACCACAAAGGTAAGCAGTCTACTACTATGTTATTTGCCGTTTATGTGAATAAAAGTAAAATTTCAAGAAAAAAAGTTGGAGTCAGCATGTTTCCTGATGCCAGAGAGTGATGTTTTGTTCGGTCATCCTCACACCTCTCTGAGATACAACCTCCAAAACCGAACACAGGCCTCACCTATGATCTATAAAGAGGCATTATCATCTCCTTTTTTCTACTGGTTATCCTCCTGGCTATAGCCACTACCTTAGCACACTGTTTTGCTACCTTGACATTATCAGATGCGATCACTCCAAGATCTCTCTCCTGACCAGTGCACATCAACTCTTCACCAACCACTGCATGCAACTCCTGTAGATTTCTGCACCCCCAAGCACATGGACTCCGTAACGTTTTGGTACTAAATCTTAACTGCCAAGCATTTGACCACTTCTCAAGCTTTCTTAGATCATTCCTAATGCTGTCTACTTTATTGCAGATCTTTGTGTCATCTGCAAAATGTCAAACTTTTCCCTCTAAGTCCTTTGTCATCTCGATCACAAAGATATTGAACAAAACTGGGCCTAGGGCGAATTCCCGAGGCAATGCAGTAGTCACCACTCTCTGAGGAGAGTTCACTAGCACAGTCCACTAGCATTCACTAGCACAATCTGTCGTCTTATCAGTTTTTAATCCAGCCCCCCACCATGGGAACCATCCCATGCTGCTCAGTTTATTAACGAGCCTCTTATGTGGGAGTGTTTGGAAATTAAATGGGCTCTGAGAAAGTGTCAGGCAGCTAGCCCAGATAGCTTCCACTCCCTCTGCGCCTGTACAATTTTCCATAGGCCAAGCCACCAATTGGGTGCTGCCTCACTGTAAACATTGTTTATTAACTAAATTCTTTGCACTTGCATTACCTCTTCTGCGGTGAAGGCAGGAATTTTGGAGGCTGAATCCTTACGGTAGGGTCCCATTTGCCAGGAGGCAGTACTGTAAGCTCGTCAAGAAACTCATCGATTCCTGCAACGAGCTCGTCTTTGTTCATAGCTTTATGTGCAATGCACTGAAACAGCTGGAAAGAAATAAAGTTGCATTAGCATTTATTTAGAAATGTACATAGAAATTTGGATTGGTCATAGGACTCATGTAACAAAAAGCACGACCAATCTCGGATCCTATAGCTTGAGGCTAAATAATTGTGCTGAAGGCAAACGATGTTAGTTCAAGAATTACCCACTGGAACAGGAAAATACAGCTTCTGTTGAATCCATGCTGAGCATATGAGTACTACGCGGAGGAGGATAATGGAGGCATTGCATATGGGGCCTGCGCATGCTGGATTTGCTGTCAAGATTTCCAGCAGTGATTGTTAGTCCGATATTGGGCCTCATTCTCTAAGAGTCATCCTACGGCATTGCTGTACGATTGCCAGATGAGCATAAATGTGAGAAAATAGAGGTAATTTTAGCATCATCTCTGACACTCGCCCAAAGGTCAAGCAAAGTCCTGGATATTTTTTGCATACATTATTATTAACACAAAGATGTTTTTATTATATATTTATGGATGGAGCCTAGTTAAAAGCACATTTTGTTAAACTTTTGGTCCTTCCTGCTTCTCTCTCTCCAGATGCTGTGTTTACGTTTTGCCAGCAGGACTGCAGGACCCAGAGCCAATCCAACAACAGCACTGCAAGGCAATTATCCATAGGAGAATGTTTCAGGGAGTTAAAGAAACAGAATCCACCTTCTGCTTCACTGCTGTCTAAGGGGAAAAAATGTATGTGTCACACCTAAGCTCTTTAAGCCTTTTAATAAAAAATGGCTCTCAGTTTGTCAGAATCCACCATCCTGGACCAGTACAGTGGCTTAGTGCCAGTGCTGTATTCTGCCATACGGAGAATCCCCAGTTTGATCCATGAATTGTGTCTTCCCCTCCCCAGATCACCTGGGGGCTGGGGATGCTGCAGGAGCAGCACTTGTAGGTGGGGGAGGGGGAGGCATTTGTAGTCATTGCTAAAAGGTGACATCTAGTGGCCAAATTCAGGTTTTGCAAAGAGCCCTGGTGCATGGGCCCTGGCCCAGGACCGCTACAATGACCGGACAGGGTACACTGGCTGGGAGATATAAAATTAAGGGAAACAAAATCCCTAGCTAGTTGCAAATGAGGATTCATGATTCCAGATCCCAGCCCTGGAGGCCCAAAGGAGCAGAAGAAAACTTCCAGTTTAAGGGGGAAAAAAAACCAAACCCCAAAACACATCATCTTTTAGGATCTGTAGGTTTACCTCATCTGTGATCAATGTGGCAATGGCTCGCCCAATCTCATGGTAGGCCCTCAGTTTTGCTTTAGGGCCCAAAAGGATGAACAGAAATCTGTAATGTAATAACATTTGTTAACATGCAGATTGTTTCTCTTTCATTTCTACCATATAACCTAAAATATAAACTGTCAATACATGGCTATGTAAGCCATGGCATCCTGTATAATCAGGACACCGATGCCAAGCTAGCAATAAAAAGAACCATCATATTTTTTAGCCTACTTTCCAAAGGAAGAGAAGGCCTATGGGTGTCTGCATCCCCCCTAATGACATTTTTATTTGTCTTATTCACACCACATTTTCAGGCTCTGTTAGGGGACACACCAGGACTCTGACACATGAGTCCCAGAAAGTAGGCTCCTTTAATTCTGGGTGGAATTTTGTGGGGTTTTTTTTTTGTTTTTTTTTTTTTACAGTAACCACGAGTAAAGTATTGTGCTGGCCATAGTAATCCAATATGTAGAAATAAAGGTCCAACAGTTGAAGGCAAAATCTTTTTTTATTGGCCTAATTAAATATATCCGTGACTAGCTTGTAAGAGCTCTGCTCCCTTTGTCAAGTCAGTGAAGAATGAGCATAGTTTTACTGAGGTTTAACTAGCATAGGAGTCAACTAGGCCTTACGTTCTCTGCATATGCTAGGAAAGTGCAGCCCAAAAAATGTTGTTTCCATTTGATTTTTCGTTTCAGGGTGGGGTTTTTTCCATTGGTTTCCTTAACTGATAAATAAAACTTTAATGGGTAGATTTTAAAAGGCCCACTCGCGTAAATTCCGGGGTTTACGCGCGCCTTCTCCATTCCCATTTTCCTTTACTGACCTGTAATGACTGTACTATTCAAACTCCGTGTAACTGTGCTGTTCCCTTACTGGACCAGGAGAAGATAAGCCGAGCTCTGGAAAGCTGCTCACAGATGTATTAAGTTGGTCCAATCAAATTTTATCACCTATAACGTTTTTTTGTTAACCCTTTGCTTCTACCACAATCATGCAACTGTGCTTCCTGCAAAGTCAAATGTGACTGCTGGTTAATAGTTATAAAATGGTCTTTGATGTTATTTTACCTGCTTGGAAGAGCTACTTCAGTCAATGCTCCCAATATCACTGCCTCCTGCAGTCTGACAAACGCAATAAATGGCTTATCCAGGAAGTCAACTTCACCAACCAGTATATTTGATACTTCTGTCCCTTTGGGTATCTTCTTCTTAAATCTGTTTTTTAGCTGAGGCAAAAAAAAAAAAAAATACTGATATTGGTGTACAAGATTATAATCAGAAAGTGTCAAAAGTTGAAAAATCATTGAAATATGACAGATGGTGGAACCGGACATCCTTTCTATCTGTCCCAGAAAGGGCAGTTTTGACCAGAATATCACAAACTTGTATAAATTCACACATTAATTGGTTTAGGTAGAAAAAAATACTGATATTAGATCTATCAGGCCAATAAAATGGGCATCTGAAAGATTTTGTTTAATTGCCAACTGAACTATCTAAAGACACTTTTGTTAATATATTGCTTTCAGGCACCCCCATCCTATTCCCTACCTGCTCTTTCAGAGGTCTTTCTGAGAGCTCAGTCATTGTAGTTTTCGAAAGAACTGTTTTACCTGCAATGAAAAGCAATCTCAGTTAAGAAATGAGTTAATGACAAACTTTCTGGATGGGCAAAATTAAAGTCAGTAGTTCTTGTCCTTTTGGGTTTTTATGGAAAAGATATTTGCACAGAAAAATTATATACAGCATTTAAGGTTATTACTGTAGTCCAAAAAACAGTTAAAAAATTAATCTTTCACACTTACCTTTCAGGCCTAGTAAATTAGGATGATCCACAATTTCTGGATTGTGATCTGGGAACATTCCATCTGGTGAACCACTTTTTCACTGAGATTTTGCAATTCTACCCTGTGACTCATGATTTGAGGATGGCAGTTTGTGATTTCCAGACTGCAGTAAATCACCGATCACCAATCACAATCCACAGCAATGGCGAAATCTGGTGGCCGGATTTAGGGCCTGTGTTTGCAGATTTCCAGAAAGAGCCCTGGCGCATTGCCCTTAGCTGAGGACCGTCATGGCAATGGCTAAACCAAGATTTAACATAGGAGGAAAATCCCCAGATAGCTGTGAATGAAGGCTAATGTCACCACTCTGACTGAGCTGGAATCCCAAAGGAGCGTAAAGGGGATTGTAAGGCCAAAAAGATAAAAATAAATACAAATTGTGATCCCCGATTCACCATTCATGAACCACAAGTTATGATCCAGGATTCAAGATCCATGATCTATATTTTGATTCATGATTCGTAAACCGTGCCCATCTGATTCACTGACAGCAATGCAAAGATTATTATTTGCTTATTGTTATCTTGAAGATTCACTGACCATGATTCATAAATTTCAGTTCATAATTTGCGGACTGCAATTGTGATGCATTCCGCGTTTCTGAGTTTGTGGGTGAATAACGGGCTGAGTTAATTTGCTAAGTCACATTAAATATCAGTTCATGTGTAACGTGCATTAAAAATGCTTTAAGGCATGAAATCGGTAACATCTGCTTAAGCATTACCAAAATCAAAAAAATTTCATGTCAAATACTAATGAGCTGCATTGAACGGACATGCATGCAAAACAGCTCATTAATATTAAGAGGACCTAACATGGATTTCAATAAACCTTGTGATCTGCATTAAGTCATGAGATGTAGTTAACTTTCCCCTAGAGCACTGGCAAACTAACGTGCCTGCCAATGCTCTCACTCTCCCCCCATTGGGCTATGAGTGAGAAAGCACCATCCCCCTTCCACCCCTTTGTAGGAGCCCACCCCCCCCTCCTGTTTAAAAGTCCCACCCCCGTACTCAAGAACTAATCCCTCCCCACATCTTGGATCTCCCCCCCAGGTCCCTCTCCCTTTCTTCTTGAACTCCCAACCCATTATGCCATGGCAGCCTCTGGGTCCTACCAGTCGAGACCAATGCTGCATTAGTGCAAAACTTAAAATGGCGCGGGCTGACCAGAGGCTCTTTTTGTCTCTCATGTATGGAGTGAAGGGCATGCTCAGTTCAGCTAGTGACATTTTTAATTTTTTTTGTTCCAGCGTGCCCACCCGAGGACACCCAGAGGCTGTGGAGAATTGGGGGAGAGGGACCTAGGAAGGTTCCTGGGTGGTGGGGGGTGTTGCTATTTTGGTATTTGAGTGAGGGGCATGCAGGGTTTGCTATGGGGGGGGTGTTCCTGCAAAGGGAGATGTCTCTTGTTTCTCGGTTGAGTGGGGCAAGAGGGATGCTGTGCGGGGGCAGTAGGGTTTTTCACCAGGAATTCATACTGCAATGTTCACTAAATTGCAATTATCACAGCAACTAAAATGCAATAAAACTGCGCAGTAACACACACTTTTAACGCACTTTAGTAAACAGGGGCCTAAGCAGCGAGCCTTCTGGACTAATTTCCTGCACACACCTGGGATGTGCTATGCAAATAATGATAAAGCAGATGTGAGAAGGGCGAAAGACAGGGAGGTAGAAAATCCATTCATTCTGACTGCTTCCCGGTGACAGTTCAATCATTTAGGAAATGTGAGTCAAAATTTGCAATCCATGAACCTCCCCCATAACGATCCTACCAACTGCTAATTCATTTTCATTTTGCGTGATCTCACTTAGAGATTCACACATTGTGTCTTCAAGGTGGAGAGAGTTTCTGATTGATACAAAGTGATAAGGCCCTAAATATCTCTGAAACCTCTTCAAGCAAAAATAAAAGGTCCTGCTGCCGTTATTCACTGCAAATGAACTCCCACCTCTGCAGCAGTTCTTTCCCACATCAGCCGCCATTCTGCCACGGGATTTTTTAGTCAGGTGTAGGGGTCTTCGGAGGAGAATGTGCATGATTTTTTCCTTCAGCTCTGGCTTTAAGGCATTGTTGGCAATTTGAAGACTGGTTACAGTTTCTTGAAACAAAGTTAAAAAAAAAAACCAAAAAAACAACAGAACAGATTGTCTAAATTAGCAAGCCGATCGTTTGGATATTTTGACTTTCACAATTTACACAGTAAGATGGTAACTTTCAAACCGTCATGCAGACTCGCATCGGCACGTGTGCGTCGGCCCACACCCAGGGACGCAGCCATGTTATATGCATGCATATGTGCGCATATTATAAAATAGCCTGACCGCACGCATGTGTGCACTCAGTTGTAAGTGGGCGCAACCTATGTGCATTAATTCCACTTCTGCCACGTAAGTTGGGGAATTTTAAAAGGGGCGAGCGTCCACCCCATTGCCTGTTTAGCAGTTTGTCCACCAATTCACCCAGTTAACATCTAGGGCCTCCAAAGCCCTTTGGTTTGATAGCCTACACTCCCCCCCCCCCCCCCCCCCAGTTACCCCAGACCCTTTTAACCCCTCAGAAATGACTCGATCCTTTTATTTTATAACTTAAACGTCGTCCATAGCAGGAGTAAAGCTACGCAGCAGGGGACCTCAGCGCGCATCGGGGTGGGTATTTACGCGCGCATCTCTTAGCCAGGCCTCGACCTGCCCATGCCCCGCCCAGAACTCACCCATGCCCCGCCTCCTTTTTGTAAACTTTTCAAAATGTGCGCGCAACAAGTTTTACTCACGTATCTGGATGTTTTTCAAAATATAGTTGGCGCACGCATCCCCTTATTGATGCATACGCCAGGCTTTTAAAATTCACCTTTAATTGTAGAAGAATATCTTGGGGATATTTCTCATTTAGATTCTAGGCTGATTTGCAAAAGTACTTCTGGCACCTACTCATTGCTCTAACTTTTGTTAAAGTACCCAGCCACCTAAAATAAATCTGCCTGTATATCAATGTATCAAGGTATTTCCTTATATAAAAGAGGGTATCAGACACCTTCAGTGGACTCTTTGGTGGCTCTTTATTCAAGTTTAAGTCATATCTAGGCTGTAAAGTTGCACACCTCTAATATCTGACCATTTACCCTCTGATTTTTAGTAAACTTTAAAGTGTGATGCTAATTGTATTCTCGTAGCCCACTCTTTTTTGCAAAACTCATTTACATCTTGATTACAGACCACAGGCCAACATCGGCCATTATTTCAGCAATTCACCTGCTTAATCTTACATACCTATTATGTGCTTAAAACTGGAGGTTTCAAAGTCCAGCAGAATTGTCCCCTTTTCTATGCAAGTTCTTAGCTCGAACAAACTGTGTAAGGACAGTGTGGTGACATGAGGTTTGCTCCATCGTTCTCCTCCATCTTCTACTTTCTCTTCAAACTTCATCCACCTAATGGAATGACAGTACATGTCAAGCAGTAAAGCTTGTGTGAGTAACAAATGACTGATTCAAAAAAATAAAAAATAAAATTTAAAAAAATCCACAAAATAAAAAAGAAAGAATGAAAGTGATAAACTCCAGACTGAAGAATACATGATGGCCTCAGTAGGTCTGCTTCATGTCTTATGAATTCAGAATTTCATTCTTCTGCTAATGATATGTCGAAGCATTAAGACTCATTTACATTTTTTTGGAAGTCAAAAGTTTCTCTGTTTACAAAATGTTTTCATGTATTTTTGGAACCAAAACGATAATAAAGGCATTACTTTAAAATCCCCATTACAGTGCAGGACACTGAGAAGGTGCAGATTTTAGAGGGCAATCTATTGGGGGCTATGGGCATTCAAACAGCAACTCTAAGTGAAGCAAATGAGTTGAGTTGAGCTGACCTCATGACACCATGTGCCTCAACATAGGAAAGTTTGAGCCTTCTGCCTGATGAGTTGGAAGATAGCTGCAGTTACTTTGGCAATCCTTGCCAGCCAAAGAAGCAACATTGAGGGTAAGTCTCGAAGAAGAGCTCTCTCCTTCCTTCCCAACCAGCAATGGTTATATGTTACCTGAGCATGGTGTCCGAGGTAAGCGATGTATAAAGAAGGAAGAAAGAAGTCACCTTTAAATGAATGAAATAAAACACATGATCTAAAGTATACGCAAACTACAAGGCTAAAGTCAATAGCAGTAATCATGATCATCTTCAACTAAAGAACATCCTATGGAGCACCCTCAGATTTCCAGAAAAAGAAATGTTTTCTGAATGATAGATATGAAGATTCTAATCTAGGGGCTTCCATCCATTTTTTCCTGAGTGAGGGACCAATTTCTGAAAAGGACTAAGCCTTACAACGAACTCTACCAATCTTCTTAAATGTCGAAACCTGCAAGAAAGCCCCCAATACTGGATCTTAAATAAGTTAGGCCATTGTTTTATATTGCCCAAAAGATTAGAACAAAGACCTTAAACTGAGCACAGAACCCATAAGCAACACACATTCGGCAATCAATGTAATGTCAAAACCAATGGTGTAGCAGATATATATCTCGAGCAACCAAAGTTTACAGGTAGCCACATTTTGAGCTACCTGTAGCTTATGCATGAACCACGTATAAGCTGTTACAATAGTCAGATAATTAGAGATTGCATCATCATTCTAAACAGATGATCCAAAAATGGATGCAATATCCTAAGGGCCTCTAACTTGGCAAACATCAATGGATCTGGAGACATGATTTTACAGAATCTAACAATACCTCCAGGGATTTTGCAGTGTCAGCCTCAAATTCAAAAGTCTCTAAAAGAAGAGAGATATGAGAAAAAGGACATCTGGCTCCAACTTTTAAGATCTGTATCTTCTGGGTAGTTAAGGTTAGCTTGTTCCACCTGAACCAGTTGCAAATCAATTTCAAATTTATGTTAAACTGAGAGAGTGCCCTATTTTGTGTTTGGCACAATGATACCACCAACTGAACATCAGCACAGACATAACCGTTTATGCCTAATGATTAGATTTAAAAAAACCTAGTCAATGTGGGAAGAGAGCTAACAAAGCCTACTTTATGGGATGCATGTATATATAAATCCAGAAGAAACATGACATCAGGATCCCAATCAGTGGCAGATTCCCGATGAAGACTGGCCCGGGGATTCGCCACCCAGGCCAGCCCAGGAGATACCACATGGACTGCCGAGCACAGCCGCGCTCGGCAGACCACGTGACTAGCGCGACCAGCCCACCAGGGGATGCCCGATCCCCCAATAGGCCAATCCGCCCCTGATCCCAATTGTCTTCCCTGATATGTCCTGATAATTTGATATGGATAGGATACCAAATACAAACTTTATTAAGGGGGAACCCACAACAGTGTCCCATAAGCCTTCTCTTCCTTCATAAAGTAGACTTAAAAAGATGGATAGAAAGAAATATAAGACAGAAATGGAGTTGTCTATGAGCAATCACGGATTGTCCACATATTACCTGTGGGAACTGGCAGCACAGGTCTTCTACTGTCGCATGACTGAGGTTCCTGAAATTGATAAAATCCTCCAGCTTCTTTGATGAAAACCAGAAAGCTAGGAACTACATCACGAATACGATGGCTAGGGACCTTCTGTTTCAGTTTTTATTGTATTTTTTCCTGAAAATTTCAATGTTCTAACAAAACAAATCAGAGGAAAAATGCCTGCTATAACACATGAGATAAAAATCAATGGAAAAGTCATTTTTCCATAGATTTATTTATTCTTTTTGCTATAACATTGAAATTCCCATGAAAAAATAAAATAAAAAATGAAAACAAAGAACCCTAATGATGGCTCACTGGCTACTTTATTTGATAGAACAATGATTTCCTTTCAAGCAAAATGAAGAAATCTGTTATGGATAAGCATTAGCCTCAAATTAAAAGTGTGAAATGCCAGAGAGGAAAGTCATGTGTCACAGTGATCAGTGGAGAGGGAGCAAGTCCCAGACATAAGTTTGTTGGTTATTAATTCAGAGTGGTTTCTCTCTGCTCCAGACAAACCATCAGATGGAGGACACATTGCAGAAAAAAAAAAAAACAAAACCAATTAAGATTAATTTAATGCCAAGAAAACATTTATAAACTCAATTGGATCAAAGAAATTACTTTTTAATCTCAACCAAATTTCTTGGGCATTTTTAACAAAGATAAGAATGAAAATAATAATAATAATAATAATAATAATAATAATAATAAAAAGATATGCTATCTCCAATCACAAAAGAAACTTCTATGGTTTAACTAGTTGTTACTGAGCAATTTTTATATGTTATTTCATAATTCCTGGGGTGCCATACACAGGCATGGCAAGCCATGTCTTCCTAAAGTTTGAGGACTTTAGCCATGAAAATCTATTTTACAATCTGCAAAAATGGAGGAATATCGTAAGAGGTAACACTTGGCATGTCAGCCTTAACTGCAAGCCAAAATTCTGGCCAGCGTAACCAAGACTGGTGTATACACAAATACTAAAATGGGTGCACTGCAAAGGTGGAGAGCCATGAATTCACATACTGTGTGCTGTGGCGGTCAAAAAAGCAAACAGAATGTTAGGAATTATTAGGAAGAGAATAACAAATAAAACGGAGGATGTCATAATGCCTCTGTATCACTCCATGGTGAGACCGCACCTTGAATTCTGTGTACAATTCTGGTCACCGCATCTCAAAAAAGATATAATTGCGATGGAGAAGGTACAGAGAAGGGCTACCAAAATGATAAAGGGGATGAAACAGCTTCCCTATGAGGAAAGACTGAAGAGGTTAGGGCTGTTCAGCTTGGAGAAGAGACGGCTGAGGGGGGATATGATAGAGGTTTTTAAGATCATGAGAGGAATTGAACAGGTAAATGTAATTATGGTTATTTACTCTTTCGGATAATACAAGGACTAAGGGGCCCTCCATGAAGTTAGCAAGTAACACACTTAAAAGAAATTGGAGACAATTCTTTTTCATTCAATGCACATAGAAACATAGAAACATAGAAATGACGGCAGAAGAAGACCAAACGGCCCATCCAGTCTGCCCAGCAAGCTTCACACGTTTTTTTCTCTCATATTTATCCACAATTAACCTCTGGAATTCATTGCCAGAGGTTGTGGTTAAGGAAGCTAGTATAGCTGGGTTTATAAAAGGTTTGGATATTCTCCTGGAGGAGAAGTACATAAACTGCTATGAATAGCCACTGCTTGTTGCCGGCATTAGTAGTATGAGAACTATGTAAAGTTTGGGTACTTGCCAGGTACTTGTGACTTCGATTGGCCACTGTAGGACACAGGATACTGGGCTTGATGGTTCCTTGGTCTGATCCAGTATGGCATATCTTATATATAAAATATATTTATAATCCAGGCACATTAAGAAGATTTTTTGATGCATTATAATTATGGATTCAAGAGAGGAGGAAGGGAGGGAAGCTAAGTTATTCATTTTGGTTCTTTTTTGTTTATTACATGTTTTGCATCAAAATATTTGTAATCTTTCTCAATAGAATTATCATCGTAGAAAAAACAACAACAATACAAAGCCTCCAGCCTTAAAATATACTGCAATATATGTTGGGAAATCATGCTAGTGTATCCAGCAGTGAAAGAGCTGAAAAAAAAATACTAACCTGGCAGTTTCCTTCCACTCCACATCTTCCCCAACAATGAAAAGTTCATTCAGTTGGGTAAAAAGCAAAGGATGATCCATTTCCTCATCAAATTCTTCTTCATCTCCTCCTAGCATGAATCCAACTTTCTTAGCTGCAGGGGAGATTCTGGAGCTGAAGATGCTTCGATTCGTAGCCTGAGAAATTATGATGGAGTTTCTGCTTCGCAGTCCCTCGGACCTGCCGCAGTTGCTGTCATCACCGAGAGAGAGAAATCCTTCATTCTCTTCCAGTCGCATTATCAAGTGCAGTGAGCAAATGGGCCAGGTGGCGGTCTGAAGGGATTTATGCCCACTGCTTCTTCTGCTGAGTGGGGCTGAGCTTTGCCTGTGTACAGTGTAACACGGTTCTTAAATCTCATAACAGCATACCGAAGATATCCCAAACACCTTTAAAAAGGCTGGATCTTGTTTAGGCCAGAAACATCAGACACATGCACACACTACTGTGCGTAACCCAAAACACGTTTATTAAAAAAAAAAAAAAGAAGAAGAAGAAGGCTTGCACACGCTGGACATTACTTGATCAGTCTGCTCTAAGTAGGCTCCTAATCAAAGTAAATATCTTGTTTGCACACTACTGTAGATTATCCCAGATAAACACTTCAGAAACCAGAAGAGCACTTTGGATAGGTTTTATAAGTTACTGAATTCTTTTTGGTTCATTCTTTTATTTTTATAAGTATTTAAACTATCACAAACAAAAAGGATATCACAATAGACAACTTGAAAAAAGGGAAAAGATTCCCATAACATAGGGTTGTGTATAGAAAAAATATTTGGTTCAGTTTTCTGATTCATTTGGGTTCAGATCAGAAGTCCATTCGTTTCATTTGGGTCATTTGTTTCCATTAAAGTCAACAGGGGAAGTAATACATCCTCTTTTGGACTCTAATTTTGGGGGTCTTCAATCAAGTTTTATGAAACTTGGCATCAGCAGCAGAGGCAACAGTACCCCAACACACCGAAAAAGGGACAAAGGACACCAACGGTAGTATAAACTGGCCAAGCCACTGCAAGAAAGACAAAATGGCACAAATAGTGTCATAAATACCCCAACACAGCAAAGAAGGGACAAAACAGGACAAATAGGGGAATACACAACCCATGACATCAAAAGAGGGGCAAAGGACACCAACAGTGGCATCAACACTCCAAGACAAAGAATGAGGGCTATGGCAGCAAAATAGTGGCATGAAAAGCCAAAGGCAGATAGTGAGGGATATGGCAGCAAGCACAATACCATGAAAACCCCCAAGGCAGGACCTGAGTGTAATGCAGCAAGAAGAGTGGCAACGGCACAGCAGGATGCTGAACCAAGGCAGCAGCAAGGCAAGAAAGCAGACCAGGCAGGTGGTGACAAGATCCTGAGGCATCCTGAAAGAGGCAAGGGAAGAAAGGAGGGTTTTTTTCCCTAATATAATTCTTTTGCTTTTCTGGCCAAAACTCCCAGTGGAACCGAGAGAGTGAAAGGGTAATGGAAGCAGGCTAGCGGCAGCAGCAGCAGCAAGAGTGGCAAAAAAACTCAGCAGGAAACTGAACCAGAAGAGAGGGGACAGCAGGAGAAGGCTGGGCAACATCAGCGAGAGTGGCAACTGGCAACAACGCAGCAAGGTACTAAAGTGTGGGCATTGGTTTGGTGTAGCTATGCACTCAGTTCTCCTGCCACGTGCATTGAAATATAGGGAAATCCAGCAGAGGGAAGTTGATCTTAAGGGCGATCAACCAATTCTGGTACCGGTCCTGAGTGATGTGGACTCATGATGTCCTTTGATACTGAGAATAGCTCTTCTCCATGCTGACACTGCTTGGTGAGAAGGAAAGGGAGTGCCGGGCGTCCTTACTTGATTATTTATTTATTTTAAAATACTTGCCCTTGGCAAAGCCTGGCCAGACTGTGGCCTTGTGTGCCCAGTACGCCAGTGGGTCTGTGTCCATGATCTTGACTGGCTCTCCAATATACAGCATGACTGCAATTTATGGAGGAGTCTCCTTTGCTGGCAGGGTGGGGGAGAGGAAACACTGGTCTCTGTTGCCAAATGGTGAAGCTCTGCCTGTGTCAGGAGAGCCCATTGTATGCTGGCCACAGGAGGATGGTGGCTAAAGGTGGGGGAGGAAGTAGTAGCTTTCAGGGTACAGCTGATGCTGACGCTATTAAGTGGAGAGTCTGCTCTTCCTTCTGCTGACCCCTCACTGCCTCTGGCATTTCTACTCTTGCACCTCGGCCACCAGCTTCTCCTTTGAGTAAGTCAGATTGCTGGACTGGAGGTTGATAACTCCCTTTCAACGGTGGATCTCACAGGATGGCTACTATGCAAGGATCCAGTTGGGTGAGGGGTCTGAGCCAATTTTCCATTTTCTGCAGCAAAGAATCCACGAGCACCAATACTTCTGGAGTCAGTTCCTGTTCCTGCCGGAAACCCTGCAATTTCTCCTTCAGGATGTTGATTTTGGGGATGACCTCAGCCAGGAGGGATCTTCAGGACTTGAAAGGCTTCAGCACTGCGTTTGGTGTAACAGATCCTGACATCCCAGAAGAGATCCATGCTTATCTTGGCCTCCACAGATAGCTCCTGAAGGAGCTATTCTGCACTAAGCTATGCATTATCAGACAGGTGGAATTCCATCTGGTGCCTGCATCCCGAATAAGCTGGTGTACAGGCCCCCTGCTTCTCACAGAGCATCATGCTCTGGTTAGCATGACCCACCATTTTCCTGCACCTCTCTGTCAGGTGCCATAGGAAACAGCTACCATCTTCCTTGCCACTCACCCCCCCCGTGCCTTCTTTATGGCCAGGTGCAGCAGTGTGCAAAGCATTGGATCCCCTGGCAGTCCCCATCACCCACAGCCACCACCCGTAACAAAAAAAAAAAAAAGCAATGTTGTTTTTCAGCCTCGCCACCAGCTCTTCATAATTCTCCTTATTACTGCTAAGACATGGGTAAAGGTACGGCTTTCTTCCATTACCTGAGTGTGCTGCACAGTCCACCTGTAACTTGCTGGTGTCTCTCTGTTACAGTTGCTGCCTGCCTGGTCCAGTTGGCACACATTGGTGCCAGCTGGACCAGGCAGGCAGCAGCTCTATCTGTCAGGGAGCGGTAGAGATGGGTAGTATTTTGGCTGGTCCAAATGTTACTTGTAAAATGGATGCCACATCCCCCCTGCCTTGTACAACTGCACCTGCAACCGGACATAGCATTGAGGATAGAGGTTAAGGATTACTCTCCTACTAAATGTTTTCCTGGAAGGAAGGTTGTAATTTGGGACTAAGACAGGCAGCAGCTGCTTAAATTCCATGTTCTCAACCACCTACAGGAGCTGCTTGTCCAGGGCAATAATTTCCCTGATGAGCCATGCCACCATCTTTGATAGCACCTGCCTCTTGCCCCAGGACAGTGATAGGGAACCCCACCCATCTTCCCCATGATGGCTTACCACTGATGCAGGGGGTGGGGGCTGCTAGCATGCTGCCTCGCTTTGGAAAGGGGCCGGGGTGGACAAGTTGCGAGGCAGATTTCCCTTCGGCTGTGGCTTTTCTGCTGCTGCTGCTTCTTCAAGTGGACGACAGGGTTCCCAGACTAGAACCAGCCTCCCCTGAACCCTACACTAATAAGGAAATGATGGCGCATACCATTGTTTGAAAAATGGCCCATTACCTTTTTCTCTTTAATTCATTTCCAATTCTCTATATTGGTTTTCCCTTAATTGAGGGCTAAATAGGAAATATGTACGTGGAATATATATATATTTTTTTGTTTTTCTAATATTTCTTTCACGTATACTTTATTGTCTGGTTCAAGGTGTTCATGATATGTATTCTAAAAATTGCATAAATTTAAAATAAAAACAGATCTCAGATACAGCAGCTCACCGCCATCTTACTCTCCCCCCTTCCCTCCACAAAACTAAGCTACTGAATTCTGAGCAAACAGTATGTAAATATCATTTATATAATATTTAATTTATGAATAATAATAAGATTCATAACTAATTTTATTGGTCTTCTATTTCGGCTCAATTTTCTTCTCTATCCATCATGTAGACCATCACCAATCAGGTCCAAATTTGGAAGGAAATGTCTTAGATGCACTAAGGATATGTGTTGCGACCATCGCTGCACGACGTCTCCACCTCGCCCACCTTAGCTCTTTAGTGACTCCTTCTTTGCTTGATGGAAGTTTGGCCGCCATTGCATTATCTTGCCGACCTACTCGGGCATCCCCGGACCAGCTAGACGCTGCCTTCCGCCATGTTTCCCAGAAGCCTAAGGGCGAGCGCGCGGCGTGCCCCCAACTCAATTACCAGCAATGGCGCAAACCTCAGGGGCGTCCCCCTGAGATGATGTCATCCTCACCGGATTCTTAAGGTCTCTGAAATCGCTAACTAATCGAGTTAGCAAAGGAAAGGTTACCTAGCTTCCTTCAGATATCGCTGCGGATGGGATTCGCTCTCCGCATACCTTGCTACTCTGCCTCCTCGGACTTTACCAGAGGTACCCGCTCCTTGGGGACCTCGCTCTCTCTCTCTTGTTTTTCAGGTCGCAGTCTGGAACCGGTATTCGCTCCTCGAGGGCCCACGTTCCCGGACTTGCTATTGAATACCACTTCTGCCAGGAAGTCTTCGTTGCCTGCAACACGAGTGAGTTACCATCTCTCTCTCAGAGCGTTCCCTGGAACCAGGTACTCGCTCCTCGAGGTCCTAATTCATTTCCAGCTCTTGGGCTGCTTCTAAGAGACTACTGTGTGAGTGTTACCATCAAGGTTCTGTTCCTGAACTTTGAATACCCTGCCTACTCACTATATTCAGTTTCTCTACAGCTCAGTTATCCAGGGATCGCTGTTCCAGTATCTGAGGGACTACAGCCCAGCCGGGCACTCCAGCTCACTACTGCCATCTCTGGTGGTTCAGTATACTGTCTAATAAAAGAACTAGTGTGTGTCTGTCTCCTAACTCTGAGCCTGACCGGTGGTCCCTCTCAGAATCTTGGAGCGTGGTCATCTGCCACCGGCCCAAGGATCCACCCACAACTATCTCAAACACTAACAATATGCACATTTTCATAAGGGTCATAGTTGAGAAGCATTTGAATATCAATTTTCTCCCTCTAACAATTCTCCCTCATCAATTTTCTCCCTCTAACAATTCTTCCCCAGACATAATTTGAGCACAGCTATGCACCTCGTTATATGATTTATATCGTTTGTTTGTTTTTATTTATTGCGCTAAGTTATTGTTCAGTACCAGTTCCAGTTCCAGTTTCTGTTTAAATGCTTTAGATGTAACAGGTTGTTGTAAATGTAAACCGGAGTGAAGGAATTTTTTTTTGCTATACCTCGGTATATAAAAAACTCCTAAATAAATAAATAAATAAATAAATATAATTGCACAAGCATAGATTTCATATCCTTCCTTGTTCTACCCTGGTGCAATTTCACCCTCCGATCCCATCTTTTGTATCTTCTGGACATTCCTCTCTCCCCATTCTCAACACTGTGGGCCAAACTCATTACAGGTTTAGTCTGACTCTCTGCCTATGGGAAAAGACTACTTTCTTCTGTCTGGGGCTTTTAGGATGTAAGCACTCAATTACTGAGCTAAAGGATTAATTTCTCTGGTCTTGCTGACCTGGGGTTTTAGAATATCCACAAGAAATGCCACACTGAGTCAAACCAGAGGTCCGTCAAGCCCAGCATCCTGTCTCTGACAATTGCCAATCCAGTTCACGAGTACCCGCCCAGTAGGATCCAATGTAGGATCTTGCATGTAGGATCCGATAGGCCTTTCCTTTCAGTCTGGCCAGTTGTTATTTAACTTCCACTATTACATAATTCCACAGATGGGTATCAGTGAAAAGAAACTACACTTTGAAAGAAAAACAGTGACTACTCTTTGGTGATTATTAGTAAACACAAGTGTCAACAAGCACCCTTTCTGTCTGTACTATGATTGTAATCCTATTCCAGAAGTACCTTATCTCTGTATTTCAGATCACAAGCTTCTCTGTACAGGACTGCATGTTACAGTAAACAGAGCCAAACTGGAAGGCACCGGATCTCGCTAGTGAAGATCTGGACACTTGAGCCTTCAGTATTTGTGTAACAACAGCACAGCCTTGGCAAACAGCTAATGTTATGGAACATCGATTATTCTAGCAAGCAGCCCTAACTATCCCTGACCAAAACACTATTGAAATGTTCAGAGCATTTTGCCTGTATGGCAACTAGTTAATATAAAATTCGTTAGTAAGAAATGGAGTAATTTTGTAACAGACTTCATAAATTAGATGGCACATATGCTCATAACGTACACCAAGCTGTGCACCTGCTAAATTGTGCACAGACATTTTTCAGAGAAATTTTGCACAAGGTACTACTGAAAATGCAAAATTATGTGACTTAGTGCAAGCCCCTCCCATAACCCCGCCTCCAGGAACACCTCTGCTCAATCTGGGGAAAGTTATGCGCAAACGTGACGCGCGTGGGCGAGTTTACCTGAATATCGGGTGGGCAATTTTGTAAAAGGCCACTTCTGCACCTAAAACACTGTTTTACCCACAGATGTCCCTTCGAAAAAATATTCTGCCTAAGTGGACAGAGGAAGGGTTGCCATCAGAAAATTGTAGCCCAAAACAAAAAACCTTGAATTTTTGGAACAGAATATATTTAGGGACAATTAACAGAAATAAAGAGTGCAGTTGGAAGTCTCATCATCCAGTACTGGGCTTGTGTGCAGGATGTAGAGAATCCTCTGTCAGATTTCCATCTGAACTCGGCACTATGACTGTTGGCAAAGTCACCAAAGAGTAAATTTTCACGAAAGTGCCTAGATGTAAAGTTATGTTTGTTCTGGAAAACCTGCACAGAACTGGGTGACTTGCAAAATCAGACTGCTATGCAGATAAACGTGCGGGCGCACATTAAATCGTAAGATAGAAAATGACAGCAGAAAAGACCCAAGTGGTCCATCCAGTCTGGCCAGCAAGCTTTATTTATTTATTCTTTTCATTAATTAATCTTTTTTTAGTTATGTTAATGTAGCCACTGCTGCTCCGTGCAGGTTACCCCATGCCTTGGGTGAAGTAAAATGAAAGTGCATGGCGAGATGCGTTATTTATTTAGCAGCCTGCCCATCACACGCATGGCATTTCATACGTGCCTCCCTTTCATGCAGTCATGTTTACACACATTAGAAAGGATACTCACAGTATTAGGCCCCTGTCTAGAGCTTATGCAGGTTAACTCTAATTTTGCTTAGATAAAAAGCACCCAAGGCTCAAACTGTACCCCTGAATGAGATACAGCATTCATAAATAATGGTTTGAATAAACATCAGGCAAAGGATTCAGAAGCCTTATCACCAGTGAGAGACTGAACTTGAACATCTATAAACACAAGAGTTAATTGTAGGCCAGAAACACATATCTTGAAGGAATGCTGCACTAACTATTGTACCCAGTACAGTAGCAATGGTTGATAAAACAACGAGATAGAAATAAAATTTACCGTAGATCCCCTTTTGTTCTCTACCAAGTTATGGATAAACAGATTCGTCTTTTGGGAGGAAACATAATAGTGTGGGTGGTTAGCTCCCTCATGTGGGAGAAGATAAATGGTGAGCTCCTCTAATATATAAGCCTTCATCACCATTTTACCATGTCAAATTTTTGATACCCTTCTTTGGGGCAGTATGCCATGGTTGTCCCATCTTTTAGGAACATAATATACTAATGATGGCAGAAAAAGACCAATTGATCCATCCAGCCTGCCCAGCAAGCATCCCAAGGTAGCAACTGCCACTCAGTGCAGGCTACCCCCATGTTTCTCTTAAGGATAGAAACTGCTAGAGATGTGCAATCATTTTTGCCGAATTGGACTATTTCAAAGAAATAGTCCAGTTCGGCATGGGTCGGAGGACCCGAATCCCTAGACGGATTTTCCCCGAACCTCGGGGAAAATTTGTTGTTCGGGTTAGCGTGGGGGGGAGGGGCACCTTTATTTAAAAAAACAAAACAAAAAAACCCACCCAACCCTTAAAAGTTAGTTATTTACAACCCTCCCCACCCTCCGGACCCCCCCCCCAAAACTTGCCTAAAATCCGTGGTGGTCCAGCGGGGGTCCCGGGAGCGATCTCCCGCTCTCAGGCCCTTGGCAGCCAGTAAATAAAATGGCGCCGGTGGCCCTTTGCCCTTACCATGTGACAGGGGCTACCGTGCCATTGGTCGGCCCTGTCACATGGAAGGAGCAATGGATGGCCCGCGCCGTTTTCTAAGATAGCGCCGGCCAGCCAGATAAATGCTGCTGAATATTAACCTGGAAGTGCTTGTCACCCAGGAAAAATGTTTTAAAAATAAAGCTTCTTATGATTCCTTTCTAAGTTTGGCCTGCTAAGTTCCCAAGGAAAATATGCCACACCATGTGGCCTACAGAAGGCGCCTACTGGCTGTCAAATCACAGGAGAGTAAAGACAGGCTGGATAATTAAAAATGGGAATAAATGAATTAATAATTGAAGAAATCAGAGTGCTTATTTTGTATCCATGTAAACATGGCCTTACAAATCTGCACATATGCTGTATGAGTAACTAATTTTTTTTTTCCTGTGCCATACATCATTTAGATTTTGGAGGCTTTGTTTTTTTTTCTAACTCCTGCTATACTGCAATATTTTGAAGCAAAAATGAACTCGTTCCAGCTGACGTGGCATTGTTAGTTTTCCTTCCACTGTAGCGTGCAGTATTCTGTTCACGCAGGCAGCCATGACCATTCCCACCGCTTCTCCCCCTCCCCACCCAGAAGTGGAAAGGTGAACGCAGTAAACACATCGTTCTTCCTGGGGAAGCAAAAACAGCCCCAAGCAATCTGTAATTCTGTTCCAGCCAAGCCTTGTGAGCTCGCCCAAATAGCCTGCTGTCTTGGGCTAGCGAGGCCAGCCCATGCTTTATCCTATGAGTGCCAAGCGGCCCCCATGCCATTTCCTTCCCTCCTTCCATCCCGCTGAGCCAGCTGTGTAACCCAGCGAAGCCCGATCTGAGGGAGAATTGCGCTGGCCCGTGTTTTACACTCCCAAGGGAGCAGAGGTTGAGGGGGGGGGGGGGTGCCTTAGCCCAGCTCCTGGCACTTGCTCTTCAGCAAAATCAATGATCACAGAGACACCTGGTGGGCAATATTCTCTGCCCCTCCTCCCCAGGGGGGCCTCAATCCAAGATAAAAATTCTATGAAAGAAATCCACCCTGGCTATCCCATCCCAGCTGCAACAGTAATGCAGTATTGGACTGCGCTTACTAACAACTTCAAGCTAACTAGATTCTGCAGCCGGCAATATTAATGGCCTGCCACTCTATAAGCGTGGGTGGGAGGTCACCTGGCATGGCCCATGAAATTTACATGGCTGCATGTCATGCCGATGCCTTTAAGCCCTCTCTCTAATCTACTCCCCTGCTGCCTCCTCCGCCCTCTATCCTTTACCCACCTCCCCATGAGCCCCGGCAGGAGCTGGCCTCCCACCCTAGATCAAATTCCCGTCAGGAAGGGGGGAAAGGGAATTATCAGGAAAGAAGAAAGGGTGAGGGAGGGTTGGAAGAGCTGGGAGAAAAGTCACCATGGGAGCCGCAACTCCCCCAGCGCCCTTCATGAGAGAAAGTGGTGCCGGTGGTGCATCAGCAAAGGGCATCCCGCAGAGCGGGTGCTTTGTATTCACTCACAACACTGGTTTAACACAATGTGTCACATATTTCTACACATCAAGCTTAAAAACAAGAAAAGCACATGCTGCCTCTGTGTGCACAGTGCAAATACCCCAAGGTATACCAAAATAAATCAGTAAGTACATTTTGTTTCTAGTGCAAACAGCATGTATTAACATGAGTACTGGCACGAAGCGCACTCTGCTTTGGGAGCTCTGTTTTAGCCTTATGTATGAATCCTTTTATTTTTATGAACAGAATGATCGTTTCTGAATGAGTATGAGTGAGGGAGGCACAGAGGTGCACATCACCATACTTTTGTAATGTCTTACAGCTACTGTACCTAGGCGAGCTTAGGGAATTCATTTTATTAAGACAATCTTGCTTGCGATTTCTATATGTATGCTATTTTGTTGAATGTTCTCTTCTGATGTCGTAATAAACAGTCATCAAAACAAAATAAAGTGATCATTTTAAATATGAGCACATTTTATGTAACTTTACAACATAGCCTATGAAAACCCTGCCCAGATGAATCACATGGCTCTCACTTTCCAGGCGTCCCAAAGTGAAGCTAATTGCCTACAGGGGCTGCAGGAACACAAAAGCAATTTCTGTGGACAGGAAATGTGATCTTGAATTATGGGGACCATTAAACCATCTCCCCACCCTTTTGGATCACAATGGTCGCAGTCCAAAACTGTGCTGTCTCCAGCCTGCACAGCAGCACCCTGACTTGCCTCAAACGGAGAACAGAAACAGCTACCGAGGCAGGAGCCTCTCTTCCATGAAACGGGGCGATCTTAGGCAGTAATTTCCAAAAGGCTGTACGCTGTAAAGCAGCTTTTAAAAATTAGCCGGGGGGAGGGGGAGGGGCTGAGTGGGAAAATGTGGGTGCGCGACTCTGTTCCTCGTGTCGATGTCCCCGCACTCATGGACGGTGTTCCGAGAGATGAGTAGTTTCGATTTTCCAAACTATAAGTGCACAAATGTGCAATGCAGAAATGACTTCCTGTGCAAACCCGGCACAACCTGGAGAGTGAAGAGATTCTCTCAATGCAAAGGTATTAAACGCCTGGCACTGTGTGTTTCATGACCCGCACAGCTTGCTGGAGTCTGCTGTAAGCAGCTTAGCACCGCTGAGGCTCTGATCTTTGTTTGTCTTGACAGAATTTTGTTTTGTTTTAAGTTTGGGTTTATGTTAATTGTGTATATAAATTTTCTTGTACATCACCTAGTTGTTTATGTTGAGCTCCTCCCGCGGCAGGAGCCATGGGAGATGCTTACCTTCAAGGCCCGGAGGCCGCAACAGAAGCCGGGGCCTTGCCTGGGGCTGCCGACGCTGGGTACTTCTGTGGCCCGGCTGCCATCTTGCCGGCGCGGCAGGAGCCGTGCCGGGCATCTCCGATGTGGCAGGAAGCTGCCGACACTCTTGCCCCCTCTGGGGGAGGGGGTCCTCGCTCCTGCAGGAAGCCGCTCCTCTGCCTCCTCTTCGCGGCTAGACGCCGCCGACGTCACTGGGGCCTGCCCTGAGGCCCAGCTCCTTCTCTTCAGCTCAGCATTGCAGCGGCAGCATGGCCGCTGTCCAGGGTCCTGCCCCTTCCTTCCTAAGGGGCTGGCTCGAGGCTTCTGCACAGATTTAAAGGGCCTGCAAGGTGTGGCCCATCTGAACTCCTCCCAGGGAGTTGCCTGCTTCCAGCCCTATAAAAGGGCTTCTCCGTCAGTCAGTCCTTGCTTCGGCAAGGAGCTAGTCCTCCTTGGCTACTTCTCTCAAGGACTCCTTGTTTCCAACTCATTCTTGGCATCCTGATTTCATCCATGGACTTCCATGTATCCTGTATCTTAGTATCTCCGTGGTCTCCTTGATGTTCCTGATGTTCCTCGATATCCTGATGTGCCAAGTTCTGTCATGTTCCCGGTCCTAATGCTCCAGGTCCGGTGGAACCCGTGCCTCTGGAGATTCCCTGCTTTTACTCCAAGTTTCCAAGCTCTAAGGTTTTATCTTGTTTCCCGACTCCAGAGGATTCGAGGGGTCACTAACCTGCACTATGAGACTTCCTGAGCCTGTCCCATTCTCCTCGTGGTCCGCAACCAGCCATCCGGCTGGGTAGGGCGTGAAGGGGACAGTGTGGTCCACGACCAGCCCCACGTGCTGTGTAGGGCGCCTGAGGGTCTTGCTCATCCCTCTTGTTTCCAGTCTTTGTCCCAAGCTCCAGTCTTCATTCCAAGCTCCAGTGCCTACGGCCTCCTTCCACCATGGCCTCTGTCCAGCCTGCAGCCTCTGCTACACCCTGTGGCAGGTCTGAAAGGGCTTGGAACGGTCGGAAGGCCATTCAGAGACCACCATTGCATTGGTAGTCTCATGGGCGTGCAGGTTGGCGGAGGATTTGAGGCTCCTGACTCCCAGACTTGGACTGTCTTCACCACAAGGGCACACATTCTCCTCGTTCCATGCTGGAGAGCCCTCGGTTGCGCTCCGTCCCATCATCAGTGCAACAGGATTGCCAAGCCTTGAGCGTCCCAAGCTCGAGGACAACACAAGTTCCAACAGTTTAGGCGATTCACAAATAATGATAAACGATAAAAGAAAACGATACTTAACATTTCATATTTTCTGCCTCTAACTCTTGTTTAAGAAAAATTGCTGAAGAGTGTATCGGTGTATCGGAGTTTAATTCTGTGATTTGGAGCATCTGCTTTGAAAATGTGATTTAAAGTCTGTGGGTACTTTAGCTATAAGCGGGCTGATGAAAATGACCCTCTCTATGACTTAGAAGTTATTGTTAACTGCTAGCCGAGTTATCATAAAAGTTTCTTTGGCCAGTGCTGCTGTTTTAAGAGAAATGCTAACAGGGCACAACACATCGGCCTCAAAACAGAAGATCAGATCAAACCAGATGCTCCAAGTCACAGAATTAAACTCCGATACACTCTTCAGCAACTTTTCTTATACAACATTTAGAGGCAGAAAATATGAAATGTTAAGTATCTTTTTCTTTTATCTTTTATTAACATTTGTGAATCTCCTTAGGGGCGGATTTTCAGAGCCCTGCTCGCGTAAATCCGCCCAAAACCGGGCGGATTTACGCGAGCAGGGCCCTGCGCGCCGGGAAGCCTATTTTACATAGGCCTACCGGCGCGCGCAGAGCCCCGGGACTCGCGTAAGTCCCGGGGTTTTCGGAGGGGGCGTGTCGGGGGGCGGGCCCGAACCGCGCGGCGTTTTCGGGGCGTATCGGGAGCGTTCCGGGGGCGTGGCTACGGCCCGGGGCGGCCCGGGGGCGTGGCCGCGCCCTCCGGACCCGACCCCAGGTCGCGTCGCGGTGCGCAGGAGGCCCGCTGACGCGCGGGGATTTACGCCTCCCTCTGGGAGGCGTAAATCCCCCGACAAAGGTAAGGGGGGGGTTTAGACAGGGCCGGGCGGGTGGGTTAGGTAGGGGAAGGGAGGGGAAGGTGAGGGGAGGGCAAAGGAAAGTTCCCTCCGAGGCCGCTCCGATTTCGGAGTGGCCTTGGAGGGAACGGGGGTAGGCTGCGCGGCTCGGCGCACGCCGGCTATACGAAATTGATAGCCTTGCGCGCGCCGATCCAGGATTTTAGCGGATACGTGCGGCTCCGCGCGTATCTACTAAAATCCAGCGTACTTTTGTTTGCGCCTGGAGCGCAAACAAAAGTAGGCTATTCGCGCTCGTTTTAAAATCCGCCCCTTAATAAGTAGGTGATGTACAAGAAGATCTACATACACAATTAATATAAACCCAAATTTAAAACAAAATCAGAGCCTTAGCGATGGTAAGCTGCTTATGGCAAACTCCAGCTGGGAGATAATCATACATGTGGCAGTCAGTGCAAAAGATTGGAAAGCCTCTTTCTCACTGCTGGACCACATTCTGCATCATAATTTTGTTGATTTGTTATCAATATAAAACATCTAAGGGAGCAGGAATGTAAAGCTAACCTAAAATACTTTTAGTCTATGGATTTATTTTATATTTGTCTGGCAATGACCTTCAAAACACTACAATTAATCTACCTATTTCTTGCTAGTTACCCAATAAGATTCCTTATGTACAAAATCTGCAGCAAATGACTCCTACCAAACACAATTACCATGTAAAATCAAAAGATATAAAACCAAATAAAAACAGATAAGGTCTAGTAAACAGATAAGGTATAGCACGGTAAATGGATGTAGTAAGGAAGTTTGAGATGTAGACGCCTATCCCTTCTGGTCCTCTTCTGCTGCAAGGGGTGTGGGACCTCTGGAAGCTGGGGCTGTGGAGTTTGAAGCCTGGATCCCTCACTGTGACCTCTGGAGTCCTGTCCCAGAGGCTGCTGGGTAGGATATGCAGATGAGCCTTCCAGTCCTCTTCTGCTGCAAGGGGTGTGGGGCCTCTGGAAGTGGAGATGTGGAGTTCGAAGTCTGTCCTGACTGCCAACTTCCAGCCCCAGAATGAGACTGCCTGCAGTATATCATTACCCAGGAAGTCTTTGTTGTCCTGCTTGGTACTCCATCTCTGAGGCTGATGCGCATACAAGACCCCCATTTAATTCCCTTCAGCTCCCATCTTTCCCATGTCTAACCAGTAATAATCTTAATAGTCGGCAGTACTACCATAGCTGTTGTGCAAACATCCTGTTTCCTAGGTCACATGAGTAGCCTGTGCCATAAATTTCTGGAAGCCAGGCTTGGATTCCCTTGTTAGTTATGCTGACATCCGTCTTAAAGATCTGAGACTGCGTTGTAGAATTAGGATAAGATGGCTGCTGGAAACTGCTGAAGGCCAG
This sequence comes from Rhinatrema bivittatum, assembly GCF_901001135.1. Lineage (NCBI taxonomy): Eukaryota > Metazoa > Chordata > Amphibia > Gymnophiona > Rhinatrematidae > Rhinatrema > Rhinatrema bivittatum. The sequence goes on along the minus strand of NC_042632.1, from coordinate 42,748,680 downwards.
AGAACCAGAGATGACGTAGGGCTATTGCATACTAGAGTTTAATTAAAGATATATTTATTTAGAGGCTAAAGTTTTACTTTATTTAGAAGTAAGTTGTTTACTGGTTAAGTTGTCCATTAAAACACATAGACAAAACTTCCTGTTGGCTTTGTAAAGTAGAGATGAATAGAATTGTTCAAGTTTCGACCCAATTCGACTTAATAACGTCGCCCTGAGGAAGCATTAAGCGAAACGTTAACGTTGGCGGGGACTTTCAGCACAGACTTGTTTAAAGGCACAAAGAAAACGGCCACAAGTCTTAAGATAAGTGCAATATTTTCTAGGACAAAGAGTTATCACAATTGGTTTTGTCCTTCACGTGATAAAACATACTAACCACAGGCTTTCCGTTAACAAATCATTCTTGGATAAAATCCTTTAAAACAGTGTGATGGTCAGCGGCTAAAAAATCTCTTGCCGCTGAAGCAGTTAAAAAAAGTTCATTCAGCATTGAAGCTATTCACTGCGGAAGTGATTTAAGCACACTGTTTGAGAATATTTCACAAATTGAAAGCAGTTTGTTATTAATTTTGAATAAGATTTAATCATCTATTTTTCAAGTCTACAAAGTCATGCATTTCAAAGAGTGGAAATGTTTTTAATAAAATAGAGAAAAGAGAGACATATAGAGACTTATGATTGAATCTACTGGTTTTTCAAAAAACTTGGTCAACAAACCTGTTTTACCAGATCTGAGGTCTCTGTCTCTTAAAAATTAAAAAATTATAAATACATTAAATTAAATAAATAGTTCAATAAAGGTTGGCTTTTAGCAGCACGTTCATCCAACATGATTTGTGGCATTGTTCACAGCTAGTCATTAAGTTGTCCATTAAAACACATAGACAAAACATAAGCTTATGCATAGGAATTAATTACAAGAATTAAGTATAAATTCTAGGAATCTAATAAATATTGAGATATTTGGTTGCTGATTGATTGAAAGCTTGTTGTCAATGTTTCTGTTTGATATTTAAAGTGTTTATTTCATCTGCGACACTCGGAGCTCTCTGAGTTTGGTCAATAACTGTAACCTATATATTACTTTGCATGGCTCAGTGTATTTAATGGTATTACAAATTTTTCTAATATAGAAATTTAATTTCTTAAGATATTTGACATTTGGGTGGTCACAATGCTGCTGCCAAAATATACTGATGTTTGGCAGGAGCTCTGGGATCAAAGTACCCAGCATCCCCTGTGGTAAAAACCTGCTGCAACATTCACTCTCTAGTGTTTCACAGACTTACCAAAAAACAGACATTCAGCATCCCACTAAAAATGCCAATTGGCAACCGTGAACCAGAGGACCCCTCCCCCACTCCATGGCTCCACTTTTCTACGCAGAACAAATACTATTAAAGACTTAAAAGACTACAAAGGTACAAGCCCAAAGACACCACACCCAGTGTCTAAAATATCACAAGCCTGGGGTACTTTTTAACACCCAAATCCAAAATACCAGCCTCTCCCTTTCCCTAGCGTGGACTTCAACCACCTTATGCCAGCTGGGATGGGAACCACAAATAATAGGTGCATTGAACTTAATCCAATAGGGCCTCCAACCCTAGTTTAATTCCAACCAGCTCTGTTTGGACGCAACCAGACTCCACAAAACAGCTGGTGTCGTGGCTAATCCAGTGCTTGTATGCCAACAAAACACATCCCTTATCTACTCTAAATGCCAAAAAGTGGAGATACCAATATCAAACCATAATATATATTATTTATTTATTTATTTGTTATTTTTTTTTGTATACCGATGTTCATAGAAACATAGAAATGACGGCAGAAGAAGACCAAACGGCCCATCAAGTCTGCCCAACAACAGTCTGTTCAACAACAGTCATCACATCAGTTCACATATAACAAAAATGATATAAAAATACAAGGTGAAAAGTAGAAGCAAGATAAAGGAGAGAATTAAAGAAGACAGAAGAAAAAGAACAATAATTAAAATGAATATACGAGATAATTCTTAGAAACATGTTGAAAAAGCTTTTAGAAAAAGTAGAGTTTTTAATTCTTTCTTAAAATTTTGAGTAGACGATTCAAGTCTTAATTCGATTAGAAGGGAATTCCATAATTTTGGGCCTGCTATTGAAAAAGCACATTGTCTTGTTGAAATGAGACGAGAAGTTATGGGAGATGGGATTTCAAGGAGACCGGTGTTTGAGGAGTGTAAAGTTCTTTTTGAGATTTGAAAATGAAGAGTTGTATCCATCTAGTCAGTCTTATTGTTATATAACGCTTTGTGAATAAGAGTTAGAGTCTTGTATTGTACTCTATAAAATATTGGTAACCAGTGAAGATCTTTGAGCACTGGAGTGATGTGATCCGATATTTTGAGGTTACTAACTAGTCGGGCAACAGCATTTTGCAAAGGTTGAAGTGGAGTAATTGTAGAAGCAGATAATCCAAGAAGTATTGCATTACAATAGCCTAATTTAGAGAATAGAAGGGCTTGCAAAACTATAAGAAAATCATGTTGATGAAGGAGAGGTTTATTATGATTAAGGTTGAGGGATATTTGTATTAGTAATTGTTGTATTGTAGTGAGATAAGAGTTACAGAGATTTAGTGAATTAGTGAATTAGTAAGATTAGTATTTATGGGTAAAAGAATCTGAACATCATCTGTATAAATATAGTAAGTTAATTTAAGGTTTGAAAGAAGTTTACATAATGGGAGTAAGTAAATATTAAAAAGTGTTGACGATAAGGAGGATCCTTGAGGAACACCATGGGGAAGAGATATTTGTTTAGATTTGTTGTAATTAGTTTTGACAATGTAGGATCTGTTGTGCAGATATGAAGTGAACCAGTTAATGGTATTATCACATAAACCAATTTCTACTAGTCTTTTTAAGAGAATGAAATGATTTACAGTGTCAAATGCAGCTGAGATGTCAAGAAAAATAAGGATGAATTTTTGGCCTTTGTCTAAGCCTTTAAGTATTATATTGGATAGCGATATTAATAGAGTTTCTGTGCCAAGTGAATTTCTAAAACCATGTTGATTTGGGAAAAGTATTTTATGTTTTTCTAAATGTTCCTTTTCAAGTATTTTTGCTATGAAAGGGAGGTTAGAAATAGGTCTGTAATTAGTTATAGTAAATTGGTCAAGGTTAGGTTTTTTAAGTGTAGGTTTGATTACGGCACATTTTAATTTATCTGGGAAGATTCCTTCATTTAATGAAAGATTTATTATATCTGCAATAGGTTTAGCTATAATATTAGAAATTAGTTCGAGTACATTTATGGGGATAAAATCAATTGGGTGAGAAGCAGGATCCATTTTTCGGATAATGTTTTGAACTTCAGAGGAAGCTATAGAGTCAAAAGATGACCATTTTAAATTTGGAATGAATGGTAGTGATTTAATGTCTTCATTAATTATAGGTATATTCTTGATAAGATTAAAACATAGATCTATACTATAACCTAAGCCTATACCCTAACCCTCTTGTTTCTTGTGTCTCAGAGGGGCAGTAAAACAGACCCAGTGCCACACAAGAAAAAAAGTAAAAGAAGAAATAAAAACCAAATACTTACCACAGAAAGCTATTTAATGAGCCAGGGATAGAGAGAAAAAGGTCCAGGGGCAAAAGCAAAGCCCATCCACCACAAGAGCGCAAAATAAAATAAAAGGCAGCAAGTTATAAGCATCCAGTCAAAATATCATAAATCCTGAATATCGTTGGCCATGAAGAAAGGAAAAACAGAAAAAGAAAGAATCTGAGGGAGCAAAACTGCCACAAAGCCAAAAAAAAAAAAAAATTCTGAGAGAAAGAATAATTTAGAGGTCTCCAGGGAGACCCCTGAGGGTCTTTGCCTTGGGATTTTCCACACCTGCCACTCGGTCCTGGATACGAGTGCATGCGTTTCCGGTAAGTCTTCCGTTTATGTCAGTGCTTGAGCCTGACAGATAGTCCCAGAAGTGAGTTCAACTTCTAGCATTACAGCCTGATGTAAGGAGCGGCCATTAATCCAATTTTAGCTAGTCTTCATTGGCTACCGACTGTACGATGCATTAAATTCAAGATGGCCATTTCATTTTTTTGGGTTATACATGGGCTGGGCTCTGATTATCTGAAGACCCTGATGCAGCACTATGAACCTTTTAAGTTTCCACTTGGAATTGAGGATGTTGTGTTTCATCTCTGTGACAAATATATTTGGGAGAAACAAGTTCATGACCTTGAACTCTTTTCCTCTGGATCTGCAATTGGAAGGGGATTACTTTGCTTTTAGAGAAATAGTAAAGACCTTTTTATTTCAGAAAGTTTTTGGACAATGACAATTTTAGGTGGATTGTCTGATATTTATAATTATTAGATTTATTGTCTTTGATTTGCTGTTCTTATTGTTATTCTATTTTTGTTTATTTTGTTATCGGCTGGGAGCAAGCTTTTCAGACCAATGGGTTAGAAATGTTTGTAAATAAAGGGGCTAGTTATACCTCGCCCTAGGGGCCCCAGCATCCCTCCGGCTCTGATCACTGCCTTGTTGCATGATTTTACTATCTTGAAATCAGTGAATATAATCATCCCAAGGTCTCTTTTGTGCTGCCTAGAGATAAGTGTCCCACCCCTTATCGTGTACCACTCTCTTAGATTTCTGCACCCAAAATGTATAACGCTCCAATGTTTTGTACTGAGAGAAACACATAAATGTGATTGTACTATCACTAAAATATAGTGGGAATAGTTCAATAATAGGAACCCTATGTTCATTTTTGGTTCAGCCCTCTCAAGATCCAAATCTCATCAAGACGTGCTAGGAGGCAAATAACCTGCTATGCTTTTCTCTTTATTTGACACTCTCTCCCCCCACTGTGACTTTTGGGATGCAGTGCAATCAGAAATCGCATCTACTGCACCAAGGGTGTCATGAGCCTTCGTTCACAACTATGCAGGGCTTCTCTACCCGCGACTTCACACCGTCCTCATTTTTCAAACTCCCTTCTTGCCTAGCCCAGCCGTTACAAACAATAATAATAATTGTTGGCCAGGGACCACAAACATCTCCCTCCTGCTCAGTGGTGCCTTGTGGAAGAGCTGAGCGAGTAAGGTTTTGCTGGGGCTGCTGAGTTGGCAGTGTTTACAGTCTTCTAGCTCCACCTACTGGCCAGTCTCAGGGTGTGCACGTACCAGGTTCCACCAGGAGCTGCAGGGTGGGGGATCGGTGGCTCATGGCTGAGAATTCTCTAAGATACCTGAGTGAAAACCCTAGAACGGTTGCAGATGAAGGCTTATAAAAACATATCATCCAGTAAAAGTCAGCAGAAGACCATAAGAGTATGATGAAATTGCCAGATCAAAGATATACTTATATAGGTGTAAGCAGGCTACTCATTGTTCCATAATGCGGCAATAAGACTGCTCATTGTGCCACAATGCAGTGACAATTCTACTTGTTGTTCCACAAGGTGTCATCTGCTTGTTGTGCCACAATGCAGTGCTAAATCTGTTGTTCCATATTGCAGCGATAAGTCTGCTTGTTGTGGCACAAAGCAATGATGACTGCTCATTGATACATAATGCAGCTCCAAGACTGCTCCTTGTTCCACAATGTAGTGGTGTCTGCTCGTTGTTTCCGAATGTGGCAATAGGTCTCCTTGTTGTTCTACACTGCACAATATTTGTGCGCAGAAAACAAGCGCAGTGTTGAGCGTCCGTTTTCCTATCGCGCACCCAGCCACCTCTCCTGGGTGCATGATCTAATATTTAAATTAGGAGTTATGCAAAAAAAAAAAAAAAAGGAGGTGCTAGAAAAAATGCGTGCGTCCCTAGCGCCTCCTCAGCATCTTGTGCACAGGAGAGGTGGCTGCCAAGCAGGTTAGAAAAACAGATTCTCAATCTGAGTGCGGGTTTTCTCCCGGATGCTACCGGCATAGACACGCACAAGATAAATGGCCTGGACCGTGTATCTTGTGTGTGTATTGAACATCCAGAATTTTTTTTTTCAAAGACTTTTTTTTTTTAAACTAAATCTGCTTTATTTGATTCCTCCTACTTAGAATCGCTACGATACTATTAAGAGGAATCACGGAAAGCAGGATTTTTCTTTTCAATGCTCCCTTGAGCGTGGCATACCTTTATGTCAGCCCTGGGTTGGCGTAAAATTTGCTGCGTTGCAATGGGCACATTAGCCGTGCGGGAAATTTTTTGGATCGCAGGGATTGGCTAATAGCCTCATCTACATGGAGCGCCATTAGCTACGCATTGATTTGGTCATGCGTTTTGGATGCCCTAATCCCCGTATTGGATTGGAGGTCCAAAATTCGGGTCCAATCACTTGTTAAACGGTGCGCTAGCTGTAAGGGTTTCAGCAAAGAATATGAAAAACTGGTTTTGCTGACAGAAAGAATGACAAAAACACCGGTGAGATTCTGCTTTAGGAAACCAGAGGGAAAAGAGAAAAAAGGGAGTGGAGACACATGATGGAAAGAGTTGAGGGAAATGAAGCCCGTGGTGAGAAGAGATCGGGAGAGAAGGAAAGACCGATGAGCTCTATTTCCTGTGCGGCAGAGGGGTTTTGTCGAAGAATTCCAAATTTCAGGGGATTTCGGGGTGTGTATGGAGGCCACGCGCACTAGGCAGCAGGAGCATTTTTGTGTGATGCCTATGAAATATCAAGAAAATTCAGCCAAAAGTATTTTTGAGGGCATCAGAAAATATTCCAGACAGCAAAAATCCCCCTATTTTCCCAGATTTTGAACAACGAAGCCCCAAGACCGAAGGAAGAACGATCGCACCAAGAAACTCCAGCAGCGAGCCCCTTCCCAGGGGAATCGATATGTCCACTCCAGGGCCCTGGGAAAAGGTGGAATATCAGATGTCTGGAAATAAATAACAACAACATTTCATTTCCATTTCTAGAACTGAAAAAGGCTAATGAACAAAAGTATTACTATGCAATGTGTTATCTTGCAATTGGACTAATTACATGGAAGGGAAATAGAACCAAAAGGTTACTAAGAGCCAAGAGAAACAGATAAGTATGAGAAAAAAAAAAGTGCAAAGCTTGCTGGGCAGACTGGATGGGCTGTTTGGTCTTCTTCTGCCGTCATTTCTATATGTTTCTATATTCCTTGGCGGGTTTGGTTTACTTGCCTGTTTTATTCGTATGACCACATGCCGTGTGCGGAAATAAATGTTAATAAAGAAAACAAATATGGAAGGTGATATCTTACTACTGGAAGCGGACCAAGAAATGTATTAGCTTAGTCCAATAAAATGGCATTGACTTTACATAAAGTTGTTTTTTGACTTCTGTGTCCGCACATCCTTTAGGTGGATTAAACATGGCAGCTGATAGCTGCAGGGGTGAGCAGGTTCTCATTCAGAGATCTGAGCTAGGCGCGCGCTCTTGTTTCTTTTTATTTTACTAAAAATCTTATATTCCGCACCTTCCATAAAATGTGTCCCATTCCTGTCTTTTAACTTTTGTGGCTGTGCGGCTCCCAGCTGGTGTGAAAAAAAAAAAGTTGGTTAACATCTGCTGCCTCCATAAGAACATACCATACTGGGTCAGACCAAGGGACCATTAAGCCCAGCATCCTGTTTCCAATAGTGCCCAATCCAGGCCATAAGAACCTGGCAAGTACCCAAAAACTAAGTCTATTCTAGTAATAGCAGTGGCTATTTTCTAAGTCAACTTAATTAATAGCAGGTAATGGACTTCTCCTCCAAGAACTTATCCAATCCTTTTTTAAACACAGCTCTACTAACTGCACTAACCACATCCTCTGGCAACAAATTCCACCTAATAATCAGCTCGATACAGTAAAGTGGGGCCGTGGTTACCCTGCTCCTAACCCGCTTTCTACTCACTTTTCGGCCGCGTTAGTCCAACCTGCGATTCACTATCCCCTTTAACCCATTCTTACCGCCTCTTTAAATCCCCGGGTAACCCCTTCCGCACGCGGCATGCATATCAGATGTAAACGATCAAATTAGCTATTCCATACAGTAACGCGCGCCCCAACTATCGCTATTTTACCCTGCCGTTTTGCCGCGCGTTTAACCTGCTAACTTACCACCTACTCTCACCCCTGCGTTAGAGGCAGGGGTAATGGTAGACGGCAAACTTTCCCCCAAAAGAAACCGAAAATCCCCTCCTCCCGAAGCGGCTCGACATGCGCCAACTTACCTTTTGTTGCTTTTCAGCCCCTTCCCTTCTCTGCCGCCCTCCGGAGGGGGCAGCCGGCGGCGAAAGCGGCTCGCAGCGGTCCCCCCCGCACAGGTCCCGGTTCTCCTGGCTCGGCAACAGCTAGGGCTCCATCGGCCCGTCGATTTGGGCGCTCCAGCCAATGAAAGCGCATAGACGGGCGCGCGTGAGAAGGGAAGGAGCTGAAAAACAACAAAAGGTAAGTTGGCGCATGTCGAGCCGCTTCGGGAGGAGGGGATTTTCGGTTTCTTTTGGGGGAAAGTTTGCCGTCTACCATTACCCCTGCCTCTAACGCAGGGGTGAGAGTAGGCGGTAAGTTAGCAGGTTAAACGCGCGGCAAAACGGCAGGGTAAAATAGCGATAGTCGGGGCGCACGTTACTGTATGGAATAGCTAATTTGATCGTTTACATCTGATATACATGCCGCGTGCGGAAGGGGTTACCCGGGGATTTAAAGAGGCGGTAAGAATGGGTTAAAGGGGATAGTGTATCGCGGGTTGGACTAACGCGGCCGAAAAGTGAGTAGAAAGCGGGTTAGGAGCAGGGTAACCACGGCCCCACTTTACTGTATCGAGCTGTAAGTTGGTTAGCAAAGCCCTGCTGATTATTTCGGTTTCAAACGCTAGCCCTGTCCACTTGGGAGTCAAAAAAGAGAAAAAAGCCCTACAGTCAGGCGCCGCACCCCGGCTAGTAAGCCACGGCGCCCGCAATACTCACTGCAGCCTGCAGGCGGCGCTCGCCAGCCGGCGAGGGGAGCAGGCGAGGAAGGGACTACGATTCCCAGACTCCTCCCTTCCGGGGGGACGGGGGACGGGGCGGGTCCTGCGCCTGCTCATAAACCGCAGGCCTGGCGCGCGCTGGGCGTGAATCTTCCTTTGGCGGCAGCGGCCGGTGGGCGGTCCCCTGGTGCAAGTTGGCGGTCAGAGGCTGCAGCCGGCGAGGATGTGAGCGGCGCGCGGCTTCCTCCCGAAGTGAGGGCCGAACGCTTGGCATGGCGCGCGGCGGCTGCTGCCCAACTCCTTAGAGGTAAGGGGGGGGTCCGGGGAGCCTTGGCCAGGGCGGTGGGGCTCGGCTGCTGCTGCCTCGCGCGCGCCTGGACCGCTGCATGCGGTGGGCAGAGGGAGTTTGCAGCCGTTTCGCTTTGGGCTGTGCTGCCCCCCTGGGCTCCAGACGCCTCTGCAGTGTCGCGGTTCAGGGGCGCTGCCCTCTTCTCCTGGGGGGGGGCTGATTTGTGTCTCTTCTGCCGTCCTAGGCTGCCCGGGAGCGCGTGCCTTTTGTCTGCATGGGAAGAATGGAGCTGGGGGAGCAGTGGTGGAAGGGACAGCTGGCAGCGGACATCCATCAGACTCTCCGAATAAAGGTCACTGTTTCTTCTTCTCATCTTCATGCCTTTCCGCTCTGCTTTTAAGGAAATAACAAAAATAAATGTCCCGGCAGAAAGTGAGCAACCTGTGCAATCCCGTAGTGAAAGCGGCGCGCGCTGTAGGGATTGCCTCGGTTGCAGGAGAAAACCTGTGATCGGCGTCCTCCTTCCCTCCACGTTTCTAAAGGTTACTTGCACCTTCGTTCTGGGGCTGTGTGTGCAGGGGGCAGACCCCCTACCGGGGGTTATTTCCCCCCAGCTTCCTGCGCTGGCTTGGGTGAGGAAGAACTTTGGCAGGTTTTCTATACAAAACGACCGGGGATCTGCAGAAATGCTTTTATTTTTCTAGCTTGGACGATGAGGTATCCGTTGGCTTCTGTTTCCGCTTTTTGCTGACAGATTTGCTCGCAGCTGAAGCTCCTGCAGGTAGGTGCATAAGGGACGTGGATGTGATGCTGCTTTTGTTTTGGGTTTTAAACAGAATGTGGTGTATGCGCTACCTTACAAGTACTGCTGCTCAGCCTGGGCGAGGTGCTAGCACTCGTCTTCTGCTATATATGCTATTGTCAAAATGCAAACGATCTTGTTAATGCCAGGTGGTGAAACGTTAGCTGCTGGGCTATTCCCCCATAATAAGGTGAGAAGTGTCCTTAGAATGAAGAGCAGGGACAGTCTACTTGTTCTCAAGAACGTGTTAACACTTTTTTTTTTTAATTTTGATTTCTCCAACAGGGTGTTGCCTCATGAAATGTGTTGCCATTGAGTTGTCAGAGCATAACTACACTTATCACAATGTATACACTTTGGCTATGTATAAGATTAATCTATATTATAAAGGCAAGCTAGTTAATATTTTATAATACTTAATCCATCAGAAACCTAAGAAGGCATATATGAGAGCAGTAATAATGGCAGTATTCCTTACACCACTTACTACTTGTCCCACCAGTGTTTCCTGCAAAGGATATGGTATTTTGTTTATCTTAGAATAGGGGATCTCTAATTCTAATCATTTGAGACTAGGAGCTATGCTTTTGTCACCAAAATTAATATCCATATATGTAAGACATGGGGGCAAGATATTTATTAACTCTGTTTCTGGCATTTATATCTATATATATTGCTATAGCATATAGAATGTCTGTATATATTTTGCATGGTCTTTTTTTTTTTTTTTTTTTTTCCAATGAAGTCTAATATAATATATGTATTTTTCATTTCTTACTAAAATCCTTTTGCTAACTTTTTCAGTGCAAGAGATTTTTTTTTAGTATCACACTCAATTTTTGGCTCCAAGGAGCTTACAGCAAGAGCACTTCTCTCAATCTTCCATTTTCATATCATTGCTAGATAGTTCACATCTTGGCAGTTAGTATGGCCCTTATTTAAAATTGGTGATAAAAGTGAAAAGATCCCCTGCATGTCATTCAATACCATTTAATGAGCACTACCAGCCAAACCAGTGGCTGAACTTTATGTAAACCCTTTTATGCTGTATTAGCCAACATCCTAGGCAGCTCACAAAAATACTCCTAAAACTAGAAGCATAGTATAAATGTAGAACTGTGCTGCAAAACAAAATGCATAGCAAATGTCTTGCTGTGCTTACACAAGCCTTCTCAAATAGGTTTTTGTCTTATAATTTTAAAACTTCTAACTGCAAGGGGTCAGGCAGGCTGTTCCAAGCAATTGTACCAGCAGCTGCTGCAAACATCCCCCTCTTGTGATTGCCCGAGTCTAACCTGTGGAATAGAGGGAACATCCAGTAAGCTTCCTAGAAGATCTTGCCTTCCTTTCTGGCCTGCATATCTTCCATAAAAAGCTGATATACGGAGAAACTTCGTTCAACACCTTGTCAAGAGAGCCTTAAGAATTCCAAACCGAACTGGCAATCAATGCAAGAAACAAACAGGTATGTGGTCACGCCAAGAAGATCCAGTAAGGATGGGTGCTGCTCCGGAGTCTTGAATTGCCTGGATTCTACTCAAGGGAAGGCCTAAAAAAAATCAGATAGTACAATGCTCTCTGTACCAATGCCTGAAGATCTGAGCGACTGTCACATGATTTGTAACTTAAAAACCAGCATTTTCTGTGGGGCTTAAAGATCAGTATGGTAGTGAAGACAATGCCAAGACTGTGCCCTTCATTCTTAACTGGCATCTGAACCCTCTCAAAGAAAAATCATGGGGAAAATCGGAGATCACTACTCTACCAATTCAGAGAATTTCTATTTCTTTTCAGGTTTGATCCTCTTTCTGGAGGAAGATTTCATAAACAAGGTGCACTTGGGGAAATCTGTGATAAAGCAGCATGGAATTGACCTTTTGGGATTCTGGCAGAACCTGGATTGGCTACTGTTGGAAACAGGATAGTGGGCTTGATAGACCTTTGGTCTGACACAGTATAGTCTTGCATTAGTACATGGGAGACAGATCTCAGGGTGATTGTTGATATGAAGTTGGTGAAGCAGTGATAAGGCCCAGAGGGATGCTGGGCTGCACAGAGGCATAACTAGCAGGGAAAGGGGTGAGGCCTCACCTGGAGTATTGTGGTCAGTACTGGAGACCTCATCTCAAAGGATAGAAGGGGGTAGAAGCAGTGAGGAGAGCAACAATTAAAATGGTACCGGTTCTGCACCAAAAGATACACGATTTGAGGATGTAAATATATATCTACCCTGGAGAGGTTTGGGGGAGAGTATGATACAGATATTGTAATACCTGAACTATTAAATGTGCAAGGAAAGGAAGCTGTAGATCTAGGGGTCAGAACACAACTCTCAGGGAAGAGTTGATTTAGGAACCATGTCAAACTTTTTTTTTTTCATGTAAGGGGTCTTGGATGCCTGGAATATGCTCTCAGGAAAGGTGGTAGACACCACCTTCATGTTAAGGGCATGGGATAAACACAGAATCCCTATTGGTTAGAGGAAGTAAATGAGATATTGGGATAACCTGTGGTGACTTTGGGGGGGGTGACTTGCGTGGCATGGCAGTTACAAACCTGAATGCCTTGCTGGGCAGATTGAACGGGCCATTTTTATCTTTGTCTGTTTGTTCCCTTGTCCTCCAGAGGAGAGCAAACATCACAGGCCAAACCTGATCTCCTGGGGTAGGGAAACTTCCATCTAGGTTAAGTTGAACTTCAGACTATCAACAGGAAGCTTTAGAAAATACAGCACTGCTTTATGAAGAGGACTTCAATTTTTTTGAATGAAGGCAAAATGATTGATTTTTCTTGAACGTGATTTATGAAGTTCTTAACAGTGGATATTCTCCTAGCCAAGCAGTGTTGTAGGCTGAGCTTCCCTAATGCAGTGCTGGCCAAATACTAAAACTGCATACACTTGGAGAAAAACTGTTTTTGCTTTTCTGTGTAGCTTTGGAAGGATCTGTAGAGCACAACCAGTTTTCCTAGCCCTTGGAAGGAAGCCCCCAGACTCTGCAGCAAGTTACTTTAGTTTCTTATCTTTTTACATCGGTGCTGTTCTCCTTAGGGTTGCACGTTTAGCTCTGCACAACTTGGAAGTTTAGCTGAACCTCGCCATCTTTCTCAGCAGATCTGACCTGCTCTCCGCCGGCTCTTCTAAAGGTCAGGAGAACTGCCTGGCGCTGGGACTGGATGTGAACAATCGGGGCAGCCAGGGAGCCCCCACATTTGCGTTTCACTGTGAAGCACTTGCTGGCGGGACAAAAGAACCTCAGGTCTTCAATGCTAATATCATTAAGTTGAAGATGCCTGTCTGAGGCCACCTCGCCCAGCACACTTCATAGTCACAATGTAATTAGCATACGTGCAGGGCAGTCCTTTTAAATGGAATGCCTGTTGCTACAATGTTATCAGGTGCCATTGTGTGTTTATTAACACTTTAAGTGTGATTTACATTGAGGGCAAATTCCATAGTAATGACTTTAGCATTAATGGGGTACCTCTGCACAACCTCCTTCCCCGCCCCCCACTGTTGGCCCTTCTCGGTGACTTTACTGTTGCAGCAAAATTAATCCAGTATGTGAAGCTGGGACTCTAACTTTCTTTAACACATTAGGGATGTGTAATAAGACTCTGCCTTGCTCTAGAATCTTTCTCAATTTTTAGTTCTGAGAAATACAGTAATTCTTAGTTATACTATGACCTGCCTGTAAACTTCCCAACTCCACAATCACCACTACATCCTATTCATCTGTTATATTATGAGAGTTACCTATATTCATATCTCCAGAGCACCAAGAAAACACTTAAGCTTTCTTAAAACTTGACTTTTTTCCCCTGAAATCTGGTAATATCTTAAGATGCTGAGAGCAGATCCATTCCCTAAACAAAGCATCATGGAGGATGGTTCAGTTTCTGAAGATGCTTCTCTTATGGCCAGACACACAAGACTGCTCCATTGAAGGTGTCCAAGCTAAGGGAAACTTTTTTTAAAGAAATCTGCAGTGATTGTGTTCCCCATGTATGGTAGGGGAGGAAGCAAAACCTACAGCTGCCCTTACCTCTACTCTGAACTGCATCTATTGTAAGGGCTTGAACATATGGGGCAAGGTCATTACCAGTCCTAAATATCAGAGCCCCGGGGCCATTCTGGAAGTAGAAATGGCAGCCAGGTGGCACCTTAGACTAAGCACTGTGAGGCATAAGCTTTAGAGGACAAGGGACTACTTCAACACATGCATGAAGTGGACCCTTGCCTCAATACATCGCTTAAGTCTCTAAGGAGCCACCAGCCTTTGTGTGCTACAGACTAACACTGCTAATTCCCTGGGAGAGTTGACATGCTGGAAAGGTGGGGGGAGACAAACTGCTGTCTGCTGCAGTGAAATCCAATCGTGAGTTTCTAACCTGTTTGCAGTGCAGAGGACCTGGCCCTACAAATGCATGCACGGTGCTGGTATCTAAAGCATGCTGTGCCCTTTCTGGCTGCATGCATTCTTCATGTTGTAGCATGAGCCCAAGGCTTCATACTTCATGTATGTGTGACCCGACTCTGTCTTGTTCCTATGCTCTTTTTTAAAATGGATTACTAGTTGGCGGCTGACACTGCCTCATCTGGCTGATAACTCATTGAAAGTTAATCATGCCAGCATAATCCCTACTGCTGAGGATCCAGCTGTTCTGTGCTCTTTAAATAGGTGAGACCAATTTAGGCAAACAGCTTTGCAGCCTTGGGAAGGAGTAGGGATAATAACCTGGGCATCCTGTTGGGGCTGTCTGAATGGATGACCTATTGCTTGAATAAATCAACCGATGGGCAAGGGGAAAACTCACAACTCTTACCCTCCTCTGGGATGGGGGCTGAGCATATTAGTGGTCTTGACTAAAAAGGTTATCAGTAAATGTATCATTGAAAGCAGCCGAACAAGCCTTTCAAATTCAAAATACATCACTCTTCCATTGCATCAAAAGGTGCAGCTGTGTTCGGAAGGCTTTTTCATCAAGCTTTGTTTTATTTATCTTATATCAATAGAAAAGTCCTTTGTTTTGCCCTAAAGACTTTATTTTTTACCAGTTAGTCTGGATGGTTTCAGTTGATACACGGTTTGGGTGGCACAAAACCGATCAGTCAGCTTGGTGCAATACCTTAACCGAGTTAGCGTCTCCTTTCTGGAAGGCAGCTCTAAAATGCTCACCTTTCTTCCAGAAGTTACAGATGGGGATTCGCTGTGTTTCTTGCCTGCTTTTTTTCCTAACTTGAGTTTCTTCTCATGTGGGTTTTTCTGGCATTTGACTGTATGGAGATGCATTGCTGGGCCAGTAACTGAAATGTGGCTTGAGGCATGTTGGGCCTCTTATTTTGGTCTCAACTCCCAGGTTAATCTGAACCAGCCTGTATCTCTGTACAGCACTGCATATGTCCACCAGCAGCAGTAATCTTACTGGGCTATGGTGCAATGAGCCTTGATTCTCCAAATCCTGGAGGTTCAATATATTCTCCTCCCAATTTAGCACAACCATTGCAGTGATGCTCCTTGGCTAGCTTCCTCAAGATATTTACCTCACTCCTTCCTCCTGGAGCTCTATACACATACACCAGGGATAGGCAAACACTTCGGTCTGAGGGCCACACAGTGGCTCTCGAAGGTGCCCCTCCCTCCCCAGAAGCTTTGACAATCCAATGCTGTAACTTCTGGCCATGCATCTCATGCTCTCAATGCTGCAGGCTGGATTGAATGCTCCTGCTGCACAGTTTGCCCACAACCTGTCATGTACCTGTCTGACCTCTTGGTGTCACTGTTCTACAATGGTTGACTCCCTCTCCTGAGGCCACCACTTCTGTGCTTTCAAAGCCCACCCTGTTGCCTCCATCTGTTTACGTTCATTAGTTGATCAAGTTTGAGTTGCTATTGGTAGTCTCTAATGTTCCCTCCCCTCCATGAAGAAAATGCTGATGTGAGCTCACTTAGCTGCATACAAGGGTGAATGTATTGGCAGCTAGCACTGAGTGCCAGAGCCAGATAGGAACCCTTTTACATCCAAATGACTTCTAGAATATTGTGCAGTCGGTAACGTTCCAGGTTTACCTAAAACTCATTGGGTCGGTGGCTGAGTTTCATGTTAAGGGCCTGCTCTTTGCATTTAGATATCAACCATGCAAAGAGCTAACCCAATCCATGCAACTCCAGGCCTGCCAGACACAGCCAGCTCCCCTGCACGTGCACATCTGCTTGCCTTTCTGTGGAGGAATGAGGAAGCATCACGGTTTGGCAGGCCCTGAGCCCCACAGGCCACTCTTTGCTACTTGACAGCTACTTATGTAACGAATTTATGGCTAATTTTAGAAGTTGTGCAGTAACCTCAGACTTCACATTGCCTTCATTTTTCTGCCTTTAAACTTGCCTTTTACCTTTCAGCACCCCAGAAGGTGATTGAATACTGTAATTTTGTAAAGTGCTCACTGTGCCACTAAACATTACTTTTCCTTTTTTTGTGTAGCAAACTCTTCCGTGTAAATTCAGCACATGGTTTTAAATGCTTCCCTATTACACCAGGCCCTTAATGTGCTAAATATACCAAATCCACCCTAGCAAAATAGTTTGAGCAGCCTGGGTAACATTTTAAAGTGAAAAACCCCCAAGCCTGGAGCTTGGCTGTGTACTTGGTGGTATGTAGGATTTCTGATTTACCACTAAACAGGGGGTTTAACTCCCAATGCAGTAAAACAATGGTATGTGGAGGTATCGGGAGTTGCAATGTGCATTCTGCCTTTTATGTACACTTCTTAATGTCTCTCTACAGTGCGCACACGTCTCGTTTTTAAATTAAAAGGTACACATTAAAAAAAAAACCATGCTTTGTGCTCTTGGCACAGAATCCATCTTTGTGTTTCTTGCACATAAATCCAAACTGCTGGCAGCATTACAGCTCCTGCTGCATGGGGACTGACACACACCCTGGAAACTCTGCTCCACCTCTGACCAGAGTAAAACTTCCAGTGCTGACGAGTTAAGCTATTGTACCTCTCTGCATTGGGGATGAGAGGTGATTACCATGGGATTTCCATGTGCAGGCAGCAGGCAAGACCTACAGCTGTACGTCCACACAAAGCGCCTGGCTGCATCGGGAGTTAGTTTGCAAGCAGCTGCAGGTAAAACTGTGCTCAGTGCCCGTTTTTTTGCATCGGGCTCTTAGTGACTGACTTTGAAAAGTGAGCTCACCCTGCCACTGTCCCAGCTTTTGCTTGCCTTTCCTTGCTGAGCAGGGATCAGAGAAGGTTAGACGGGGGTTTTTGAGGACTCACATGCTGGCTCACTTTGTGCCTCTTCTTCCCTTTATTTTTTTCAATCTGTGCATATAGGAGCTGAAGCTGCCTGCTTTCAAGGCCCATTCCCCACAGCTTGGCATGCGGCGCTATTTTGCCGACCTCTTGCTCGTTCTCTGCAATCGCTACCAGCTCTGCCCCACAGCACGGCACCTCGCTGTCTACCTGTTGGACCTCTTCATGGATCACTATGATGTGGCAGTCAAGCAACTGTACGTCATTTCCCTGTCCTGCCTGCTCCTAGCAAGTAAGTGGCCCTGCCTCCCTCTCTGGGCATCTGCTTTAGGGGTCTCTCTCGTCCACACCCGTTGCAGCTGGATGCTGTTCCTTCTGCATGGAGGCACTTTCTGTAATGCTACACTGCCGGGGAGGAGAGTCGAGACATAGCATGTGACAATTCATTTTCTGTGTAAGCAAGTCTCGTTCTGCTTACTCCATATTGCGGTAATGCTAGGATGTCACGGCTGCCTCTGCCTTTTAAGTGCGAGTTCATTTCCATCTCAATGTAGCCGTGTTTGCCCAGTGCTTGATGTTTATGCTGAGCTGGAGGATTCGATCCACTTCCCAGTGAACCTGTGCCTACACCAGACTGGTAGAACCAGGTCCAGCTCTGCATTGGCAAGAGACTTGAATGCATCCCTGATCGTGTGCCTTGTCCCCCTTGTCTAGCAGATTGCATTGGTCTGAATTCAACAACTAAGCCTGGATGTAAACATCATGGCATGTAGAGAGTGGCAGCACTAGGCTCAAAAGGTGGAAGGTGTGGGCAACTTGCACTGCATGTACGACCTCTGGATAAAAGCACCCACTCATCAAATACTGTAAATCTGGATCCTTTTTGGTCAGAACATGCAGTATAGTGAATAAAAACAGGAGAGGGGCAGAAGACCAAAGGTTTAGCCCATGCCATATACACTGTGCCCAGCTTCGTGATGCTGGCAGCTCGTGTGTTCACCCCCACCCCCTCAGTACGGGATCCAGTCCATGGTCGGCTTCACGTGCTCGGTGGGGAGTAGTTGGAGGGTTGGGTCCTGCCCTTTCTACCAAAGCTAAAGGTGTGAATTCTGCTCCTCTGGGCCTGAGGTGGGGAAGCAGACTCCAGAGAGCCCCCCCCCGCCCTATGTCTGTCAGTCTGGGGAGGAGCAGGGCCTCTGTAACAAAAGCATAGTTAGTGGTAGCTGGGAATAGGAATGGTTTTTGTGTAGAACTTGTTTGCACACCTACAGTTCGTTTATCTTTCACTGAGGGTGAAATGTGTGCATAAGGAAATATACTTTCTGAAGTTTTGTAACTTATTTTTTAACTTTGGTTTGTGCTATAAAAGTTGAGTTTAAAATGTCTAAACAAAGCTGTAGCTGACAGTCTAACATAGCTACGACGTTTGTTTCCTGTTACTTCTGTGCCTTGAAGGGGACTGACGTAATCTTCCGGGACAGAAGTGGATGAAATTCTGTGCTGAGCATGGCAGAAACTCGACAAGCTTTCTTTGCACCTTCTCTTGTTTGAATGACTCGCAACTTTATTTTTTCTTTTGAAAATGTCAACGGTCTAATCTAGGTCTGAAATTGTAACTTTACATGAATGGCTTGTCTCCTGGATTTTGAAAACTCTTGCAGACCTGTCCAGAGCTAACATGTTGTGGGGGTTTTTGAGGTGGGCACCCTCCAGTTTTCTTTTGGACTTTTAGGTCCGTTGGAACCACTGCTGGGATCTGACAAGGAGTCCTTGTTCAAAACTACCCAGGGGTTTCTTTTTCTTGTTTCAATGTTCCCTTTCAGGACTCCAGCGTGCCTGAAGTTGTATCTGGCCCCTAAGTGGTAGTGTTGCCCAGTGACTTATTCACTCCCCATCATGAGGTTCTTTATTATAAACCCCTATTCTGCCATTGTAACAAGAGGCCTCCCCCAGAGGCCACATTTTCAGGTCAGTAGGCATCACCATTGCTCAATGGTGGTTCACCTCCCTCGCCTGGTGGTGGGGTGGATGGTGGGCACTACCTCTGTATTTCCAGGGCATGGAAGAGCTGACCTAGAAAGCAAACCCCAGTCCTCTCCATGGCAGGGCACAGAGCTGCCTAGGAGACATATTGGTCATAGAGAACTGAAGTTTTGTCTAGTGCTCATTTTACCTCCATAAAAGCTGTAATACATGAATTTAAGACCAGAAGGTTCCTGGTGTCAGATGGAGATCCTCTGGGATTTTAGGGTACTTTTTTTGATACTTAAGTGCATTAGAAAGTATTCAAGCTCTCCCCACCCCCAAAAAACTAGACAAAACTATAGATTACTAGAAACTTTCACATATTTAATGCTCACAATACCTGAAGAGAGTGTGGCCAGTATAACGCCAATTTTAAAAAGGGCTTCAGGGATCTGTAACATCAGTGCCAGGCAAAAGGATAGAAGTGACTCTTAACCATAATCACTAACCATAGATACAGGGCTTAATGGGAGAGCATGGCTTTAGCAAAGGGAAGCCTTGCCTTACAAAACAATTTGCTTTTTTAATATAAGCACGTAGATAAAGGTGAGCCTGTTATGTATGGATTTTTCACAAGACATTTGACAAAGTTCCTCATGAGAGAATGCTCAGGAAATTAAAAAAACCCCACAGGTTGGGGGCCTTTTGTGGACTGGTAACTGGTTAAATGACAGACAGGGTAGGACCAAATGGAGAAGTGGTCAGTGGAGTGCCACAAGAGTCTATACTCGGACCTTTGCTGTTCAATGTATTTACAAATGATCTGGAAAAGGGAACAGCAAATGCAGGAGACATAACTTGTTAACAAGCTTGTAGTTTTTATAAAATAAGTTATTTTAGTGTTATACTTAGCAATTAGGCTGCTTGGGGAAAAAAAAATCTATGCTGAAGTTTGGATTCTGACTGCAGTCTCTTCATGCAAGTAACCTCGGCCTTCCCATATGCTGGATGCTGTTGTACCGTGCTGTGCAGGTTACTCCGGTGGCTTTATTTTGAACTTGATGCTGTGAATTCCAGGACACCATTGCCTGCCTGTATCTAAGAAACCTGGTATAACAGGGTGTTCAGTACTGCGCTTTCCTGATGTCCAGGGGGTCCTTGGGCTGTAGAATTGTTGGTGGCCTTCGACAGCTGTCTTGGAAGAAGGAATCCGAAGTATCCGCAGCTGCGATATGGGCAAGACCATATCGATCTAGCTGAATTTCATCACTCCTCCCCCATCAGATATTTTGAAATGTGGTCTTTACTGTGCAACAGCTGACAACCTTGTAGGATCCTCTTGAGAACATGCTGCATTGCAGGGCTACTGTTTTTTTCTTATTTTGGTAGAGCTCTTAACTTGGACCAGACTGACTAGTGATGGAGTCCAGAATCCTGTCAAAGATTTCAGCTCAATCTAGTACATGTTTAGGGTTTTAGATTAATAAGATTAGGTTGTTGGTGCAGCCTGTCCGAGAGTCAACTCCTCCTCCAATACTGAGTTTCTGAGGTGAAGATTTATTGCTCTGCTGGACATCCTGGCCTTATGTTTATGCATCTTTGTGTTTTTTTTCTTATGCCAGGCAAATTTGAAGAAAAAGAGGACAAAGTGCCCAAACTGGACCATTTGAACAGCTTGGGCTTCATGTGCAGCCTGAACCTGGTGGTAAATAAGCGACAGCTGCTGGACATGGAGCTCCTGGTTCTGGAGTGCTTCAACTGGAACCTGTGTCTGCCCACTCCGGCACACTACATCGATTACTACCTCCTGGCCTCCGTTGGCAAGAATGACCTGCACAACGGGTGGCCCATCTCCTGCCTGGCCAAAACCAAGGCTTTCATGGAGAAGTACACCCACTACTTCCTGGAGGTTTCTCTGCAAGGTGCGTTGGGTGGCCTTGGGTTGCGGGAGGGATTTCAGGTGACTGCTTACGCTTTTAATGGCATGTGCTTGCTTTCCAAATTTCTGAAGCTCCATGGGTGAATCCTCTTTTGAAGAGGAGCAGCATCAGATATGGTGAATCTGGCACTTGCTGCCTACACCTAAAGCCACCTACTTCATAACCTTACAACTAGCCAAGTACCTTGGAAGGAAAGTACTTTATTTTCCCAAAGGTACAGGGCTCGGTTATAATATTGTGCTATATAGGAAGTAGTGAAGGAATGTGGGTCACAATCATTTTAACTAGACTGATATTCTCAGCCAAGGATAGCAGGAAACTTTCCTGGTTAAGACTATGAATCTTTCTTCAGCGCTTCCACCAGCACAGTTTGCTTTTAGAAATTGTAATGTCAGAGTACTTTGGCCATTCAGTAAGTACTTTCAAACTTTGACTTTCCCATCCAGTGGGAGTTACCTGGACATCCCCAGTTAATATATAACCAGGGCCCCTGGTCTCCTGCAGGGAAGGATGCAAAATCCAGCCCTGGGGCCGAGCTGGTAAATCTCACCTCCTCACACCCTCCCTCTGGCACTGATTGGCAGGGGAGGAGAGCAGCACACTGGGCTGTGGTGGAGGGCAAGGCAGTTTGCTGTGCAGTGTAAAGCAGCAGTTCCTCCCAGGCTGGGGGGGGGAGGGGTAGCAGGGGTAGCTTGTGAAAGAGCAGGGTGATTGAATCTTCTAACCACACCTTCCTCATTTCAACACAAACTGCTCTGCTTCATAGGAGCAAGGCCTATTCAAGCCCAACATCTGTCTCTGGCAGTGGTGAGGGAGTTGCAAGTACCCAGCAGATCCCAAAAAGTAGATCTATTTCCTATTGGTTGCTCTCAGGGATAGCAGTAGCTTTCTTTAGTCTACTTGGCTGCCAACGTTTTTATGGACTCTTCCACCAGGAGCTTGTCCAAATCTCTTAAACCCTGCTAGTCACCTTGCTCACATCCTCTGGCAACAGATTCCACAACATCACAGTGCACTGCTAAACTTTCTAGGACTTGTTTACTT
The DNA here is from genome assembly GCF_901001135.1 of Rhinatrema bivittatum. Taxonomy (NCBI): domain Eukaryota; kingdom Metazoa; phylum Chordata; class Amphibia; order Gymnophiona; family Rhinatrematidae; genus Rhinatrema; species Rhinatrema bivittatum. The sequence continues at coordinate 42,726,447 of NC_042632.1, read as the reverse complement.
CTGCTGGTGGCTAGATTCATGGCATGTCCCCTTTATTTTAGAGGTGTTTGAAAGGGTAAACAGTCTGTAGCCATGATTTTATAAACTTCTATTGTGTCCCAGCTGTCTGTTTTTTTTTTATTCAGTTTTATATATACGGTCACTAGGAGCCCATCGTAATGGTTCACAAGGATGAAAAATCATGCCTAATCTAAAATACATAAAAATAAACCTAAAATACAATGCAGTTAATCTAAAAGCAGGTTTTACTTCAAATAAAATCTAGGGACATATATGAAAAACAAACCTAAAATTCTCTAACATCTTAAAATTATTAGCTACTATTGAGAACATAAAATGGTTAAAATGAACAAAGCCCTTGATGGGGGTGAGAGCCCACCTGAGGTGGGGAGAAAGTCAAGTGCAAGGGGAAGGAACATCTCCCTCCATTCCCATCCCCTAACCTGGATCTTCCTTCTAATCACATCCATTGTTCTCACTATCCCAGGAACTTGACCATGAATTAGCTACTGTTAGAAACAGGATACTGGGCTTGATGGACCCTTGGCCTGACCCAGTATGGCATATCTTATGTTCTTAGTTCCTAAAAATAAAATTATACACCCCAAACAAGTTTAGAAACTACTTTTGTTATGCAAATATATTTATACATTCATATTGCAAAATTGAAATGTTATGCAAGCATGCTGTAGGATGGCTGTATAATCTCAACTCTTGCCTCAGAATGTATCCCTGAGCTGCCATGGGGAAACTGTGCCCTAATCAAACTATAAAGTGGAGCATAGCTCTTGTACACAGCATATGATCTTGCTTTTCTTGGGGTAGTACAAGCCCCATGTATGCAGTGAGTCAAATCCAGGACTGGATCATGGGTACAGTTGGTATCTCTTTATTATCAAGAGAAGCAGATTATATATAAAGTTCCATTGTGCCATTCCCTGCCTGCGAGGTAAATTGAGAAGCTCAGCCCAGTATCTTTGAAGAGTGCCCTCTGGGCTCTTATGCACCTTGTGAGGGGGGAAAAAACAGAATTTATGTAAAGCTCTAATTTATTGAAACTGCCATGTATAGCATCAAGAACTCAAATTCAGTCCTTGTCTTAAGTTTTTATATAGTGAATGTGTCCAGTGTTTGAGATTCATACAGAATAGACACTGGAGAGAATGTAGACCTCTGGCTGAAGATTCCTGTTTTGATATAACGTTTTGTCACTCTTCTCCCTGCTTCCTGTGTCCTTCCACAAAGGCCATGCCTTTCTTGGTTTCCGTCCATCCGTGGTGGCGGCTGCCTGCATTAATGCTTCTCGCATCTGTCTACAAATTTCTCCAACCTGGACCACACAGCTGCAACTCTTGACGGCCTACTCTGTGGAGCATCTTGCGGTGTGCGTTGACCTGCTGCTCATGTAAGTTGCCATCCAATCAGTGTTCAAGCTTTTTTCACTAGCAAACATTCTTCAAACCCTTATGCAACTGAGTCAGAGCTGAAATGTGGAACTTAACCAAGTAGCCTGAACAGTCAGGATCAGATTGGCTGATCCAGGCTCTTCTGGTGACTGAATTAAATAGAGCTGGGCCTTTGATATGCTACAGGTACAAGTCTAGCTAATGTCTTCTCAGAGCTGATGATCTCACAGCTTGCCTCTTATGCATCTTATTTCTTCTAACCCAACTGGTGTTTGAGGTCCTTGCCTTCTTGAGGATCAGATAAATTGTGCATTTGTTAAGAGCAGGCCCTGCAACTTGAGCTGTAGTGTTTAGGTTCTGGGTTCCAATTTCCCATCAGGGCTGCCTGGGCCTGTTGCAGAGGTGAATCGCATGCCCTGGCTGGGAGGGTAGAAAGCCTGCTGCTGTGAGTACCCGATGAGCAAAGAGAAATATGGAGGGATGACCCTTAATCCCTCTGGCTAACAAGGCCCCTGAGTCAGCAGCATGCCATCCTGGATCATGGAGAGGAAGACAAAATGGCAGAGGGGAAAAGAGAATTTTCTTCAGCGATGTGAGGAAGGGCAGTAAAAGTTAGAGAAAAGTTTACTAGTTGCTCATCTCCTTTTGTGATATTTGAACAAATTAGCAAGTGTTTAACTTGAGCAAGCTTGCTAGCTGCAGCTGTTTGACAATATATAATTGTGCATGTGGCCCCTGAAGGGGTGATCGGGACAGATCCAGGCTGTTTCTAAATCTTATCCCAAAGCATGCTGGAGCTTGTAGTCCCATTTTTTTAAAGCATGAAGGCTACAGATTGCAGAATGGGGAAATGCTTGTACCTGCTCATCTACATGGTTTTGCTTGGCCATAGAAAAATATTGATTTTTTTTTTTTATCCATGGTACGCAATACTGCTTTTCCTAAGTTGGTACCCTGTATAGATTGACCTTTTTGTAGCATTTTCATGGATGGCAGTTTTACTAAATGTCCTTTTTCTCCTGATTTCTTTGCTAGGGCTCACGACAGTGATGCCCAAGAAGCCAATAAAGTGAAGAATCGGTCAGCGACAGGACAAGAACAGCTTCAGAGTCCTCACCAGTCTCCCGCTCAGCTCCTCTTCCGGCAGTCCAGTTCTGATCCCCTAACGAGTAGCTCCACCCCGGTGTCTCAGTTCCAGTCCCCGGTCCAGGACTTATGCTCGGCGTACCGCGATACCTTGCAGGCTCACAGCAGGTCTAGCAGCGTCCACGCAGGAAGCTCCGTGCAGCCCTACACCAGCACCAGCTTCCAGGCTGGCCTCCAGCCTGTGGCACGGATTCTTCCTATCCAGAGGCCAGTCGCCATGCAGGTCACCATAGAAACCGAGCCCCGCCACTGCGTGCCCATGACCTATGGCAGCAGCTATCTAAGTGCGCACCATCCTTACACAGCAGGCTGTTTTGACCGATGACTATGGGAATAAAAAAAATTTTTATCCTAGATGGGATCTAAAAAAAAAATGGGTACTATAATGGGGGAAACGAGGTGCATATCCCTTCTAGTAGGAAGACATACTTTTTAACAAACTTTGTCATGTAGCCTATTTGATCAAACTTTTTTCTTTTAATATCTAGGTGTTTGTTACAGATATTAAGAACCTTTATGTTGGGATTCTGCCAGTTTAAAAAAAAAAAGTTACATATACCTCAACTTTTGTGCTGATAGTGCAACTTTTGGAAAGATGAAGTTCCTGAATTTTAAGCATTCCTCTTCTGGAAAATTAGAATTCAACTTAAAGTGGGTAGAGAAATACTAAAGCAAAAAAAAAAAAAATTAAAGCATTTAAAATGTTCATCTTGTCAAAATCACAAATTTAAGATACTGATGCCAGATGGAAGTTTGGATTTTGAAGCATAACTTTTGCATGAAGACTAGAATAGTTCCAATCTGAAATGGTTTGGTTTTTTTTAAGCCTTTAGAAAATGTACATTTTTAAATGACTAAGACTAGAATCTTCCCATTTAAAAGGGAAGCAGACTAAGGATGTCTTTCTGTTCCATATCTCCCACATCATACGACTGAAGAAAGACACTTGTTTTATGCTTTCAGGCAATAAAACAAGAGAAGCTGTACGGTGTGGGAGGACAGAACCTGAAGGAAGGGTGTCATTTCGCCTTCTGATAGGAATGTGGTTTTCTTATTTAACGGTTGGGAGCATCTCCAACTTTTAGTAAAAGTGAAAAATCATGCTGCAAGTCTGAAAGCAACTGTCTTGTAAGCTGCTGCCTTAAGTGAGCAAATGCAACTTTTTGTTCCTCTTAGTGAAAATGTTTACAATTCGTATCAGGGATTTCGTATTACTTGAAACAAAATGCCTTGAGGGGAAATAAGCTACTGTCTCGGGTGGGCAGGGATTATAGGTTCGGGAGACCTATCAAGTCTTGTGACACTTGAACATCTCTTTGCAGTTTGTGGGTTTTCTTCTACATTTTCATTAACTTGTAATGTGTCTGGCAAAAGGTCTCATCTACTTGCCTTTGCTGCTCAGGTGTGTGCCACAATGTGAAATCCGGTGGATTGCTGCCTTTTGACCCTGGTATCTTTCTGAATGCAATGTTGGCAGGGTAGAGTGGGTGGAATTCTCAGCCGTGTAATGTAGAGCAGTTGATGCATTTCTCAAGGCTTGTGGGTTTTTCCTGCTCACATTTTGAACGTAACAAGCATGTGGTCAGAGCCTCAGTACAGAGATTTCTCAACTTAGCAGGGCTGAGGGGATCTGTTCATTGAGTTTTCTTTTCTCTTTTAGGCCATGAAGTCATTGTTTACATTGCATAAAGAGCTATTTTTAACTATATGCAGTGAGTTCTCTCGATACCTGATTATCAGAGGTGATTAACTTTTGTGTTAATCTGGGACAGGGGCTCTGATCATAAAGGAAGTGTTCCCCCTTTTTTTTTAGGAAGGGAGTGCTTTGTGCATGGAAAGGGACTGAGGCCTTTAGCCAAGCCATGCAGGGTAGTTTACATAATTTTAGATAACAAACTGTTTAAAGAAAAATATAAACTAGAAATGAGCACATTTTGAACTCATCGGTTGGTTTTGCTAATGGTGACTGTGATGTTGCATATTGCAACCCTGTTTTAATGTGATGGTTTTCAGTACAAGCTACTAAGACTAGAAAGAGAAAAAAAAAACCTTTAGTGTAATGAGGCCTTGCCTTATCTGTCATACTTAAAAATGGATAGAATTGTGTGGAGGGAGTGTATTTTAGTGGGGTGTGAATGCTCTTTTCCTTTTTGTATTTATGTGAATATCTTCTACCTCTTACTCCTTCCATGATATATGATTGCCTGTACCAGTCTGGCAGATCCTGAACCAGTCCTTGCATGGCTTTAGGGATCTTGCAAACATTAAAAGCATGGTGATCATCCTAGAGATTAATGGCAAAGCATAGCCCTAGCTGCTGTGGCCTGTGCTGGCCTTTTTGGAAGTGTGCAGTCTTTAATAAAGTGAACAAATTGTACAAGAATCCAGAAAACAGTGTGTGGTCTTTGTTCTCCCTTGTCAGCTTTGGGCAAAAGTCCATTCCACTTATTCCCCTGAGCTGTAACTGATGACCCATTTTGTCTTGAACTGCTGTTAGATCAGGAGTGTTAGAACTGGGCAGGTGAGGCAACCTGTAACTCTTCACGACAGGAAAACACAAGAATTTTGGTTTAATGTATCTTAAACTCACCACTCCTACTGTTTAAAATATAAGTTAAATAGAAATATTGATGCCTGAAAGCTGCTATTCTTAGAATCTGTTGTGGAACAAGGCGTTGTGAGGAGGATTTTGTGTAGGTGCACTTCCATGCTCCAACTCCATAGTTGGATTCTTTCCAGGGGCTGATGCTTTATTGCACACAGGAGTGGTGGCGGCCTATATGAATGTTTGAGTGCATATAGTAAATCCTTGAAGGCATCTGGACAAGGGACTCCTGTGGCCTCAAGCTTTACATCCTGCAGCAACCATGATGAATTATGTTGGTTCAGTTAAAATATCAGAGCCTCTGCTGCCTTAATATGTAATTTTATAACCAATATCAGCATACAACTAAGATGCAACAACTCAAAAGTCACATTAGCTGAAAGTTGTATGTAACTTAAACAAAACATTCACACCTACATGTGAACCTTGGCATAGATACCAACCAGCTTTCATAAATGTCATTCCTGACACAAGCAAGCTCCTGTCCAGCATCCTGATAGAAGTAAATCTAAATTAAGGTCCAATCACTGCCTTCCTTGCTATGGTTTGCTGTGAGAATCTTCTGTTTGATCTTAAAGTTGACCTGTGCCTACTTTATTATCAAACAAGCCAAGCAGTAGGAAAGAAGTCTTGTTTCACTAATAACTTGTACTAATGGACTTACATTGAAAAGGCTTGCTCAGTGAGTAATTGGTATCCACCAGGCTGCTCAGTAATTCTCTTAAGTCTTACTTCCGAGCCAGCCTCCCCTCATTTCCCTCTTTGCATTAATCATTGACATCTGTCAGCCTTAATCTAAAGATGGGAAGAAATCATTTACCAAGTCTCTTCTGCCCTGGACTGAATTACACTTGAGGCAAATCATGCAAATGCTTTAACTGTATTTTTTTTTTTGCATCTCTTATCTTTCTTTATCAGCCTGTCTATTAGCTAACTGTAGCTGGGGCAAAAATAATAAAATTCAGCACTTGTTGTAGTGTCTGCATTTTTCTTTAACTATCTTTCCCCATTGCAGTCTTATCTTAGGCTGTCCTGTTTGGCCAGGCTGCTGCTTTTGTCGCCCTGACTAGAGTAAATCTCTGACCAGCAGGAGCCAGGAGGAAGGGCTCAGCTACAGAAGATAAGAACAGCAGGGGAAGGGGTTAAGCTTCAGGGCAGACAATGGCGAGAAGAAAGCTGAAGACAAAAAAGTAAGCAAAATGCTGAAATAGTGGAACATTCACGCTTCAGCTTAATGCCCTTACTAAAATCTAGTTCCCTTCCAGCCAAAATCTGCTCCAAGCACCTAGTTCAAAGCTAGCGATGAGTTTCCTTTTTTGCTGCTTGAATGGCTGTGTGACTTGAGGTCGCTGAACTCTTAAGCCAAAGATCCAGGCATGTTGAGAGGTGACTTGGAAAAGCAATGGAAATCTTTCACTAATGTAGGAGGCTTCCCGTGTGGCTGGGATTTACTGTAGTAGCTTCTGTGAAACTGAACTTTGTCAATCCCTCTGCTAAAACAGAACTCAAGGCAAGTTTCCCTTCCTATTACTCGGTGGGACAAGGGCCTCACTGGTTAAAGACAAAGGTGCAACATGGGCTTGCCTTCTGTCACTTAAGTGCAGCGCCCTGCCCGAGCTATGAACGAGGGCATCAATGCCACAACGCAGAGCCATTGTTCAAGCCTTCAGCAAGTACAACACTGGGGCAGAGATGGGGTGTTTTTTTTTTTTTTTTTAATGCTCCCCTCTCCAACCCTAATGGGTGGATTTAGAGTGGGTACTTGGCTCTTGCTCATCTATTTGCAGCCCAGCCACATCAAGCAAGCTCTGGGAGGCTTAGGCAGCTCATTTTGGCTTTTATGTTTACTCATGAAGGAGCATTAGTGGGTGAAACAGGGCTTGAACCAGTGCTACTGCTTCTGTCTGCTGCTCTGACCAATGACCACTAAGGTGCATTGCTTCTTGGAGGTGTGGAAAGATTTGGATTTGCCATTAGGAACACGGGCCACCCAGGCAGAGCTGCTACCATGGTGCTAAGTCTTCTTTGTTTCATTTTGCCACAGCAGCTACTGAGACTGGTCATCCTGTGCCCTCCCCTGCGGGAGGACCACTCCTCTCTCTCCCCTCCCCAATCCAGGGCCAAACAACTCGGCCATCAAGTAGCAGCCTCTGCAATGTTCAGCGTGAGGCCGGGGACCTGGTGCAGGTTTCCTCAGTAACAGGAAGCCCATGCAGGAGCTGCTGCTAAGGTTGCTGTAGGCCTTGCACCGAATTTCTCCTTGTGTCCTGCTGGGCCCAGGCCCAACTAAATGAAGTAAGGAGAGGAGCCAGGAAGGGGCTTTCCTCGTTCCCTGATCTCCTCACCGCAGCCACATTTGTGCCTGGCCGCCACTGCTCGTACTTCAGTGCACCGCCTGTGTTGGTTGCCTCTAGACCGAGGGCGTACTTTAGTGGTTCTAGCCACCAGCACCTTTAGCATGAATTTGGCGCATAGAGGTTCTGTAGCTTCTCTACCTCATTTTCTTACGCCGGTCAAAAACTATTGTATCCTACTAAGCTTCTAGCATTAATTTACTAATCCAATAGCTTTCGCTAAAAGAAAGCTTTACTACTACTCAAGGTGGCAGGAGTTGGGGGGGAATGACAACCCAGCAAAGAAAATGTAACTAATGTTATTTTTGAGTGTTTGTGCTCAGCAAAAGATGACAATGGTGAAGAGGTTATCAAAAACCTGTTTATTGGTTTGCGTCTTGGAAGCCAGCTGCTTTAGGCAATTTTTTTGCTGATTCTTTTGAAAGTTATCCCGCCAGCCACTGACGTCTGAAAGAGAGAACAAAGCAGCTGTTAGTGGGACTTTCGTATTGGCTGAGAATTTTTTTTTTTTAAGCTCTGCAGCTGCAATAACTTCTCTTGTTTTATAATTAGAAAATGCAACACCATTTTAATGCCTCTCGGGTCTAAAGCAAGAGTTTGTTGCACTTTACTCTGCCTCTTTTTATGTTAGCATTTTGTGAATCTGGCCAAATGCACTCTCCTCTGCCACCGACGTGCTGCTGCACGCTGGTCACGTCGCTTTATTTCCCTGTGCCTGCTGTGAGCCAGTTGAAAACAAGACAGTTGGTTTTGCTTTGCTCCAGTATCAAATTCAGTTTCTATTATGGGCCCATAGAGGCTCAACACTTACCTCCACTAGTTTGTTCCCAACAATCTCAGAACTATGATGATATTTTGGAAAATCCACAACCACTTTCCCACCATCCATATGCACAGTTGCCTAGAACAAAATAGATCCATTATATCTGGCCTTGGGCTATCGGAAGACATCATATCAAAGCCGTAGAATAACCTTGGCATTTAAACCCCCGTGTGCAACATCGTCACCACACAAAGGTGAACCAAAGAGGCACAACCGTGGCCTTTGCAGCCCAAGCTTTGTAATAGCTTTTTGGAGTGGGTGTTTGTTCTGGAGACAGGGTTCAACTGACATTTAGGGATATACATTTTCAAGCCATTTAGACAGATAACATTTCAGTTATCTGTCTAAATGGCTCAGTTGCGATATTCAGCAACTTAACCACCTTCTACCTGGATCACTCTTTATCTGGCTAGAATATATTCCGCTATGGCAGAAGCAGTTCTGGGAGGGGCTTTAGAGCTTCTGGTGCGGAGTGGAGTTAGCAGTTAAATGTACGTCCCTAACTCTGCCCCTGCTGCAGCCGGGTTTATGCACTGGTGTAGCTGTGCTGCTGAATATCCTGCTTAAGTTAGTTGCATCAGTGGATCTGGCTAACTTATCAAGTTGCTCAGTGGCAGACTTTTAATGAGCAGGAATGAAGCTAGTTTTAATGTCCTCCAGGACAGGGATGGAAATCCCCTCTTTTCATGAATCCCAAAACCAGTCTGCTTTTCTGGATATTCACAAAGGGCCAGATTTTCTAATCTATGCCCGATTTTATAACATGCGTGCACAAGGGGGGTGCACAATGGGGAAAGCCATCGAGGCTCCCCTAGGGCCGAGCCCTAGGGGAGCCTCGATGGCTTTCCCCATTCCCTCCACCACCCCCCCCCCCGCACCTTCCCCTATCTAACCCGTCCCCCAGCCCTACCTAAATCCCCCCCCACCACCATTATTATTTAAGTTGCACCTGCCTGCAGGCAGGCACAGGTTGCGCGCCGGTGTTCCCCGGCCTAGCAGGCCTCTGGCCACGCCCCGGGACATACTCGCATCCCGGGGCTTAGGCTCCGCGCGCGCGGGGTTTTCGGGGTTACACGCGTAACCCTTTGAAAATCCGCCCCAATGCATTTTCTGGAGATTTGCATGCACTGCCTCCTTTAAAGCCAGCGTTTCAAGTATCTTGAACCCTAAACCAGCTGCCAGAAAAGATCTCGCCATTCCTGCCAGAGCACGGGAACCTGCGGGTAAAGCAGCAGCTTGAAACTTTCCGCAGTGAGTGTTTAAAGCAGACTCGGACTACCCTGCCAAAAACAAAGCTGGGTTGTGCTCCCATGCGTCAATGTGATATCGTGGCTAAACAAAAAGGGCCACGTGCGTAAAAACAGGGGGGGTTATGCACGTGGCCGGGCCTCGCACGCATTATTGGAAGGGTCCAGCCACACGTGTAAACCCCGTCTCGTGCGAAAGTGCCGGGCCTCTCCGAAGGGGTGGGGGCAGGGCAGGACAGGGAGCAGTAAGCAAGCAAACAAAACAAAAGTAAGTAGCTAGGAAGGGGTGAGGGGTCGGGAGGAGAGGGGAAAGGGTAGGAAGGTATAGGGAAGCTCCCTCCCTTAATTGGAGCGGACTGGGAGGGAACTTGGGAAGCCCTACACCTGTCACCGCACATGGCCTTTTAAAACCCCCTTCCCCCATGCCTGCGAATCGTGGGCCGCCTGCACTTGTGCGCGGCCATCGGATTTTACAATAGGCACGCGCTGCCGTGCGCATGTTATAAAATCGGCACGCCCATGGGCGCGCCTTTTAAAATCAACCCCCAAACGTTTAGCCATCATTTTCAAACACAGATCAAGTGCAACGTTCCTGGCTGCCGGTGCTCATTGGAGCGCTCTCCCATTGTGCGAGGCCCAGTCTAAAAAGAGGCCTCAGCTTCCTCACCTTGAACTTTTTCCCAGCCATTGTCTCCATCTCGCATTCTTGATCAATAATGAATTTGTTTGTCATGGTGTGGCCGGGATATATTTGAGACCATGTGAATTCGTTGCCGTTCTGCACAACCTCGGTGACGAACGTGAATGTCCTCCCTTTCTCGATGACATCCTTGGGGAGGCCTGATGGAAAAGAAAAGAGCGGGACTGTTACTTTTATCACAATGATGATTTTCAAGGCTGCTTATTGCAATTTTTTTGTTGTTGTTGTTATAAGGCAGATGTTTGTTTTAACAAATAAACCCTTTTTTTTTAACACAAGTTTCCACCAGAGCATTTAAAACTTAAAATCTCGGCTAAAAGTTTGACCTCTCCTTGGCAGAAAAGAAAGAAATCTTCCCCTAGAAAGGGAAATTTCCTATTGCTAATGTATATAATAAAAAAAAAGAAAAGGAAGCGAGTCTAGGAACACAGACCCTCTTAGCAGCGGGTGCATGATTGTGCTGTTTAGTTAAAGTAACGCTACTCACCAATCGCAGTCATGAACGTATCGTAGTTCTCCTGGCTTTCCACTTCATATTTGCCGGTGAAAGACATGATGCTGCAGACGTGGCAATCTGTCAGGCTGCTTGCAACCAAGGAACAACTGAGCACTGGATGCCCAGAAGCGCGCTCTTATAAAGCCACCCTACGCTCAGAAATCCCACCTCCAAAATCATCACCCCACCTTTTGGGACCAAGGAGCCCTCATCTACCCCTCCCTGTTTTGTTTTGTTAAACATGAATGGGAGAGTTCAGTAAATCACTAACATGAGTGTTATTGACCCTTGCTTAGGAGCCAAGGACGATAATTCTCTGACCTTGACTGGAAAACCTCTAATCCTTGAAGTCTGAACCAGTGGTGGAAGCTCTTTTACTACTGCTGCTGCTGCTGTCCTGAATCCTTAATATAAATGAACTAAATGTATACTTTCTTCTGTAGCTCAAATGCTGGCAGCACTAAAATGCACAATGCAACGTGATCTGTTCTATGAGCTCTGCCTGTGAATCCTTGTAATGTCCGTTTGTGACTCTACCGACTCTGGGAAAAGCCATCATTTAGTGGTGAATGCGGGACTGCTACATCATCTGTTTTATTTTTGCTTGCACTTCCAATCTCCCACTATATCCCCAGGGCTGGAAGTAGGGGTGGGTGAGAGGAGCAGCCGCCCAGAGTGCAAAGCGCCATGGGAGCAGAAAAATGACTGAAAAAGTGTAGGTGCAGAAAAACAAATGAAGGACAAAGAACCACCTATCTCACAATTAAACAAAGTACAATAAATAACAAAAAAAAAAAAAAAATTCTTACAAATACAATACATACCCCACTTCTAAAACATTAATAAAAATGTCCATCAACATTCACACCCACTTGTACAACTCTCTCCTTACTACACACATAAAAAAACCAAATAGTGATTTACACCAAAACATATGTAAAGAAGAATTCAATCAGGTGTGATATAGATCTTCTTATGGATATTGCAAAGGAAGAGGCCTTTTATAAATTATTTCTTTCTAATGTTTGTTTGCTGACAGCAAATTCTAAGCATCGTCTAAGAGGTTCTCGTGTGGTGGTGATATATTTTGAGAAGCAAGCTGCATAGTTGATTTTCCATAATAAGATCTGTATCACATCTGATTTGAATTCTTCTTTACATATGTTTTGGTGTAAATCACTCTTTTTTGTGTGTGTGTATAGTAAGGAGAGAGTGGTACGAGGGGGTGCGAATGTTGATGGACGCTTTTATTAAGGTTTTAGAGGTGGAGGTGTGACCCAGCGGCAATAGAGTATGTATTGTACATTAAATATTTTGTAAGATTTGTTGTAATTTGATTTAAAATATTTTTGTATAATTTATGTAATTCTTTTCTCTTTTCATTGTAAGTTGTAAAAGTGTAGGACCTTACCACATGAAAAGTCAGGAAGACCTACAGCTTTCCTCCTACCAGCCAGGTTGTGGGGAACTAGAAGAGAGAATGAAAAAGGACTGGGGATGAGAGGGGAGCAGCGTGCAGCTGTGGGGGGTGCAAAAATGCTTGCATGCCCCAGGCAGTGGGCACTAAAATGCCTTATAACAGGTCCTTTTGCCCTTGATGGTCAAAGTACATCTGCTAGAACTATAGAAATGATGCTGTAATCGTATTGGTACAAGGAAAAGCAGATTTCCCAGCAGAAAGTGATAGGATCAGAAGAATTATGCATAGAGACCACCCGAAACTATCCTAAAGCCATACGCTAGCCGCTGCTCACGGCCTAAGGTGCAATTGGACACGCGTCCAGAACCCCGATCCAATAAGGGGATTAGTGCGTCCAAATCTCCGTGTAGCTAATAGCGCGCATCACATAGAAAGCCATGTAGATGAGGCCCCTTGAGCCAATAAATTTTCCGCGCAGCCAATGTGCCCTTGCAATGCGGTAAATTTTACACCTAAAGGTATTCCACACTCAAGGATGCATTGAAAAAAAGAGAAAAATCCTGCTCTCTGAGGTTCCTCCTAATAGTATCGTAGCGACACTAAGAAGGAGGAACCAAATAAAGCAGTATTTATTTTAAATCATTAATTCTTTGAAAAAAAAAATTCTGGATGCCCAATACACACACAAGATACATGGTCCAGGCCTGAATCTTGTGTGTGTATATGGTGGTAGCGGGAGAAAACGGACGCTTGTAGATTGAGCGTCCATTTTCCCAACCGGCTTGACAGTCACCTCTCCTGAGCGCCCAATGCCGAGGAGGCGCTACAGACGCACATTTGTTCCTAGCGCCTCCTTTTCAAGGTGGCCTCTCATTTCAATATTGGACTGGGTGCCCAGGACGGGTGGCTGGGCGCGCGTTAGGAAAATGGGAGCTCGATTTCTGCGCACAATTATTGCATCGATCTCCTGCAGTGCAAGCATTCCCTTCCTTCATGCTTTCTGTAACCATCAACAGAGGGACTCTGGAAGCATGAATGTAGGGAAGAAAAGCAATACGACCGATGTAGGACCTCGTGGTCCATTGTCCAATAGGGTTTCTTCCATTCTGCGCCTATGAGAAAACTCCTTTGTAAAACTGCAGCCCAGTAAGCAAGTTAAGAAAATTTTAACCTAGTCAGTCACAAGTTGGTCGGGAATGCTACTCATGAGGGTACAGAGCTAAAATGTAACCACAGGAGCAGAAACCACTTTTTTAATTTTTTTTTTTTTCCAAAATGTGAACTTTTTTTTTTTCTTATGGCATTTTCAGCAACCTGAGATGCTTGTTGAGCAACAGCGGCTTCTGCGTTTAGAGGGAAACTAAAGGCACAGTAACCAAACAAGCAAACAAACGAAAAAAAAAAAAAAAAGATCTGCCCCCCCTCCCCAGTCCCCTTTCAGCAGCAATGGTGCCGGCAGCTCTCTTGCATGGCTTTGCCCCTGTCACAGAGCAAAGGGATGCTTGAGGTTAGCTGCCCCTCCCACCACCAGCGAGGACCTGTAATTTGAGGCTTCCAAACTAACACTTAATCTCTATAATCCTAGGGGAGATGGGGTCTCGTGAGATCCCCGTTGATTATGATATTCCACTGGAGGGGGAGCCAGTGTCCCCTTCAAGGCCAGAACCCTGGAGCTGGCTCCATCTCCTGAGGTGTTGCTAACGTTTGTTCAAATACCACAGCCTAAGGACTTCACCACGAGCATTTCAAGGCAATTGCATACAAATAAGATCATAGGAATACCCATGATGCACTGGGTTTGTTGCGGGGGATAGTTAATGTGGGGCATTTCAAAAGCTGTATGTTATCTTTGTGTTAAGGCATTCTCCGCACAATAAATCCATGAATGCGGTTTAGTAAATGATTCCCACCAGTTGCCATAACTGAAATGAATGCTTGATTCACTAATGCTTTTCTTCCTTTCTGTCAGATAGATACTCTAAGGCCGCGGTAGAAACAGTGCGGCAGTGCCGGGCGCACCCTCGTTCCCCGCACGCACAGTTCTCTTCACCTACCGCTCGATACTCTTTTCTAATTGCATGCAAATGCATGCCGCGGCTGCGAAGCCTTAGGCAATCGTTAGGCCCGTGCAACCCATTTTACTGTATAGGCGCTAATACAGCACCTATACAGTATCCTGGGTGCGCTGGTACCTGTCATTTCAAATGTCATTTCAAATGACATTTGAAATGACAGGCACCAGGAAGTGGATGGTTCCCCCCCCTCCCGAAGCAAGGCGCAGGGCGAAAATTAATATTAACATTGCAGCGTAAGTTGTTTATATATATGTATAAATACCTGTCACTTTTCTGTCACTTTCCGAATCCCCCAGGCGTGCGGTCATCGAGGCGGTGGCGGCGGGAGCCGGCGGGCGGATGGGCGTCCGTTCATCCAGGCGGTGGTGGGAGCCGGCGGGCGGGTGGGCACGCGTTGGATCCAGGCGTCATGGATGCATGTCATTTTTGGTTTTTAACTCAGCTAACTGCACTGTGATACGCTGTGACATGGCTGACTAATTGCCATGAAAGGCAGAAGAGAAAACTTAAATATTTATTTATTTATTTATTTATTTATTTATTTATATTCTTTTTTTATACCGAAATATAGCAGGCTGCCTTCATTCCAGTTTACATTGTAACAACAGTTTCATACAGTGAACAGTTATAAAATTATGAATATAAAGCAAAGAGCTTCCAAGTGCACCTTCCTTTGCCCGCCGGCAGTGAATGAATGCCCGAGCGATTTCGGCGCTCAAGGCAGTCACATGTCGTGACGTCACGCCTTGAGCGCCGAAATTGCACGGGCATTCATTCACTGCCAGCGGGCAAAGGAAGGTGCACTTGGAAGCTCTTTGCTTTATATTCATAATTTTATAACTGTTCACTGTATGAAACTGTTGTTACAATGTAAACTGGAATGAAGGCAGCCTGCTATATTTCGGTATAAAAAAGAATATAAATAAATAAATAAATAAATAAATAAATAAATAAATAAATATTTAAGTTTTCTCTTCTGCCTTTCATGGCAATTAGTCAGCCATGTCACAGCGTATCACAGTGCAGTTAGCTGAGTTAAAAACCAAAAATGACATGCATCCATGACGCCTGGATCCAACGCGTGCCCACCCGCCCGCCGGCTCCCACCACCGCCTGGATGAACGGACGCCCATCCGCCCGCCGGCTCCCGCCGCCGCCGCCTCGATGACTGCACACCTGGGGGATTCGGAAAGTGACAGAAGAGTGACAGGTATTTATACATATATATAAACAACTTACGCTGCAATGTTTTTTACACTTTACTCCCTTTGGTTTTACCCCCATTTTTTACACTTTATTCCTGTTTTAATTTTCGAACACCACACTAACACCAAGTAGAGGGTAGGCGGTAAACTAACAGGTTAAGGAGGCGGCAAAATAGCGGGTTACAAAGGAGATAATCTGAGCGCGCGTCACAGTATCGGAGGGGAATAGCTAATTCCTTCATTATACAGCTAATTCGTTCATTTACATATCATATACATGCTGCGTGCGGAAAGGGTTCTGCGTCTGTTTTAAGAAGCGCTAAGGATGCGTGAAACTGGAGACTGTATCGCTGGATCGCCTTACGCGTCCGAACTATGCGCTCCCAGCACGTTACAGAAGGGAAATCTTCAACCGCACGTTACAGTATCGACCTGTGTGTTGGGAGGAGAGGGGGTGAGGTTTAGTATTTCAGGCCTTGATTTTTCTGCTTAATCAGTTCCTGGCATGGATGACCTGGAGGAATGAGGCAAATGAACTTACTCCATGAACTATGTCTGTTTACATAAAACTTTCTGAGGATAATCTTCCTACACACCTTCGATGTAGGAGATAAGGATTAGCAGTCTGAGATGTGAAGGTAAGATAGAGCAGGTGCTTTGCCTGTTGCTGTCTCATTGAAGACACAGCATAATGTAAGTAAGATAAACTCTGTATAGGCAAAGAAAATGCTTCCACCACTTGCAAGAAGGCAGCATGTATAAATACTCATTCCAAGAGACAAGGGGGGTGGGTGGGAGGCCAACATTTACCGTTTTCATGTATATTCCTACTTTTTGGCACTTGTGCGGCTATCTGGCAGCTCCTTCCCACTGCCGGATAGATGGATGCATCGCTAGGTGGTTTACAATTAAAAATATTCATAATTGCACCAAATAGAAACCTTTATCAGGCTCTCTTCTAGAATGCTCTGATTTCTTACTGCTCTGGCTCGCTCCCACTGGCCCAATCCACTGGCGTTCCTTCTTCATCACTTTCTTGTACATGGGAGGTGCACACATGGCCAAGATGATTCCGAGGAGGAGAAGTGCACGGATGATGCTCGGGCCAGTCCCAGCCCTCAATCCTTTTTTTTTTCCAGCCCAGAGCCTTCTCATGCGACTCTGGCTGGGGTGCAGCGGATGGCTTTCCAAGGGCCGACACGCCTCTAGACCGCGTCCATTGCAGCACACTCCTGTGCGTGGCTGTCGGGATGAGGCGCCACGTCTGGCCCCTGGACTTGGCTTTCCACATCGCCGCTCTCTGCAGCCCTCTTGTCATCTGGACTCCCTCTCATTTCTGCTGCCGCACAGAGCCGTCCAGCTCCCGTTGTGATAAAGCTCAACGTTCCCCTCACACCTGCTTCTTCCGCTCGCCAGTCGAGTCACCACTTTGGGCTGAAAGTTCAGTGGCCACGGGGAGAGGAGAGCAGGAGGAAGCCTGCTCCACATCTTCAGGGTCAACTCTCCCTCTGCCGGCCTTCTGGGCCCTGGAATTCAGTTGCTACTTACCCGGATAGCCTGTCAGGGATGACTCTAGCCCTTTCCCTAGTTAAAATGTGCATTCGACCTGTGCCAAATGCCCATTTCAGTTTTTATGCAGTTTTATTTAATCTCCAAATTCATTAGCATATCATTAGCTTACTGCATTGGGAGTTTAAAAAAAAAATCCTGGCATTAAAAATGTGAGCTAAAAACCAGTGCACATTTTATTAGTGCCAAGGTTATTGCATCGGCCTGTTAGGTACTTAATGCTGAAAATCAGTGCTAAGCTCCTACTTCCCCTGCTCTAACTCCATCCCTGTAGCCACCTACCTTTTAGCCCCCTAAATTAAGGAGCCTACACTTAGGCACTCAGCCCTAGTACATTTTTTTAAAAGGGCCAATTTAGGAGCCTAACTCCCAACGTTAAGCTCCTACACCCCTTGAAAAGTGACCTCCACTGCAAACTGTGGCCCTAGCTGCTCTCACTGAACGTTCAAGCCCCCAGTCCACGAAAGAGCATGACAAAGCTCTTTAAATCGGGCAGAAATGCAGAGAATATGCCATTTAACTCCACGGCATGAGCAACCTTTCCCGGCAGCCCTGGTTCTTCCACGTTCCTCTCCCCTCCCCTCGCTAAGCATTCTGCGATTTGTCCTTAGCTGTCAATGCCAACCTTTAGAGAAAGGGAGATTAAGAGCAAGGCTGGCGAAACTGTGGCACTGACGACTCGGATTTCTCTGGCAGCTCTGAATTCAAGGGACCTGGGGAGGCCCAGTAACTGAAAAGCGGGTAAAACACTGTTTTACCCCCAGGAATGGCTTGGATAACTGCCCACCCTCTACGCAGGTAAAAGTACCCATGTATGGCGGTTGTGTGGATGTTTTTTCCCCCGTGTACCTTTGGAAGCAGTCACCGGGCTGGGTTGGCTGTAATTTTGAATAATTTGAGCTATCCGAGTAGTTTAATTCAAAAAAAGTGCGCACACAAAAAGCAGGCAGAAATTTGGGTGCTAATTTTTATGGGGCAATAATCAAAGCAAAACTCCCATCTAATTTAGCTTTGATTGTTCTGTCTAACCCCATGGGAAGAAATTCCCCACATGCTTTGCAGCAATGCAGACAGATTATTAGGTTAATGGACATAAGCGGAAAAAAAAATCAGTCTATTTATTTATTTATATACCCAAGAAACAAAGCGGAAGCTGATCAATAATGCTGAACAGCGAAGAAAACGAAAATGATCAGTGTCAAAGGGATTCTTTGTTAGAACTGTGCCCGACTCTGGCCGAGTTTCGCTCTTGTGAGAGCTGCCTCAGGGACTACAACGGACAAAATTGAAATAGAATAGAATAAGATCAAAACACACATACATGTAAAACACAAATTAACATACATATATATGAAAACCATGACTGGCATGTGTCAAAACTAAATACATATAAAAGTGTTCACTTAATTTAAAAACATGTATATTGCACACTTAACTTAAAAACTCAAATGAGTAAATTCAGAGACATCACTGCATGAATCTATGATTAACCACTGTATATAATAAATGGGCTTATTTCTGTCTGTAATATCTTTGCATGTGTGTGAACAGCACAATGGACATAGATGCGTAGCGGGGAAAGAAAGTGCAGTCGTAGCGAGGTACCTGTACAGATTGGTTCTTATGTTCAAACTCCTTCAATTGGAATCGTCAGAAAAGTGCGGAGACAATGCTAAAAGAAAAACTAGGCGTGAAACTAGAGTAATTACATATACCACTTTCTTTCCCCGCTACGCATCTATGTCCATTGTGCTGTTCACACTTTTATATGTATTTAGTTTTGCCACATGCCAGTCATGGTTTTCATATACATGTATGTTAATTTGTGTTTTACATGTATGTGTGTTTTGATCTTATTCTATTCTATTTCAATTTTGTCCCATTGTAGCCCCTGAGGCAGCTCTCACAAGAGCGAAACTCGGCCAGAGTCGGGCACAGGTTCTCATAAAGAATCCCTTTGACACCGATCATCTTCGTTTTCTTCTTTATTTATATAACCGACATTCGATCTGGGATATCACACCGGTTTACATTCAGGCACTGTAGGTACTTCCCTATCCCCAGAGGGCTGACAATCTAGGATTATGATCCGAAGGTTTGCTTATAATTGGAAAATTCCCATCATGCAAGGTTTAGTAAATCGTAAGCCAAGGTAGTCCAGTACAATTGGGGGTAGAAATAATTTAGCCCTTGATCATCTTCCACCTTATATCAGACCTTGGTTTCCCAGATCGCTTAGATCTGTCCTTGCCTCGTGATTCAGTTAAGCCCCCTGGGATCAGGAGTAGGGCTCTGGATCAAATCCTCGGTAGGATTGACGGCATTTTACTCCAGAGTGTGTCTGCGTGCACGGCAGGACTGGAAAGGCCTACTCCCCGGAGTACAAGGAAATGGCTGCGTCTGCTGACAGCCGTAGTATCCTTATCAAATATCTGTTTAGTTCACTCCTACCCACTGGCTGGCTTCTCTGTTAATACCAGGTCAGCCAGACAGACGGACACGACTTTCCCCGTGAACCATTCTTTTTTTTCCTCCCCCTCTCAAGAAGAATGCCTAAAAAACCCCACAACAAACCAATAGCAATGATAATAGACTTGCAAGGCTGGAGGTTCAGGGGCCAAGAACATTTTGTTTAGTAAAAAAAAAAAAAATACAATTTTTGTATTTCTGTTTCCATATTTGAAGTGTCAGGCCCTTGAGTGTCTCTGACTTCGTTTTATGACTTTATGGGGAAGCTTTCGCTGATGCTTTTAAGTGCATCCTACACACAGAGCCAGTACAAAGATAAGAAACGTAATTCCACTTGTAAGTGACCCAGCGTTTATTGTTAAGGGTCCTTAACCTTCGAGTCACTGCCACTGCTGGGAAAAATGTAACATTTGATCATAAAACCAGCTCGCGCGGTTTCTTTGCACTTCCTTTGCTGGTTGCTGAGGATCTTCCCATGCACCCAGGTACGGGATCTCAAAACCCGCTGGCTGATTTAGCTCCACAGTGCTCGTGTAAATCCCACCTTTTCTTTCCTGTTACCCCCGGCCGCTTTCTGAGCTGCCTTGTTTTTTGGCCCAGTCGTCTCCTCCTGCTGCTTTGGCTTTCTGGGTCAGTCAGAACCAGCCTCTACTGCAGCTAGGTCTTTCCTGTTTTGAATCTCCTCCCCTCTCCCCGACCATGGCAGTGACGGCCTGTGACCAAGGGCTGTCACTGCCACTGCGGCCACTGCAGCAGTGGGAGCCCAAGTCAGGCCACTGGATAATGCCATTAGGAATGTGCCTTTGCTGGACATGAAACAGGATATTTAACGTGAAAGCACAGAAACACTAACAGAGTGTTGTTCATTTTCATTTTAGAAAGATGTCAGGCCCTGCTCCCACTGCAAGACAACACAAGTTGTGCCTCCCACCCAAATCTTACTCCATCTCTGGGCAGGAGTAATCCCAGATGGGCTAAGATAAGACAGAGAGGGAGAAGGAAGGGGAGGGCTCGGGAACCTTTGATCAGCTTTTTCTTTCATTTTTAAAAATACATTTAAAAAGCCCAAAACAAAACAGGAAAAAACAACAACATCTCCCTCACCATTGAAATCATACTTAGGCCTTGCACATCCCTAATGGCAATTATGCAACGGCTAGGACTCTTTTTTCTGCTGGCGTCGTCCGTAACCCCCATCTGCCTGAGGAACAGAAGCTCGAGCCTCCTGCAATGCAACACGCACCCGCGCTACTAAGCCACGGGGTGATCCGATATCTCTGCTTTTAGGGCCAGCTCGGTTTCAAAACTCCTGCATAACTTATGCCAGAAATAGGGGCCTAATTCCTTGCTTGATTCCTTCGGGGACGGCAGAAAGTACATGCGCCACGTGAAAACACGCACTCTGACAGTTCGGTTTCAGAGCACCCACACGGCGTTTCCTTTTAAGAATCAGCCAGAACGTGTGTGTACAAATAGGTGCATGCACCTTTCTATTAGGTGGGCTAATGGCCATTCAAAAACTGCATCCTTTGTGCTCAAATCATTCAACATGATTTAACAGGTTGGGATATACAGGCTATCCGCCGCTAAACACCGTCAACCAATCAAAGCCGAATAAGGACCGGCTGCTTTTCTACATCTTCAGCCTGGCTTCTTGCATTTAACTGTTCCAACTGATCCTCCTGTGCTCACCAGATCTGATTGTATATCTGACCAGAGAGAGAACACCTGTCATTGTATTTGTGTCAGGTTCTGTTATTTCTTCACAAGGTATTCCCTATTAGTGCAAAACGGTGAGTGGCATGGAGAGAGAAGGGACGTAAAAAGAGAGAATGGGAGGGAGAGAGAGGAAAAGGAGACTGGAGCAGAAAAGAGGGGCTGTACACTTGCTTTTATGTACTTTGAATTCCATAGTCCCTGGAATCTATCGACCTTATGGGATCCTGCCAGGTACTTGTGTCCTGGATTGGCCACTGATGGAAACAGAATACCCAGCTTGATGGCCTTTTTCAAATTCTCTCTTCACCTGTCTTATCAATGTCTTACATTGAACTTGCCAATGCTTATGTTTTATCCTATTTTCTTCTGATGGATCCTTCTTCCAATTTTGGAATGAAGATCTTTTCACTAAAATAGCCTCTTTCCCCTCCCCTTTTAACCATGCTGGCAATCGCTTGACCTTCCTTCCACCTTTCTTATTGCGAGGATTACATCTGGACCGTGCTTCTAGGATGGTATTTTTTAACAATGACCACGCCTCATGCATACCTTTTACCTTTGGAGCTGAATATTTCAGTTTTTTCTATTTTTCTCATTTTCTCAAAGTTTCCCTTTTGAAAGTTTAGCGCTAGAGCTGTGGATTTGCTTACTGTCCCCTTTCCAGTCATTAATTCAAATTTGATCATAGAACGTGAATAATCTTCCCTGAAATCAAGCCCTGCGGTATCTCATATAGGACTGCAGGTTTGTTATTATGATGGTTTCATCAGTAGCTGAAGGGTGTTCAAATAAGACTGGAAAGATACACTACATGGAGTACACAAATCTCACACAGGTGTTCTTTACACTTGCGCAAATTTCCAAAATGTGTGTTTTATGTTTATGCGTATGTGACACAATGGGAGGCCTGGTTTCTGTATGTGAGCAAGAGAGTTAAAAAAAAACAAACAACTTTTAATTAACCTCAGTCTTCTCCCCTGACCAGGATACACCATGCCTCCTTTCCCTGTTGGAATACCTGTGGTTAAAAATACGGGTGCTGTGAAAACACGAGCGTACTTTTAGGGGCTGAAAAGTCACTTAGATGGATTCAGCTGTTCTACTCAGAGATGGATTTGGTCCACCGTCAGCCCTAGGCATTGCATAAGAACAGAAGAATTGCCATACTGGGTCAGACTGGGGGGGGTCCATCAAACCCAGTATTCTGTTTCCAGCTGTGGCCAAGCCAGCTCACAAGTACCTGGCAGGATCCTAAGGGGTAGATAGGTACCACGCATCCCAGGGATAAGAAGTGGATTTCTGCAACTGCACCTTAATAATGATTTATGGACTTTTCCTCCAGGAACTTGTCCAAACCTTTTTTAATCACAACTACACTAATAGCTTTTACCACATCCTCTGGCAATGAATTTCAGAGCTTAATTATGTATTGAGTACAAAAATATTTTCTTTTATTTTAAATTAAATTAATCACCTAGTAATTTCATTGTGTGTCCCCCTAATCTTTGTACACTCTGAAAGAGTAAACAGCTGATTAACCTTTACTCATTCCACTTTATTTATTATTTTATAGACCTCTATCACATCTCCCCTCAGCCGTCTCTTCTCCAGGCTGAAGAGGCCTAACCTCTTTACCCAGTGATTTATATCCAGTGCCACACAGCCCCTACCAGAGCAAACGAAGCTCTGTGTGGCACCCCCACCCCAGGCCTTAGCTCCAGCAGCTATCCCTCAAAGTGAGTGTGGAGACTAAGCCTGTGCTCACAGGCCCTGCCCCCTGCTTGAGGATCGCTGCCGGATTCAAGCTGAAGAGCCAGTGGTTGCGACAGCGGGAGAAGCACCTTCTGAGGTTCAGGGCAGGATTGCGGGATGGCAGGGAACAGGAAGTTTGCTGCCTCCCCCCCCCCCTATGAGTAAATCCAGCTCTGATGTTACTCCTATTTTATCTGCATGGATCCTGACTATGCCTTTAAAAATGAATCCTAGAGAGTGCTGATCACATATAATGCAGCTACCTACGTACACAGTCACACATATGTCTGGGCATCATCCATTAATAGGCGAACACACACACACATATATAGAGAGTCAGGTATAAACACAGATATACATGCCTGCATGCATGCAAACACACATTTGTAACTGTCCCATAGTCTCGGGATTAAGAAACATGGCTCAGTAGTTGGCTTGGTGGCAAGTGCTATGCAGAGAGTCCCCAGTTCAATTCCCGCATTGAGCATCTGCACCCCTGGGTTGCCTGGGACTGGGCATGCCCTGGAGGTAGCGCTCACAGCCCTCGGGAGGGGAGGGAATCATGGTCATTGTTTAGGGCGACAGCCAGTGATCAGATTCAGAGCCCCTGGTGCAGTGTTGTGGAAGAAGCCCTGGGGCATGGACTTGGGATTGTTGGAAGGTGCACAGTGCTGGTTCTGACTGAGCTTGAGAAAGAAAGAGAAGAGAGGAGCTAGTGGGCCAACCCCGCCCGGATCAGCGTCAATTTTTCCTAAGGGCTCCCATGTTTCCTTCGGCTCGCGGAGGGCGCGATGCAGACGTTGCTCTTATCTTGCGACTCCAGTCAGAAATGGCAGCTTGTGACCACGGTGTAAAGTCCAGCTATCGAACTATTTCAGTATTTACTTAAATGATTCATGAGGCGCCTTACGCGTCGCCATGAACAATGAGTTTGTTGTTTAAGCTCTGGGGCTTTGGTACTTGTTGGAGTAATCATTACCCCCTTTCCCTGCCACGGAGCCTGCGAAAGCCACCAAGCCGATTCTCCTAGGCAACAGTAAACCGAAGGGCGCGCACGGACTTTCCTGCCACAGTCAGTTCCACCCCAAACCTTTCCCCCGTTTCTAGGTGACAAGTCTCCCCAGTGCAGTCGCCTGGCACCAGCATCCACTGGAGTCGACGCCAACTGAAGATTTGTTGGCCTCGGCTGCACGACGTGTGCAGGCTTCGTAGCCACACTGGGGCCGATGTGATGCGCGGATTCTTTTGGCGCACGCAGCAAAAACCAGCAGCAGCGCGGGATGTAATAGCCGCGTATGCTAATGAAATACGTGCATAGAACCCACGCGCACCAACCACATGCAGAAACGTGCGCTCGTGGCCCTATGTAGCGAATCACGCAAACATCCGGACAGAAAACCACGCGGACGGTCTTGTATGTTAACGTGCGGAGGCTTTATGCATCGTTGCCGCTGGGGCTCGAGGCATTGGCGGCAACTTAACAATTAAAAAGTTTACAAAAAAAAAAGAATTAAAGAAAAGTTTTACAGGGAAATAGGGTGCACACATCCTTGCTGATGCTTGGATGAAAAAAAAAGACCGAGGGGACACACGAGGCAATGCCCGTGTGTGAATTCTTGCACGTGCTGTGTAGAGCAAGAGCTCTATGCACTTAGGGGCCGATGCAATAAATGTGTGCAGAAAACAGGCACTCAGTGTTGAGCACGCGTTTTCCTAACTCGCGCCCAGCCACCTCTCCTAAGCCCCCGACCCAATATTAAAATGAAGGGTCACGCTAAAAAAAAGGAGGTGCTAGGGAAAAATGAGCATGCCTAGCGCTTCCTCGACATCGAGGCGCACAGGAGAGGTGGCTGTCGAGCCGCTTGGGAAAATGGCTGCTCAATCTGCAAGCGTCCGTTTTCTCCTGTTACCGGCATAGACACACACGTGACACACAGCCTGGACCGTGTATCTTCTGTGTGTGTATTGGATGTCCAAAATGGTTTTTTTTCAAAGAATTTTTAAAAAAAAATAAATACTGCTTTATTTAGTTCCTCCTTCTTAGTATCGCTACGATATTAGGAGGACTCTCAGAAAGCAGGATATTTCTTTTTTTTTCCAATGCGCCCTTGAGTGTGGCGCACCTTTACGCCATTCCTGGGCCGCTGCATTGCAAGGGCGTATTGGCCGTGCAGAAAATGTATTGGATCGCGGGGGTTAGCTAATGACCTCATCTAACTGGATTCCCATCTGATGAGTGCTATTAGCTATGAGGAGATTTGGACGCGCGAATCCCTGTATTGGATCGGGGGGGGTCATGGACGTGTGTCCAAAACGCGCGTCCAATCGCGTGTTAGGCCGGGTGCAGCAGGTAGCACACAGTATTGAATCGGCCCCTTAGAGAGATGGATGGCACCACCCATGTGTCTTGGCTTATTCAGCCCTGCTTGTCACTGGAGAATGGTCGGCAGCTAAGCTTGAAACCTGAACGATAGGCACTACTGCTTACAAGTTTCCAGTTTGTTCTAATTCAACCAGTTTTCTGTAATGGAGGTTACACTATGTGTAGATTTTACAACCAAGGGAGACCTCCAGTGGAAACCTGTAAAATTGTCTTATCTGAGGACTGATGAATAGATCTGATGCTTCCAATGCCAGTGAGAGTTGGCGGCTGGGGACAGAAAGAGATATAGACCCTGCTGTTTATTTCACGCACCACTGGTTAATGAAAAGAAAACATGTTTTCATTTCTGCAGGCTTGCTTTAGAGAAGATGGTCCTGGTGGATCCTGACCTTTGCCTTATACAAATTTTTCACCTTGATTCTATTAGAAAAGAGACTTATTATGTAGCACCGGTGTGTGTGTGTGTGCACCTGTCTGGCCCTCCCCAGGAAATGGGGAGTCACAGGCACTTGGAAGGAGTGATTAGAAGAGAGGCATTTCTGGCCAACAAATCTAGGCACAGCACCTTCAGCTCTGTGGAGCAGCAAACCGAGAGACCCAACTTTACCATCCAAATGGAGTGGTAGATTAGAGCCGAGGCTGCCTGGCCTCCTACCCTCTGCAAATTGGAATTTGGCAGCTCTTAGGCAGCATTGTCTTTCCAAAACTGTCTTTTCTTGATCTTCGTCAAATTCATGAGCCCTCCGCCAGATGCTGCTTTGCACCAGCGAATAATAAATTGAAGCAAGTGAACGGGGCCTGCTCCCCCGCATCCCCTGCAACTGGGTTAGGGGAAGGGGTGGCTACGCCTCTCACTAGGTTTTGCTTCCTCTTATGTTACACACTCAGCAGGCCTTATTTTCAGTAGATGTTTGGCGTGCCCCTTTGGAACATGGATTTGGCTGCTGCACACCACTGCCTCGGTGAATTTGAGGCTCCAGATGGGTGCTGACAGGTAGGGCAACACGCCAGTGGAGAGACAGGAAGGCGGGCGTCACAGCCCCAATCTCACAGCACGTCCACAGTTCAATCACCCCCCGCAACCCACTTTTTGTGTGATCTAAGTCATGCCCTTTGTGCTCAGACGGATGTGTTATTATGCACATGGAGTGAAGGAGTAGCCTGGGGGGCGAGAAGCCAGGGCTCAAATCCCACAGCTACTCCTTGTGACCTTAGGCAAGTTAATTCACTCTCCATTACCTCAGGTACAAACCAAGGCCTGGATTTATCAAAATGCGATAAGTATCGCATGCGATTAGAAAAGGGGCATGTTTTATGCAAATAGACAGTTTATCACAATTTGCACTAATACCTATGTGAAAAGCTAAGTTAGTGCAAATTTGCATACAACCACTGGGGGACCATTTTTAATGGTCTCAGATGAGAGAGAGAGAGAGAGAGAACGCCTAGCCATAATGCTCTCTCCCTAGATAGGTATTTATATCCCTATGGGAGGCCCACCTAGTAACTTGAGGTGAGATTTACGTATTAGTGTAGGGGATAAGGGGCCACTTTGACATTCAATGTGAGAAGTATGAACAGAACAGTGCTCTCTTGTGAAGATTTGATGACCTTCAGAGAAAGGAAACTCACCCAAAGATGAGATTGGTGCAATGTTCTCTCCACCTAGCTTGATGTTACCCAAGTAGAGAGTCCATCAAGCTAGGAGGAGAGAACATTGCACCAATCTCATCTTTGGGTGAGTTTCCTCTCTCCGAGGGTCATCAAATCTTCACAAGAGACCTCTATCATATCCCCCCTCAGCCGACTTTTCTCATAGCTGAACATTCTTAACGTCTTCACCCTTTCTTCATAGCAGAGCTGTTCCCATCCTCTTTATCATTTTGGTTGTCTTTCTCTGTACCTCTTCCAGTTCAGCTACACATTTTTTGAGATGCAGTGACCAGACTAGGGGGATAAGAGATGAGGAACAGGGGATGGTGTGAGAGGGAGGGGACAACAGAGGATCCGTTGGAGGTTATAAGAAGGGTTTGAGGGTGAGAGTTGAGGGATGCGAGAGGAGCGAAGTTTGAGAGGAGTAATCTGAAGAGGAGGAGTAAGCAAGGAGGTCCTCTGGAGGAGGTGGAGTGCAGGGAAGGTGAGGAGCAATTGCTGGGGAAGGACTACACTCCTGCTTGTTGGTTTTGGTTCTGCTGTGGGGTTATGTGAATTTTCAAGTGCCAAAATGGGGTCACACTGGTGTTTGGGAACATAAGAAATTGCCATGCTGGGTCAGACCAAGGGTCCATCAAGCCCAGCATCCTGTTTCCAACAGAGGCCAAACCAGGCCACAAGAACCTGGCAATTACCCAAATACCAAGAAGATCTGTTCTAACTAGAACTACCAAGTGATCCCAGTTTCTCAAGCGAGACTCTGGAACGGTGCCATTTTTTTGCACTGCATGTACCAGAATGCATCAGAAAGAAGGTGTCAAAAACCAGAATTGCCTCTAACTCTCCCTCTAGAAATATGGGACATTCATCACCTCAATGGAGTGACTTGGCATGGATACATGAAATCAGAAGCATATATTTAAAAAGTAAAAACCAATGCAAAGGGTATATACCAAACGAATAAGACTGGGCTACAACTGCCAAGTTCAGAAATGAAAGCTCAGTGAGGTCTAGAATTTTTTGCCTGAGGATGTGGTTAGTAAAGTTAGCGTAGCTTGGTTTAAAAAAGTTTTGGAGAAGTTCTTGGAGAAGTCCATTAACTGTTCTTAATCCAGTTGACTTAAGGAAAAGCCTCTGCTATTACTAGCTTCAGTAGTATGGGATCCACTTAATGTTTGGGTACTTGCCTGGTACTTGTAGCCTGGATTGGCCTCTGTTGGAAACAGGATGCTGGGCTTGATGGGCCCTCGGTCTGACCCAGAAGGGCAATTTTTTACATTCTTATGTTCTAGGTCATTATTCAAGCTGTGCACAGATGCTCCCATAGAACTGATAACCCTCCTCTTCCATCTTTTAATATTACATTTAAAAAAAAAGTCATAAACAGAACTTAAAGGCAATACCTTCATATTCAGAGTGCCATGAATATATCTGATATCAGGAAGAACTCCTCAATGACTGGCAACATTCTAAAAAAATAAAAAAGTGTATTATTTTATTCTGTTGTTTTATTCATAATGTCAAATACTATAGATGTATTTTCATATGCATTTCCACCTAAAATAAGGATATTGCTACCATGGAGAGCTAATAAGGCCTTCCCATCATTACTACAGCTCTTTGATGCTTCATCTCTGCCCAGGAGACACAGGTACACCCTAAGGCGGGGTAATTGACAAGAATGGTAGCCAATGAAAATAAAATGCAAAATAATTTTTGATCGACGTTCAGCAACCCCAATAGGAATTAAGAGCAATATTTCACCATCCAATTAGAGGTTAACTTTCTCTCTAAAGCATGATGGGCTTGCGGGTTCCAAACCCAGTTCGAATGTTTGACAAGTACACGGACCAACGGAAAGTTTCTCTGTGGCGGGCCCTGGCCTGATCTACGGCCCATCCCGCCAATGGTAAATGTGCTTCAAGACAAGCTAGCCAATGAAAGCGTGGCTTCGTAGTTAGTGGGCGGGCGCTATCCCGCAGAAGGTGAAGGCCGAGTATCGATTCGCCCGTACGGGAGAAGTGAGAAAGAAAATGGCGGCCGTGGCTGCGGAGGCGGCAGCGACTGCGGCATCGGTGCCGGGCGACGGAGGCGAGGCCGAGCCGGAGCCCGAACCGATACCCGGGAGCGAGGCCGGCACCACCTGTCTATTGCTCGGCAATGCTTCCGCAGCTGCTACTGAGCCGCCGGGCGCCGAGGCCGAGGAGTTGCCGCAGCCGCTGAGAGCCGTTCCGGCGGCAGAGCACTGGGACCCGCCTGTGGGGACGGAGGCCCCGGAGCTGGACGGGCCGGGGGAGAGCCAGGCGCAGAAGGCCGACTTCCCGGCCCCGCTGGGGCAGAGCGAGGAGCCGGACCGGCCAGAGGCAGCAGGGCGGAGCAAGGCCCCGGACTGGTCGGAGCCGACGGGGCAGAGCCAGGCCCCGGACTACCTGGACCCTGCGCAGGGAAGCGAGGCCCCCGAGCTCCGGCGCCCCGACCCCACCGAGGGCAGGGGCCCCGAGTCCCTGGAGCCGGCGGGGCGCGCCAGCCTCCCGGCCGAGGACTGGCGGGCGGCGGCGGCCTGCGAGGGTGTGTCGGAGCAAGCTCTGGGGAGCTGCGGCCAGCGCGTCCGGACGCCGAGCGCTTCGGAAGAGGAGGAGGAGCTGCGGCAGCCCCCGGAGCCCGAGGCTCCGCCGCAGGAGGCCGCGCTGGCCCCGGAGCCCGAGCCCGCCCCCGAGCCCTCTGCCGTCTGCGGGCCGCCCGAACTTGTCTGCGCCCCGGAGCCGAGCAGCACTGGCCGGGGCCAGGAGCCCGAAGCCTCGCCGCCGGCCTCCAGCACTTTCCCTCGGGCAGCGGATCCTCTCTGCAGCCATGCGCCCGAGCCTCCCCCCCTGGAAGAGCCGCCTGCGGCCGCCGAGCCCCCCGTCCCGGACCTGCCGCCCCAGGAGTCGGCGGCCGAGCTGCAGCCGCCTCAGGCGGGGACCGTGGCGGAGCTGCTCCCAGGCTCGGCGGTGTGGGTCACACTGGATCACATCATAGAGGACGCGTTGGTGGTTTCCTTCCGGCTTGGCGAGAGGATTTTCTCAGGGGTCCTCATGGATCTGTCCAAAAGGTGAGACCGGAGGGGGTGCTGGGGATCGGTGGGGGTGGGGACGGGGACGTGCTTCACTTACACCCCCCCCCCCCACCTTCCGAGAGAAGAGGACACGTGGGGGAAGGTGGCCATGCGGGATCGGGGAGGGATTTGGATGCCTATTCAGGTCTGGGAAGCTGGCAGAACGAGGGCATAGGCAGTATCAGATCGGATCAGGGCTGGGTATGTGTAGGAAACGAATGCTTCAGAAAGCTTTCAGGCTGAATGCTAACTCAAATTTGCTGTGGAACCGAAATAGGATAATTCTGCGCTGCTCTCCTGGGATGTGGTGGCTGTGTAGGTCATAGCTGCTAGGGGTGTAATCGATATCTTGTAGAGGGATCCGGTGGGGGAAGTAGAGAGACGTCTGTACGTCTGGGATGAGAGAAGCTGTCCAGGGGGAGAGGTTTTTTTACACGAGTTCTAGGAAGAGGAATACAAACAGGGAGCAGGTGTTTGCTTCCGTCTTTTCTGCAGAGAAAATTGGAACTATTCTTTGAAGGTTATGTATCAAGAGGAAATGAGGCAAATCGCTTTTAAATAGGCTGTTTCGGAACATTAAAGCATATTTTACAGACTAAATGTCAAATCAGCAAGATTTGATAGTGTTTGTCCCAGCGTTCTAAAAACTCCAAATATGAAATTGTAGATTTGCTCTTGTGGCTCTGTAGTATATTATAAGCTGCCACTGTACCTGAAGACTAGAGGGCGGCCAAAGCCATGCTAGTTTTTTTAAAGGGCTCTAAGGGTGAGCCAGGAAACTAGGGATCAGTAACTTTTGTCAGTGCCAGGCAAAGTAATAGAAACTATAGTTAAGAACAGAATTACTGGGCATATGGCTAGAAATGGGAAAAGGCCAACGTTTTAGCACAGGGAAGTCCTCTTACTGATCTTTTAGAATTATTTGAAGGAAACGTGGATAAGGGTGAGCGAGTAAATATAGTATAGCAGGATAAAGTCCGACATGAAGACTTATTAAGAAATTTACAAAGTTGTGGGATAGGAGGCAGTATCCTATTGTGGATTGGTAACTGGTAGATAGGGATTTTCTCCAATGGAGAGAGATGAGTAGTAGATCTGTACTAGGATCAGTGTTCAACATATTCATAAATGATGTGGAAAAGGGAGCAGTGAACAATGACACAATTATTCAAAGTAGTTAAAACAGGAGTTGATTGTGAGACAGGGGAGCTAGGCATCTAAAGGGCAGACTACATTTAATGTGGACAAATGCAAAGTGATGCACATAGGAGTTCCCACCCAGGAAAAGGACCAGAAGTCATTGTGAGCAGCATGTTGAAATCTCCTGCTCAGGGTGTGGTAGCAGGCAAAAAAAGCAAATGGGAATTATTCAAAAAGGGCTAGGAATATAATACCACCTATCAATCCATGGTACGATGACACCTGGTCATTACACCTCCAGAGAAAGCAAAACTAGAAAAAAAAAAAGTCGTCATGGGATTGTATCGGCTCAGTTAAGAAAAAAGCTAAACAGATTAGGATCCTTCAGCTTGGAGACAACATAAAAGGGATAGAGGTTTAGAAAATTGCGTGGTTTGGAATAAGTTAATAGGGAATGCTTATTTACACTGTTGAATAGCACTAGGATCAGGGGACACTCCCTGAAACTAACAGCAGACTGGAAAAAAAATGCTTTCTTAAATTTGGTTTAAATCAAACAAAACCAGGCTATGGAACTTGTTGCTAGAAAATGTGGTTAAGGCTAGTGGTATAACTGAGTTTCAAAAAGGTTTTGGGGACAGTCCATACTTATCAGCACCATGAAACAGGCTTTTGTATTGGGACTTGCCTGGTATTTCAGGTGATCCGGATTGACCAGACTTAGAATGCTTTGCCTGATGGACCATCAGTCTGACTTAGCTTGGCATATCTTATGCCAATATGTATGAGGGAAGTAGTATGAGACCAAGGCAAGCCAGTTAAACTGCCTGCAAATGATCATTAGGTCAAACTATTACTAGATCGAAGAAATGTTGGTGAAATGGATCACCCTTTAAAGAGTAACTTTTTAAAAAAAGGTGTGTTGCATATACAATTCATATTTCTTAGTATCCAGTCAGATGAATCCAGCACAAATCGGTTATGCATATCTACCAGTGGATGGAAATGGTGCAAACTGATGTCATAGTATATATACCCTTGCAGTGACATCAGCCTGCCAGTATTCTCCATCTCCAGCAGATGGTGGATGTGCATCTTCCCACTGGGGATGGTTTCATTTTAAAGAAAAGGAAAATTAAGGAAATAAATTCACACCGCTCTCCTGCTGTGATATCAAATGGTCCCTCCCCCAGTTGAGAATTCCTGAGGTGGTTTCCGTGGTCCCTCAGACAAGTACCTTGGTCCCTTAACTGACTTTTTTTTTTGCCGGCGTGGACTTAGCTGCTTGAGCAGCTGAAAGGCAGCGGGTGCAGGAAGCTGAGCACGGCGGTGCCAGCACATGCCCTCTCCCCCTGCCGCTGGAGACCATCTCTGTACTCAGTCAGGAAAAGGCTGAGCTCTGGTAAGTTTAAAAAAAAAAGTTATAGAGACTAAGATTTTTTTTTTTTGTTGTGCAGGGCTTCCGACCCCCCCCCCCCCCCCCCCCCCCCCTCTCCCCGGTCTCTTATGTTCGGCACGCCGGTCCGACATTTGTCCTGCTCTGTGGCAGGTCGAGGGATGTGGGTAGCCTGGCGAGTGAGCAGCCTCCTTAGGCTAGACCCCCGCTTCGAGGCTTTTTCGCTGCATGGTAGGCCACAATGGCATTTTGCGTGATTTCTTAGGCTACCCTCTACAGGATTGTTGGTCTGGCATGTGCACCCAGTTCTTGGATGCACAGTCAGGCTTTGTAGTCTGTGTGTTCATGTTAAGTGAGCCTGTAGTGGCCGCACGCTTACCTTTGTGCACAAGTGGTAATGTGTGCTTAAGTTTTTTGTGCGCTTATTTTTTTGGGTGCCTAGGTAGGTAAAACAGCTAGACGCATGCTTCCGGCCACCATTCAGTGCTCTGTCTGCCATAATGGCGCCTGTACCTAAGAAGCCTGTGTCTTTTTTTCTTTGCACTGCTTTAACATATTTTGGCGTCTCAACCAGAAGTGCCAGCACTGTTTGGAGGCTCAGGGGGAATTGTCTTTCTCCGATTTCACTAAACCAGGTTCTTCCCAGCCGATGCGGGTCTGGGTAAAGATGGCTCAGGTGGGTGGGGTGCCTGATTTTGGAACTCCCCTAACTGGTTCCTCAACAGGGGAAGGTAGCTCAGTGAGTACACCTCAGGTACCTCCTGGTCTGGATACGTCTACTTTTTCATGGGTAGAATTTTTTCAAGAGGTTGCAATCCTTTCTTCAGACGCAGACCTTGGCCCTGTTCAGTGTTCCTACAGCATAAGCGCAGGTAGGAACCTTGCCTGAAACTTCTGGTAAGTGCTGGAGAACTCCTAGAGCAGTAGCGGGACTCTGGTTAGAGATCCGGACACCACAGATAATGACGCCGATCCTGCCTCTCTTGAGGATGGGGAAATTGCCCTCGGATTAGAACCATATGGAACTATATTGCGGTTCTTTCATAGAGATGAAATACCAGCTTGATTTCCCAGACCTTGAAAATGCTTGGCGTTCCTGGGGCAGATTCAGCCTCTGAACCAAAGAGAAATCCCATTTTGGTTTCCTTGCATAAAGCCTCTTGTTTTTTTCCCCATGATGGAGGCCATTCAAGAATTGATTGGTCGGGTTTTGGAAGGCCTATACCTTCTGGATCCAGTGGTAAGAGAGCACTTATGTTTTCTGAAGGTAGATGCACTTGTGTGTGCAATCTCCAAGCAGTCCATTATTCCAGAGGAAGGAGGAGCAACCTTGAAGGATGCTCATGATAAAAAGATTGAGACTATCCTTAAGCAGGCATTTGAAGCAGTGACGATGAGCTTGCAGGTT
Source organism: Rhinatrema bivittatum (assembly GCF_901001135.1). Lineage (NCBI taxonomy): Eukaryota > Metazoa > Chordata > Amphibia > Gymnophiona > Rhinatrematidae > Rhinatrema > Rhinatrema bivittatum. Next base: position 42,692,387 of record NC_042632.1, on the reverse strand, counting down.
GTTTGTTCCTTGGTGGCTCACTCTTGTTTGTCTCTCTCCCAGGAGGTTGATGACTCCGGGGTAAACTCCAAGGCAGTTATGGAACCAGCTGTTGCCTTTTTGGCAGATGTGGGCTGTGATTTGGTCCGCACTTCAGCGAGAGGGGTGGCTTCAATAGTAGCGACCAGGTGTCGGTTATGGTTGAGAAATTGGTCGGCTAATGCGACCTTCAAGGCTAATGACACCAAACTGCCCTTTAACGGTTTGCTTTTGTTTGGCAGCGAGTTGGAGAAACCGGCCAGTAAGTGGGGCAAATCTCCGGTTCCTTGTTTGCCGGAGGATGATAAATGGCCACAGTGCTCTTTTAACATGAGTTCGTACTAGAAGATCCAAGGATTTTTGATCCTAGAGAGGAGCGACCTTTTTAGAAGACTTGGTCCTTCGGTAGGTTTGTCCTTCCCCGACAACCTAGAAGAGGCGTAGGCTCGGGTAGTGGAATCTCCCGAGCTTCCCAATGAAGGTTTGCTGACCAACCCCAGGAACAGGAGAGAGGGGGACCCATCTCTCTCTTTTACCAGAGGTGGGCTGAAATCACAATGGATCAGTGGGTCCTGGAGGTGATACGAGAAGGATGTGCGATGAAGTTACCTTGGGACATATTCATGGAGTCTCTCTGCCACTCTCTTCAGAAAAAGCAGGCAGTGGAGGATACATTGGCAAGGCTCCTCAGTCTGAGGGCTGTGGTCCCAGTGCCCACATCTCAAGAAAATTTGGGGTGATATTCCATTTATTTTGTTGTGCTAAAGAAGGAAGGCTTTTTGTCCCATTCTGGACGTCAAGGACATCAACAATCATCTGCAAGTGAAGCATTTTCGCATGGAAATATTGTGCTTTGTGGTAATGGCTATGCAGTCAGGGGAATTTCTGACCTCTCTGGATATGCCTCTGGATCTGTCCGAGGCATATCCTCATTCCCAACTGACTAGAACATTAACTCTTCCTGTGGTTCGCAGTTCTGGGAGACACTTTCAGTTTCGGGCACTGCCCTTTGGTCTGGCTCCCAGAACCTTTTCCAAGCTAATTGTGGTAGTTGCAGCAGAGTTGAGAGAAGAGGAATCCTAGTACACCCATATTTGGATGACTGGCTGATTCGCGCCAAGTCGCTGGAGGAGAGCTGCCTGGTGAATTGCAAGGAGATTTCCCTGTTGTATGAGTTCGGCTGGGTGGTGAACCTTGCCCCGAGCAGTCTTCAGCCTTATCAGTCGCTGGAATATTTGGAGGTTCAGTTCGACAGGAAGTAGGGCAGTGTGTTCCTGCTGGAAGCTCGAATTCAGAGGTTGCTAGCTCAACTGAGTCTGAACACTTTGTTCCTGACCGTATGATCCTTGGTTTAATGGCAGCAACTCTGGAAGTGGTCTCATGGGCGAGGGCGCATATGCGTCCTTTTCAGCGCTCCCTGCTCTCTGTGGAATCTGCAGGCTCGGGACTATTTGATTTGGCTCCACCTGCCGATTGTAGGTCTCCTTCCAACTTCAGTGGTGGTTGCAGGCGGATAATCTACGGAAGGGAGTTTCCCTATCCCCACTGGATTGGCTAGTACTGACAACGGTTGCGAGTATCCTTGGTTGGGGAGCTCACTGTCGGGAATTAACCGATGTTAAGGGTGCTGGAGTGCAGAAGTGTCTCTCTCTGGAACACCAATTGGCTGGAAACCAGGGTGGTCTGGTTGGCATGTTTATAGTTTGGCGACAGGCTGCAGGGTCGATCAGATCGAATAATGTTTGACAATGCAACGACTGTGGCTTACATCAATCGGCAGGGAGGTACCAGGAGCCAGCAAGTGTCACAAGAAATAGATCAACTTATGGAATGGGCAGAGGTGCATCTTGAAATGATCTCAGCCTCACACATTGCAGGCAAAGACGACGATAAGAGCAGAATTTCTCAGCAGGGAAGAGTCTAGGTGCAGGAGAGTGAGCATGTTCAGATGAGTCATTTCAGCTGATTTGGGATTGCTGGGGTCTCCTGTTCCAGACTTGTTGCTAACTTTGTGCAGTGTGACAGTTCTGCGTTTCTTCAACCGCAGAAGAGATCCAAAGTCATTGGGGATCGATGCCCTAGTGCAGAAGTGGCTGGAAGACAAGTTGCTGTTTGCCTTTTCTCCATGCCACAGAAGGATGGTGCTCTTGGTCGCTCAATATTGGGCCAGGAGACCGTGGTATGCAGATCTGCAGAGGCTCCTGGTGGATTCACCACTTCGACTTCTAGCACACAGGAACCTGTTCTTCACAAAGATCTGACTCTATTTTGTCTTGCAGTATGGCCCTTGATAGGGCTTGCTTGCTGAAACATGGATACTCTGTGGCAGTGATTTCCACCTTGCTAAGAGCTAGAAAGTTCTCCACCTCCTTGGCCTATGTGTGGGTTTGGAGAGTGTTTGAGGCCTGATGTGAGGATCGAGGTACTCTTCTTTCCTTGGTCAAGATTCCGCTCATTTTGGAATTTTTTTGCAGGATGGCTTGAATAAACGCTTGGCTCTTAATTCCTTAAAGGAACAAGTAGTGGCTCTCGCCTGTTTCAGGGGTCGGGTAAATGGTGGATCCTTGTTGGCTTGATTTGATGTGACCCTTTGCAGTTTCCTGTGCTCTATGGAGTCTTAACTTTGTTTTGGAGCTTTTGGCAGGCCCTACATTTAGACCGCTATGTACTCTGTCCTTGCAGTTGCTGACCTTGAAAACGGTTTGTTTGAGGCAAATTCTTCTGCGTGTAGGTTTTCCGAACTGCAGGCCTTGTCTTGCCGGGAGCCATGACTCCAGGCGGTACAGCAGCATACTGTTCCTTCCTTTTTATCGAGTTTCACTTGAATCAGTCCATCTCCCTGCCATCTCCAGACAGAGAGAAAGATGTAGAGGAGTATAGTCTGTTGTGACCCTTAGCTGTCAAGAGACACATTCAGGTATCTAGAGGTTACTGAGCCTTTGTGGAAGTCGGGTCACCTGTTTGTCCTTCATGGCTGTACTAGGAGAGGAAAAAGGCAGGCAAAGCACCTTAAAACTGTCCTTCATCTCTGCCACTAGCCGTGCTCCCTCCTGTTAACATTCTAATGTATCTACCAATCCCCAACCTCGCATTCCCAGCAGGAACTACCCCTTTCACCACAAATCCTTTCTTCCTCTTCCTACCTTACCACCAAATATTTTACTCCGGTTAAACTACTAGAAAATTCTTCCCATGGTCCTCCCCTGGTAACCCTGTTAAATGCATCAAGCAAGATAGACCTGCCTGACTATTTCTATGCAGTAGAAATTCTCTTGCTGATTGTTTGATATTTGGAAACAAACTACTCTTCCTGGCTTAAGCCCCTCTGTTCCTTGTAATGTCTAAAGCTGCCATTAGGGCCACCACAAATGCCCAAGGTAGAGACTTGTTGCATGTTTAGAGTTTGTTTTGTTTTGATTTTTTTTTTAATTTTCAGAATGGCCTGAGTGTATATTGGGTTTGAATGGATGCTGAGAACCCAGGAGCACAAATATTACACCTGAAAAATTCATGTATTAGAAATGGACAAAATAAACTTTGACCAAAAAAAATACTCTCCCCAGAGAATCTAAAAAAATTACGAAGGAATGGGTTGCTAGTTTCATATAAAAGTAGCAACTGTTACCACGCCTGGTGCTATGATGTAATTATAATCATTAACTACCAACCACCATCCATCCTACCTACAAATAATTTGTATATTAGATTTTTTTTTAAATAACTATTATAAAGATCTTTCTTAAACTTAGAAGTATGCTTTCAAAGGCTTCTTTATGGATGTACTCCGTATGCATGTGTGTCAGTATACTGTGTGAAGAAAAACACTTATTAATAAAACTTCGGCATCTGTCTGAGATATTCAATCTCTTACTGTCCTCCCAACAAGGCCGCATTTTGAACAGTGCCCTTCCTCAGGGGATATTTCTTTTCTATCAGTGTGCCAATATGTGAACTGATATCAGCATCTCCATCACATAGCACCGATTATCCGGGCAGTTAAGGGTTGCTACTTTCATATGAAGCTAGCAACCCATCCCTTAATTCTTTTTAGATTCTCTGTGGTGAGTATTATTTTTTTGTTCAAAAAGTTTATTTTGTCCATTTTGTAATACATGAATTTTCAGGTGTCATATTTGTACATACTGGTTTTAGGGCAACACCTGTTTTGTGGTGATATTAGATATTGCTGAAAACTCCTGCCATCATTCTGAGGTCAGAGCAGTAACGTATACAACTTGGTCCAGCTACTCTTTGCATATATATAGTTGTTTGTGCTAACAGTTCACCTAAATTCAAGACATGCATGACTCTTTTTGGCAGGAATATTTTGGCTTTAGTGACACATTCAAATCTCATTTTCAATAAAGACTTTTGTCTTGCATAAACTGCTTGGAGATGGGCGGACGAGGTTCCTTCTCAAAAGTAGAAGTGAGGAGGAGGCTGGGAACTACATGCCGGTTAGTCTGACCTCCGTGGGGGATCACTGCTAAAACAAGAGTGCAGTTTCTGGAATCCAATGGATTACAAGATATGAGGGCAACATGTCAGATGAATCTCATCAGTTTTGTTTGACTGGATGTCAGGGTTGGATCAGGGAGAGCACTATGTCATGCATTTGAAGTTCAGTAAGGGCCTTTGTCATGTTTCCACATAGATGACTTATAAATAAACTGAGTGTCCTTGCTCTGGACCCTAAAGTGACTGACTGAGTGGAAGGCGATAAAGGGTAGTGGTAAATGGAGTTTGCTCCCAGGAGGGGCATTGCTAATGGGGTGTGTTGGGGATTGGTCCTTGGACTGATTCTTTTTCAACATTTTCATAAGTGATATTGCAGAAGAACTACTGGGAAAGGTTTGGATTTTGCAAGTGATAAGAATTTGCCTCTGGGTGGATACCCTGGAAGGTGTGGAAAATATTAGGAGGGAGCTAGCAAAACTTGAAGAGTGGCCTAGAGACTGGTAGCTAAGATTTAATGCTAGCTGCAAAAACCCTAAGGAAGCAGTAATAGTATAGGGAATGAGATTATTCTATGCACAAATCCCGAGTGGAATCGGGGGGTGGGGGGGGGGGTGGTATCTGGTGATCTCGGTGGTCAAACAGGTGGAGAAGGTAATGGTGAAAACCAGAAAGATGCTTGGCTGCACAGGGAGAGGAATGGTCAGCAGAAAAGGTGACATTGCCCATGTATAAGTCCCTGGTGAGACTTCATTTGGAGTACTGTGTACAATTCTGGAGACCAGGCCTTCATAAGGATATAAACCAGCTGGAGTCGGTGCAAAGGGTAGCTACTGAAATGGTCAGTAGTCTTCATTTTAAAGCATATGGGGATAGACTTAAAGACCTAAATACCCATATTCTAGAGAAATGGCAGGATGGCAGAGAAACTTTGAAAAATAACCCTGGAAAGGATCTGATTCACATCAATTTTTGGCAGGTGTTATCAGCAGAAAGCCTGCAGTGTGACCTCTTGACACCCTGATGTTACAAGGCACCCTCGGCGGTGCACGCATAATGTGGTTATGTGCACTCCTAAAAGAGTTTAGTGCCCAAATTGTTTCGCCACGCAAATGCCATGTTAAGGCATTGGCTGTTGTTCCCCAGTGCAGAGAGGTGTGTAGGCAGTTTAACTGCTGTCCAGAGGTGGAGTAACGTTTCTGGGGCTAGTGGTAGTCTATGGGCTGAACTGGAGTTTGTGGCATTTATGCATAGAAATCCTGTTTTATGTGACTTAAACATGGTGGCGTGTGCTTGAATGCCCCATGCATTAGCATTCAATTAACATACTGTGACGGGAGCTAACCCTTTTTTCCTTTTTAGTCCAAAGAAAAAGAATGCGCTGAAATTCAGCGCACTTTTTTTTTTTTTCTCGTTTTATTACTGCAGGGCCCGAGGAAACTGAACATATGTACCATTGCCCAAATGGATTGTGGGACTGTATTGTAGCTCGCTTCTGAGTCAGCAGATGTGTGCAGGAAAGAGATAACAGTTGGGTGAGAGGGAATGCCTACTATCGTTTTCAGACCACAGAAAAACATTGCTTAAAGTTTGCTTCACGTGTCCCTTACACAAGGACTCCTACAAGCATCCGCTCATCCTCAGGATCATAACCACGCGGGTTTTAGGGCACGCTGCTTTAATATATGGACTTCATGGCAGGACCCAGAAACCTTGACTACCATAACAGTTATTACTTGGTGTGAAGAAAGGGGGTGCAAGCTAATTTGTACATTGGATTGATCATGAATTGACTGTGTTGTAGTGCTGGCTAAGTCAGTATAGATGAGTCCTGCTTGCTCCTGTTGCAGAGTAGCATTTCAGTACCTTGAGCTGTAATATTCCTGCAAACTTGGGGTTTGTAGTTTCACATATGTGAGACACACACACTCTCACTCTCACTCTCTCTTTATCCATGTATCTTAGAGAGGGAGGGAGTTTGCATACACACAAAACGTTTGTGACGTAGACTCTGTGTGGGAAGGAATAACACTTGAGTGCAAGTATCCTCAGAATAGGATAAGAAACTATATGCGTCTTTTGATAAAGGTGATTGTAAACCTTGGGTAACTAACCTAGGGAAAAGTGGCACTGTTCAAATGTCTTATGAATACTTTTTAAACAGAAAAATCTTAATGGATGGTGTACAGCTGTGGCACTAGCATAGAGAATAACGAACACAAATCTTAGAATATTTAACCTGCCCTTCCAAATAATGTTTAAGGCGGCTTTCAGCATTTTTAGACTTCAAGTACAAGAAGTCCCTACCCCAAGGAGCTTCCACTCGTAAGTGGGTACCTGAGGCAATGGGAGATAAAGTGACTTTCTCAAGATCACAAGGAATGTCAGCAGGGAGAGTGGCATTTGAACCTTGTGTTCCCAGCCCGTTGTCTAACCATCAGTGCTGGGAAAGGTCCTGTGTGCCAGGATAGCAAAGAGACAAAACCAAAAGCAGGAATCTTCATTTTTTTTCCCCCCTAGCTCTTAAAAACTTTGGTTGGCAAAAAATGCTTCCACTCCTGACCCAAAATGTCTGGGTGGGCTGCTGGAGATAACTATAAGGCACATGTTTGTGGGTAGGGGGGAAGTAGAAAAGGAGCATGCATGGCAGCTGCTCCTCCTGTGTGCCCCAGATAGAGCTCTATCTCTTGCCGTATATATTTTGGCTGGGACAAAAATGTTTGTCTTAAAACAGATAAATAAATAGTTTTTATAACAGGTGCTATTTGCTTTTTTGTGTCTTTATTTATTTTTTTTATTCTGGTGTTCATTTTCCAGAGGCCAAAAAGGTTTTGGGTGACTTGAGCTTCTGATACATTTTCCTGACGTGAGATTCCTGGTATGGTAGCTGAACAAAAAAGGAAAAGGGGTTAGTACCCTCGGTGTAGATAATAAGGGTAAAGGCTATTTCAAAGCTCCCTTAGTATAAAGTAAAAACCTGCGTATCCTCATACCATGTCGTAATAGCCGGGGAAACTTTTGAGCAGAATGTAAATGCTAACAATTTTGAAATTTGTTTTGGTGACTCCTTTCAGTTGAACAGTTGCCACCTCATTCCTAATATAGAAACATAGAAATGATGGCAGAGGAAAACCAAACGGCCCATCCAGTCTGCCCAGCAAGCTTTCACACTTGTTTTTTTTTCTCATGCTTATCAGTTACTCTTGGCCCTTAGTAACCTTTTGGTTCTATTTCCCTTCCATCCCTGCCTTAATGTAGAGAGCAGTGCTGCATCTAAGTGAAGTATCTAACTTATTTGGTTAGGGGTAGTAACTGCCGCAATAAGCAAGCTCCTTCCACGCTTGTTTGTTTACCCAGCCTGTGCAATTCAGTCCTTGTTGGTTGTCTGAATATAAATCCACTTTTCTTCACTCTCTGCCATTGAAGCAGTGAAGTGCGCCGCAGATGTATTTCAAGTGAAATATCAGGCTTAATTGATTTGGGGTAGTAACTGCTGTAACAAAGCTACACACATGCTTATTTGTTTACCCAGACTATGTAATTCAGTCCTTGTTGGTTGCTGTCTGAATATAAATCATCTTTTCTTCATTACCCCTGCCGTTGAAGCAGAGAGCTACGCTGGATATGCATTGAAAGTGAAGTACCAGGCTTATTTGGTTTGGGGTAGTAACCGTCATATCAAGCAAGTTACTCCCCGCTTTTTTTGTGAATGCAAATCTTTTTTCCCACATTTCCTCTTGCCGTTGAAGCATAGAGCAATGTTGGAGTTGCATTAACTGTGTGTATGTTTATTGAATAAGGGTATTATCTCCAGGTAGTAGCCGTTATTTCTGCAAGCTACCCTCTCTTCATTCACATCCTCTAGACTTTATGGATCCACAGTGTTTATCCCACGCCCCTTTGAAGTCCTTCACATTTTTGGTCTTCACCACTTACTCCAGAAGGGTGTTCCACCCTCTCCGTGAAGAAATACTTCCTGACATTGGTTCTGAGACTTCCTCCCTGGAGCTTCAAATCGTGACCCCTGGTTCTGCTGATTTTTTTTTTTCCAACGGAAAAGGTTTGTCATTGTCTTTGGATCATTAAAACCTTTCAAGTATCTGAAAGTCTGTATCATATCACATCTGCTCCTCCTTTCCTCCAGGGTGTACATATTTAGATTCTTCAATCTCTCCTCATAAGTCATTCGATGACGACCATCCACATTTTTGGTCGCCCTTCTCTGGACCGCCTCCATCCTGTCTCTGTCCCTTCGGAGATACGGTCTCCAGAACCGAGGACAGTACTCCAGGTGTGGCCTTACCAAGGTCCTGTACAAGGGGATAATCACTTCCCTTTTCTTACTCGATATTCCTCTCTCTATGCAGCCCAGCATTCTTCTGGCTTTAGCTATCGCCTTGTCACATTGTTTCGCCGACTTCAGATCGATAGACACTATCACCCCGAGGTCTCTCTCCTGCTCCGTGCACATCAGCTCTTCACCCCCCATTAAATACATTTCTTTTGGATTTCCACACCCCATATGCATGACTCTGCACTTCTTGGCATTGAATCTCAGCTGCCATATCTTCGACCACTCTTCCAGTTTCCTTAAATCCCATCTCATTCTCTCCACTCCTTCCAGCATGTCCACTCTGTTGCAGATCTTGGTGAACATCCGCAAAAAGACAAACCTTACCTTCTATCTTGTCCGCTGTGTCACTTACATAGATATTGAATAGAACTGGTCCCAGCATCGATCCTTGCCACACTCCGCTTAACCCCGCTCTCTCTTCAGAGTAAGTTCCATTTACCATCACACATTGCCTTCTGTCTGTCAACCAGTTTGCAATCCAGGCCACCACCTCGGCACTCACTCCTAAGCTTCTCATTTTATTCACCAGCCTCCTGTGCGGGACCGTATCAAAAGCTTTGCTGAAATCCAAGTAGGTGATATCAAGCGCTCTTCCTCGATCCAATTCCCTAGTCACCCAGTCAAAAAAGTCAATCAGATTTGTCTGACAGGATCTTCCCCTGGTGAATCCATGTTGCCTCTGGTCCAGCAATTCTCCTGACTGTAGATAGTTCACTATTCTTTCTTTCAGCAGCGACTCAATTACTTTTCCCACCACAGAGGTGAGGCTAACCGGTCTGTAGTTACCAGCCTCCTCTCTGCTCCCACTCTTGTGAAGCGGGACGACCACTGCTCTTCTCCAATCACTCTGCACCATTCCCCTTTCTAGGGATCTATTGAACAGGTCACACAGCGGACCTGCTAGCACATCTCTGAGCTCTCTCAGTATCCTAGGATGAACTTCATCAGGCCCCATGGCTTTTTCCACTTTCAGTTTCCCCAGCTCTTCCCATACATTCTCTACAGTAAATGGAGTTACATCTACTCCACTCCCCTCCAGTTTCTTGTTAACTAGCGACGGTCCTTCTCCAGGGTCCTTTTTAATGAACACTGAACTGAAGTATTTGTTTAATATTTCTGCCATTTCTTCATCTCTCTCCACACATTGATCCTTTTCACTTTTCATTTTCACTATACCACTTTGGACTTTTCTCCTTTCTCTGATGTATCTGAAAAATGTTTTGTCACCTCTCTTTAACTCTTTGGCAATCCTTTCTTCCGCTTGACTTTTTGCCTTCTTACTTTCTTCATCTCCCTCAGTTCTACCAGATATTCTTCTTTGTGCTCCTGCCTTTGGGATCCTTTATATTTCTTGAATGCTGTTCTTTTAGTCTTTATTTTGTCAGCCACCTCCTTCGAGAACCAGGTAGGTTTCATTTTTCTTTTGCTTTTCTTTACTTTTCTAACATATAGATTAGTTGCCTTGGTTATTGCTCCTTTAGTTTGGTCCACTGTTGTTCCACATCTCTCTCGTTCTCCCAACCTTCTGGTACTTCCCCATTTCATCAAAGTCTGTGTCTTTGGAACTGCAAAACTCGGGTCTTTGTGCTTCTTCTCCGTATCCTTTGTGTGATATGAAACCATATCGTTTGATGATCACTGGTGCTGAGGTGGGCGCCTACCTGGACATCAGAGACATTATCTCCATTAGTGAGCACTAAATCGAGTATGGCTCCCTCTCTCGTGGGTTCCATTACCAATTGTTTGAACAAAGCCCCTTGCAGGGCATCCACTATTTCTCTACTATTGTTTGATTCTGCAGAAGGGATTTTGCAGTCTATATCCAGCAGATTAAAGTCTCCAACGATCACCATTTCTCCCTTCTTTCCCATCTTTTGGATGTCTTCAACCAGATCTGTCATGCTCTTCCTTTTGATTCGGAGGCCTGTAAACCACTCCAATGGAAATGGATGCCCCCATCATCTTTTTTTTAGGTCGGCCCATAGTGCTTCTTCATTGCCCCATGGCTTGTGGACGTGCCATGCTGCAGTGGTTGATATTTGCTTATGGGAGCTCAGCAGTTTGGGTCATGCCTACCATGTTAGTTTTTACATATCTTTGCTCCTTCACCACAAAGGAAGGGAAAAGTATTATGCATCTGCTTAAATATTCACTTTTGCCTGTTTTTCCTCTCGTAAGCACAGAGATTGGTCCACCCTATGGCATCCCTAGCATCCAACCAAATGTGAGTTAAACGGTAAATGGGCTTAAAAATCAGCAGGGGTGGAAATATGTCTAGAAAACGTAGGAGCCAGGGAAACTTGCTACCTACTTTTCATTTTTTGGTCACTAATTTGCTTGTTTTGTGCTTTGTCTTTTTTTTTTTTTTTCAGGATTTTATATTGCTGCTTTTCTTTTTTCGTGTCTTTGTTTTCTAAATTTCAGGCACCCAGGTGATTTTGCTTGTGCGATTCTTACAGCTCTGAAAATTGCGCTTTTCAGCTGGTTTGTGCCCAGCAGAAGTGGTGGTGTCTGAGCATTTTTCCTCTAGTAGAGTGGGGAAAAGTCCAAATAGCAGGCTACTTCCTGTAACTAGGCAGGGTACAGATACATTGTAATATAGGTTCTCATGAAAGGTTTGGTATGCAGGATTAATGATTTTCAGAGCTTATTTTTCAAGTTGTTGGCAGTAAAGGCTTCCTCTTTGCTTCCACAGCTTGGACACCCCACATAAGGGTCAATGCAATACCGTGTGCAGCAGCTAGCGCACGGCTTAACGTGATTGGATACGCATGTCCATAGCCCCTGATGCGTCATGCAGATTAGCGCATCCAAATCACTGCGTAGCTAATAGCACTCATCACATGTAAATTCCATGCAGGTGAGGCTATTGGCTAATCCCCACGATGCAAAAAATTCCCCTCATGGCTGATGTGCCCATTGCAACGCAGCCAACCTTACACCAGCCCAGGGCTGGCGTAAAGGTATGCCATGCTCAAAGGCACATTTAAAAAAAATATATATATATTTTTGAGAGAAAATTCTGGACGCCCAATATACACACTCACACAACATACATGGTCTAGGCCCGTGTATCTTGTGCATATATATGCTGGTAGCAGGAGGAAATGGACACTCGTAGATTGAGCGTCTGTTTTCCTATTCTGCACCGACAGCCACCTCTCCTGTGTGCCTGGTGCTGAGGAGGTGCTAGGGTCGTACAATTTTCCCTAGCACCTCCTTTTTAGCGTGACCCCTAACTTAAATATTGCATCATGCGCCCAGGAGAGGTGGCTGGGCGTGCATTAGGAAAACAGGCGCTTGACACTGAGCGCCTGTTTTCTGCGCACAAATATTGCGTCAGCCCCATTGAGTTTGGAGGTTTTCAACATTCAACCCATAGATTAACTTGCAAACTGTTTCCTCATCTGGTAACTGGTTTAACTTGAACAGATGATGCCGAGGGAGGTGATTCTGGCTTTCTGAGGATGCAGAGAGTTGTTTTCTGGAGTGTCTCTCTTGGATGAGAACTGGCACCATTTGTCTTGTATTTCCACTCAATGGGATTCATACGCCTCTGATAATGAACGAGAGTTTCCTTTCTCAAATGGTGGTTTTGATGAATTCTTAGCAAAAAAGCAACCTCCTAGTTATTCTTCTCTTAAGAATTTCTAGGCCTTAGGAAAACTGAACTCTTTCTTCTGCCTCAGTTGGTTCTCACCCTGCAGATCTTGGTGGATGTTTCTCAGGAAAGATGCCATATTTTCTCGGTTCAATTCTTGTATTTCCCCCAGTAGAAATTCACTGAGTTTAATGTGAGACTTAGTGTTTTACTGTGTGTGACTTCTCTTATTAGAGCTCACATCTGTTTGTTTTATTTTTTCCTGTTTTACCCTCGTTGGTTCAATCACCTCAGCTTCAGAGTGCCTGGGCTGCACAAGCCCTCTTGCCAGTTCTGAGGGCTGGAGAGAAGTCTCCTCCGACAGCTGTCAGGGCAGCTCTGTGGCTAGCAGGTCCCATCTAACCTCCTCTGTGGCGAGCTCAAACCTTACTGGCCATGATGGTCCTAGCCAGGCTCCTTATCTGCTTACTTCAGTAGTTTTAAATTACCTTGTGACTATTATTGGATTGTGGAAATATAAAAGACAGAAATTAGCCGATGTTCTTTCTATAGTAATCGGTCAGCATTTACACTGATCACTGTGGCTCTGATTTTACAAGGCATTCACACACTTAAAATTGGGTTTTACACGTGTAAATGCACTTTACCTGTGGAAATGGGCTTCTGAAAATTGCCACAATATATGCCAGTGAATTGTCCATAGAATATTCACATGTAAGTACACGTTACCTGCGTAAATGGCTTTTTAAAATTGCTACAATTTTAAATTACATTTACACGTAATGCCTTTTAAAATTACCCTTTAAGTCAGTGATTTTCAACCTTTTTTGAGCCGCGGCACACTTTTTACACTTAAAAAATCCCGGGGCACACCACCAACCAAAATGGCACAAAATGACACTAAAACAGTACATATTATACATATGTTTAAAAATATAGATTCTAAATGTATCTATACTCATTCAGTGTGAAACCTGGGCCTGTTTCGATGAACACAAAAGGGATATCCTGGCAGGAATGGTGGAAAGACACACACGAAGCTCTTCCTCAACAGTTCTCAGTCTCTCCCTGTTTTTAGTTTTTATGGCAGTCAAGCTTGAGAAGCCCAGCTCACATAGATATGTGGTTGAAAATGGGAGCAATGTCAAAATAGCTTTGTTGGCCAGAATGGGGAACTCCTTGGCAACAGATAACCAAAAACTGTCTAAAGGAAGATCAGCAAAGTTTAGCTTTAAACCGCGATCTTGCTTCAGTTCAATGAGTTCCTCTTGCTCCTTTAAAGTCATGTCCTTTCCAGCAACGGATAATGAACTGTATGGGTCCCTAACCCAGTCAAGGCATTCTGTGAAGGCTGAAGAGAAATAAAACGACAATTTCTCCTCAAGAGTTTTCAAATGTCTGCCAATCACCTCGCACATTGCAGCAGTGTTGCCATCATGCAGTTTCTCGGTGAGCGGGAACATCTGAAGGTTGCCACCCTGAACATGTTGTTGCCAGAGCTGCACCTTTAAACGGAATCCGTTCATTTTATCAGTGCTTGTAAGCAGGTTTTCATTTCGGCCTTGCATCCGTGTGTTCAGTTCATTCAGATATTGAAATATATCAGCCAGGTATGCCAGCTTTGTACACCACTCATCACTTGCAAGCAGCTTTGAAAAATCGGACCTCTCGTTTGTCAGAAATATTTTAAGTTCCTCTCGCAACTCATACACACGGGCCAGCACTTTGCCGCGTGACAGCCACCGGACCTCCGTGTGGAGCAATAAGATTTTATGTTCCGCTTCCATTTCTGTACACAAAGACGCAAATAAGCGACATCGCAAAGGTCGCATCTTCACAAAGTTCACTATGCGCACAACATCATCCAACACAGGAACTAGATCTGCTGGTAAGGTCTTTGCAACGAGGGCCTCACGGTGCAAGAAACAGTGGGTAACAAGAACATCTGGGTTTCTTTCTTTAACCCTACTTACAAAGCCTTTGATGCGCCCGACCATGGCTGCGGCTCCATCAGTGCAGACACCTGTGCAGTTTTCCCATGTAAGCCCACTTTTATCAAGATATTCCGATGTGACCTGGAATATTACCTCTCCTGTTGATTTTTCTGGCAGTGCCTTGCAAAATAGGAAGTTTTCTCTAATGGCTTCTCCATCCACAAAACGCACATTGGCCAACAGCTGACAATGTCCACTGATATCCGTCGACTCATCAAGTTGCAAGGCAAATTTCTTACTGATGCGCACCTTTTCCAAAACAACTGTTTCAGTGTCAGCAGACATGTCATCAATCCGTCTGGAAATTGTGTTATCAGAGAGATGCACTTTAGCTATCTCTTTGGCTGCGTCAGGGCCAAGCATCTCATTTACAATAGCTTTACAAGCTGGTAGTATTAATGTTTCTGCCACAGTGTGAGACTTTTTTGATTTAGCTATGAGATCAGCAACAAGGTAGCTAGCTTTGAGGGCTCTCTCATTTACCTGTGTGCTTTTTCTCAAAAAAGTTGCTTCTTTCTCATTGTTTGTACGTAAGCGTACAAAATACTCCATCGGCTTGTTTTGAACGGAAGAGTGTTTCGTTTGGAGATGGCATTTAAGCTTGCTTGGCACCATGGCGCTATTGGATAGCTTCTCACCACACACCAAGCACAGTGGTGTTGGTGCTGTCGCATCCCCAGTGAAAGTAAATCCAAATGAAAGATAGCTTTCACTGTATTGCCTTGAGCTCACTGTCTTGTCTTTTTTCTTTTGTCGACCTCTCATACTAGGGCCTTCATCTAGGTCAGAATTGTGTCCAGGGTCCTGTTCGGCATTTGCCTTTTCCATTCTCAAATACTTCTCCATCACTGCTGAGATAGTGTGCGCAGCCACACACTAAAATAGAAGAGTATTACATTATCTGCCACACTTAAAGGACCTCTGCCAAGCATATACTGCAATATAAAGGGGTACAATGAGAAATACTATGGTCATGAGGCCAGAGTACAAGTACCAGCTCGGTGATGTCATTAAGTCGCGTGAGCGTTCAAAGCTCGCGCATGTGTTATTGTACACGGCTCCTACACTGTAGGAAGCGTGACTGCGCATCGTAGGGGAACAAAACACAGGGGCAGGGCCGGTGCAAGGGTATTAGGCGCCCTAGGCGAAACGTCAGCTATGCCCCCCCCCCCCCCCCGCCTCCACACACAATTAACTTACATTGTGCATTAATGAAAATAACGAAGTCTTTATTTATAACAGAACACTTATTTGACATTTTTATGCCATGTAAACCATTGAGATGATTTGTCTTATCGACGGTATAGAAACTTTTATAAATAAATAAATAAAAATATATAAAATAAACATAAACCAAAGCTATACTTGTTGCTCAAACAAAAAAAGCAGACACATCACATAATATTAAATAATTAAAATGGCAGTCAATCAAGAAAAATGAACTTAAAAAGCCATCTTTACTTACCCCCTCCAGCAGCTCTCTTACTCTTCTTCCATGCAGGCTGTAGTACACACCAGAAGCAGCAGTAGTGGCTAAGCTCTATACCAGGGGTCAGGAACCTTTTTGGCTGAGAGAGCCATAAACGCCACATATTTTAAAATGTAATTCCATGAGAGCCATACAATATGTTTAAAACTAAATACAAGTAAATGTGTGCATTTTATGTAAGATCACACTTTTAAAGTACAATAAGTCTCTGAAAATATTACACCAGGCCTTAAGACACCAATACATCTCCTATTAGGAAAACGGACCAAGTCAGGCTGCTATAGAGTCCTACACAGAAACAACACGCCAGCAGAAAACCTCACCTGAATCACGTGCTGTCCCTCACCTAACATAGAATAAAGAGACCAAAACGCATAACAAGAAGCATGCAGAAAAAACTGAATTGGAAACTGCAACAAGCCAGAGTCTCTGTATGCAGTGTAACAAAGGAAAAAGAAACATCACCCATCCTTATAAAACAAATCAAGAAATATAAAATCATCAGCAGTAAAACTGTACTAACAAAAAGAACATATTTCGAAACAGCTGATGAGTGGAATATCCAATAATTAAAAACTCATATAAAACATTTCCAGATACCAACAAAATATTTAAAAATAGCAGACACAAAGACCCAGTAATGAAAAATAATAAGGATACAAAAATTTTTTTGCTCTGCATACCTGGGAACATTTGATATCCAGGTGTCCTGAGATTGTTCTGAATTAGCAGGAGGTGGGGTGGTTTGCTTGGAACTTTCTCCTCTCTCAGTCACATACCAGCGCTCTCTCTCACACTGGCTCTCAATGACACACCTATACACACATGCTCTCAGTACTCACATATATACATGTTTTTTCTCTCTCATATAGGCTCTTAATTACACATTTACACACATGCTGTCTATCTTTTCACGCTTACACACACACACACACACAGGCTTTCAATCACATAAATACATGCTGTCTTTTTCTCTCACACACAGACTCTCATTCACATGCTTACAAACATGTCCTCTCTTTCTCTCATTTACACACAGGCTCTCAATCACATACTCACATGCTCAATCACCTAAACCAGCTGTCAATCAGACACAGACACACATGATCTCTCTCTTACTTATACACACAGGCTCTTAATCATACATACACATGATTTCTCTCACACACAAAGGATCTCAATCATACACACATACTCTTTCACACAAACTTACACATACAGGTTCCCAATGGTAAACTTACATTCATGCTCTCTCTCTCACAGGCAGGCTCTCAATCACAGACATACTCTCTTTCACATACACAGGCTCTCAATCATTCACATACATGCAATCTCTCACTCACACACACAGGATCTCAAACACACATGCTTGCTCGTTCATTCACTATCTCTCTCCCCCACCCCGGGAACTAGCAGCAGCCTCCTCCCAACGCTAACCTCTTCATTTTCAGCCCTCGCGGAGGCGGAGTCCCATCGGCCGCGGTTGAAACTCCATTTTCCTCCGAGCCGCGCTGCAGTCTTCTTCCCGTCGGACACTAGCGTGGCCTCTTCTTCCCGCGCAGGCACCGGCGTGCTCTCTTCTTCCCGCGGCCCGGAAGAGGAAGTGGAGAGCATCGGGTGCCTGCGCGGGAAGACTCCCGCGCAGGCACCCGATGACTCCTGCGCAGGCACCCGGCTGACTCCAGTCGTGCCCGGCGTGCTCTCTTCTCCTCCTCCCCCGGAAGAGGAAGTGGAGAGCATCGGGTGCCTGCGCGGAAGAAGAGACCACACTAGCGTGGTCTCTTCTTCCCGCGCAGGCACCCGATGCTCTCCACTTCCTCTTCCGGACTGCGGGGGGGGGGGGGGGGCGGGAAGAAGAGAGCACGCCCGGTGCCGCTGACTCCAGCTGTCCTGCCGCGTTCCGCCCGGGCTGACAGCAAAGGACTCACATGCTTGAAAGCGCGGCTCTCTTAATTTTACCGGGGCAGTGCCGCCCCCGGGAAGCTGGCGCCCTAGCCTAGGCGACCGCCTAGTTCGCCTAGTGCTTCCGCCGGCCCTGCACAGGGGGCACTATAGTTTGGGGAACTTTCCCCGCGGCACACCCGACCATGTGTCGCGGCACACTAGTGTACCGCGGCACACTGGTTGAAAATCACTGCTTTAAGTGACACTAAAGAAAAAGTGCAGCCTGAGCTTTTCACAATCAGGCCGATACAGTACAGTAAGGGCTAATAGTGCGTCGAAAATGCGTGTCCACCCCCCTGAAACTAATAGCGCCCGTAACATGCAAATGCATGTTGATGGGCCTATTAAGTATTCCGGTGCGATCCAGAAAGTAAAATGTGCAGCCAAGCTGGTACATCTCACTACCTTTCTCAGAGAAATGTGGATTCCAGCTGAATGCAAGAACAAATGGGAAAACTGCCTTCTGTATTTAGCTGTTTTCGTGACGTTGCTATTTGTGGTTTAGGTTTCTTGAAAAGCAAGGAGTATGACGTGTACGTTATACATCCGTAAGCTGTCACTCCGCTGTGGTTGCAGTTAATTGGTGTAGCACTACATTCAGAAGTCTTTTTAGATTTACATTCAGACAACATCCAACAAGGCATTGATCTGTGCAGTCTGGGTAACCAAGCATCGGGGTAACTTGCTTGATGCAGCGGTTACTACTTACTACCCTTAACCATTAAGCCTTATGCTCACCTTTGATGCTCCAACATTACTCTCTGCATCAATGGCAGGAAACGTGAATCAAACTTTACTTTCTCAGCCCAGCAGTTGCTTCCAGCTCAGTGGAAGCCAGGGCTTGTAAATCTATTGTGTTATAAACATGATATAATTCATTGTTTGATATTATTTTTGTCTCTTTCCAGTTTGTTTGTAGACTTCAAGCTGGTTATTAAGCTGGCTGGGTAGAAAACCTCATTTTCCAGGCTAAGCTTTCTCTCTGTGGGTTAGACGGGAATGCTGTGGAGATGACCTTCACAGTCTTCTCTTTGGGGGAGGGAGGAGGGCAAGTTTCAACCATTGCTCAACTGTGATCTGTGGCTTTCAGCTAAGGACTCTCCTTACCAGGGAAGGTTATAAGAATTGGAGAAATACCCCTGGTACTTATGCCTAACAGAAAATTACTGTGATTGACTTGGAAGCCTAAAGGAGCAGGAGGGACATGTTGGGTTATTAAAGTTAAATTTTTGATGAGGAAGATTTTCTTAGTGGTCAGTAACATGACTGTATCTCTGGTTCCTGGTTACCACAGTGGAAAACAGCATATGATGGTGGAGTGCTAGTGCGTGTTAAATAAACCGCACAGTCCTGGAGGTTTCAGGAGTGGGAGTGGTGACACTCCTCCTCCTTTTTTTTTTGTTTGTGGTTTTCAGTTTTTATGTCACTGTAATAGTTGGTCTGTGGTTCTATGACTTTCCCATGGACCAGAACTGTTCATGTGCTGCAAAGACTCTTACTGGAAAACTTGTCATTGAATATGTAAACTGGGTTAATGTTGCATAGTTTAGCTGTTGCTTACATTCTTTATAGTTGGGGAACTGAACTACAATGCTGTTTATCTGGCCTCTCTCTTCTGTTTGCTGGAGTTTCTGATTTTATGCATTAGGCTTCCTTTTGGAAAGTCAATGTTTTTCAGTTGGTGAACGGGCAGGAAAAAAACAAAACTCAAAAGATGTGTAAATGTATTTTAAGCCATAAGGAAGTGTGAGAGCGCTTATTTCCTTTAACAAGTGATTTGCATATAAACTGTGAACTGCTGGCTAATGTGCTTGCATTTTTCTCTTGCAGGTTTGGACCCCATGGGATCCCTGTTACCATATTTCCTAAAAGGGAATACAAGGATAAACCAGAAGCCATTCAGCTCCAAAGTAAATCATTCCAAGAAGAGACTGCAGCACAGTGCGAGGAGGAAGGCGCTGTTCTTGGGGACACTTCTCCTCCAGTTCCGGTGTCTGAGCCCAGTTTGGCGCAGAACCAGTGGACTTCCAAACCGCCTCCCCTCTTCCATGAAGGAGCTCCGTACCCCCCTCCTTTGTTTATCAGGGACACATATAACCAGTCAATACCTCAGCCACCTCCACGCAAAATTAAGAGGCCCAAGCGGAAAATATACAGGGAAGAGCCTACTTCAATAATGAACGCTATTAAATTGCGGCCTAGGCAGGTCTTGTGTGACAAGTGTAAAAACAGTATTGTGGCAGATAAGAAGGAAATTAAAAAAGGGAGCAGTGACTTTTCTAAACACGAGGAGAGTAAAAGGCGAAGACATGACAACGTAGCTACTGTGAATAAAAAATTGAAAACTGATCACAAGGTGGACGGAAAAAGCCAAAACGAGAGCCACAAAAGAAATGTTGTGACCAAGGTCCCCAGCCTTCCCCATAGCAGAGGGAGAGTGGTGCGAGTCTCGGCTCCGGCGAACACTTCTAAAGCTCAGCTTCACACTAAAAAAGTGCTCCAAAGCAAGAACATGGATCACATCAAGGCTCGGGAAGTGTTGAAAATGGCCAAAGAGAAGGCACAGAGAAAGCAGCGGGAAACATCGTCCTCCAAAAGTGCGCACCCTAAGGTTCACTTCACCCGGCGCTGTCAGAACACCAGCTCAGGTACCCTCCCGCCCCGGCTGCGCTTAAAGCCCCAAAGGTACCGGAACGAAGAAAATGACGCCTCCCTCAAGGCTGGACTTGAGAAAGTGCAGAGCAGCAAGATGGCCGTCAAGCCCCAGCCTCGCTACCCCTCCACCCGCTCAGCAGGTGAGGCCCCCTCAAAAGGTCCTGAAGAGGCCAGTATTGAGGTTCAGGACACGAGTGACGTGTGTGTGCCAGCTGATGAGCAGGAGGAACAGCAGACACTGGGCAAGAGAGGCAGGAAAAGCAATATAACCGTTTACATGACCCTAAAACAAAAGAAGCCCGATTCTTCCAGTGCCTCCATGTGTAGTAGCGACAGCACAGACGATTTGAAATCCTCCCACTCGGAGTGTAGTTCTACTGAAAACTTTGATTTCCCCCCAGGCAATGTGCACCCACCTTCCTCCTCCTCCTCCTCTTCTTCCTCCTCCTCCTCCAAGGAAGACAAAAAGCTGAGTAATTCCTTGAAAATTAAAGTGTTTTCCAAAAATGTCTCTAAATGCATCACCCCAGATGGCAGGACCATATGTGTAGGGGACATTGTTTGGGCCAAGATCTATGGCTTCCCCTGGTGGCCGGCCCGCATTCTTTCTATAACTGTCAGCCGGAAAGATAACGGTCTGTTAGTGCGGCAGGAGGCTCGCATTGCATGGTTTGGGTCCCCCACGACCTCTTTCCTTGCTCTCGCCCAGCTGTGCCCCTTTTTAGAAAACTTCCAGCTGCGCTTTCACAAGAAGAGAAAGGGCCTGTACCGCAAGGCCATCACAGAGGCAGCTAAGGCTGCCAAACAGCTCACCCCCGAAGTGCGGGCCCTGCTGACCCAGTTTGAAACGTGAAACCGGAAAGTAAGGTAGGCGAGGATACGCATTTCTAGCCTAGTCAGACGTAAGCAAAGACTTGGCCCAAAAAAAAAACAAGCGAATGTTGCACTCGTTTTGGCTGCGTCTCTGGCAGTAAAGTAACCTTTTGTGGCTTTCTTGAAGGCTATCGTACGCTGAGTTACAGGGAGTGGTAGAAATTAAAGGTGATTGCAGACTGTGAGGATTCGGTAAATTGTATTTTCAAACAGTTCCTCTCTACTTTTGGAAAGTAGTTCCTTAAGCATTCATAAATTATCCCAGCTCTTAGCAGTAGTCTTACGTGGGCAGCGTAGCTGTAGGGGGGATTTGGACTAATTTTATTAGTTTGCAGGTTCATGCCAGCTGGAAAAGGTAAAAAAATGGGACAGTAGAGTTTGTGAAGGTATACACGCAACCCGTCGCTTTTTCGGTGTCCTCCATGTCTGTACTGTAGAAAATTTAAATTGAGTTGAGGAGCTATCATCTGGTTGGTGTCTTGAGATCCAACACCTTGAGTGGCCGAGGTTGATCAATGCTGCAGTAAATCCTGGAGGAGGAGAAGTGAGAGATGGCTCGGGCTTCATGAAGAGGGTTGGTAAGAGAACGGGGAACTCTGCCTTTAGTGTCCACATCCATACATCTGCCTAGTAAGGATAGGCTTCTTGTTACTTGAAAGCAGGGCTGGGTGGCTCTATTTGGAATTGAAGGCTGATCATAGTGCTGGGTTTGGACTCAAAATCGTGAACATTCAGGTCCATGAAGGTAGTTTGCGTATGTAAATAACACTGCTAAAACTGGTTCCATATCTTCTGATTGCCTGTTGCTAAGTTCTTAGGGACATAATCAGAAAATTACACTTGGTGAATTGTCAGATGTGTAACACTTTCATTTTGGATGTATTAACTTCATTTTTTTTTTCTATACTCCATTTAAGGCATCTGTTTGCAGGTCAGAAAATAAAATATGAAATCTGTAATTGTGTAACGTGCTGAAAATGTACAAACCTGTAAATAAAATGAAGAAACTCTGAATCTGTTGTGCGTTTCTCAGAAAGCTTTGAAATTTAATATTTTGGCCACTGTAGGAGACCTGGAATCAGTTTGTCTCAGCTAGTCGAAGAAACAACATTACTGTTGAGAAACAATTAAACTTTGAGGGGGCTCACTATATTCATATAGTTTGTCCAGCTGGGTGAACTGGGTTTTGAAATTCATGCCATCTTCACTGAATGTCTTACCTGGCTATAGTAATTAGCCAGCTAAAATGTTGGCCAGATAAAGTCAAGGGTGGTTTTGCAGGGCAGAGCAGTTATCTGATTAACTTAGCCAGCTAACTTCTGAGGCAGTCCAAAGTTAGCCAGGTACATTCAGTGCTGCATCTGCATCACTGAATATCCAGTACAATTTTAACAGGATGAGTTTATCTGGCTAAGTTATCTGGGCTCCCCGCAGCTGAACAGTGACTCCCATCATCTTCCAGTATATTCTCACTTCCTTAATGCAGTGGTTCCCAACCCTGTCCTGGGGGACAACCCAGCCAGTTGGGTTTTCAGGATACTCACAATGAATATGCATGAGAGAAAATGTGCACGTTATGGAAGCAGTGAATGCAAATTCTCTCTCGTGCATATTCATTGTGGGTATCCTGAAAACCCGACTGGCTGGGGGTCCCCAGGACAGGGTTGGGAACCACTACCCTAATGTCATTTGATACATCTTTAAAGTCCATGCAGTCTTAAGGTAGTATTTCTATGTAGAAGACTTGGGGTGTCAAAATGTTTAGAGTACATAAGATACAGCCCTAGTGATCTGAGGGGAAAAAATAAGTTACGTAAAAGTTTTTTAAAATAGTAAATGTATCCACAAATTAAAGGATTTATTCTTGATGCCACACTTGAGCTTCTCTTAACTTCTTGCCAAACCAGGGGGCCCCATGTGTGAGTTTGTGGGCCTGGACAGGCTTAGCACCAAGTTGCAGTTCCAAAAATGCCTGAGAATTTGTTTTTCGTAAGGATGTATTTTTGTGCTAAACACCTTCTTTGGGGAAGTGATTCAGCTCAGTTCAAGAACTGCCTTGAGGCTCTCTAAAGATTGTGTGGTGTGATTTTCTTTCTCTAGGACCGGTAGGGAAGGCCATTATTCCAAGCCATTCCTGATGGTTGCCCCTCCCTAGGCAGGGCAGTGCCTAGTGTGTGATCTCGGCTACATTTGCAGAAGGCATTCCTGGGGCCTGGTTAGGGTGGGGGAAGAAAACACATCTAGACTACATTTTCAAATCTGCATGGGATGTATTCCAAACTAAGAACACCTGCACTTGTCCCGGTGCACAGCTGGAAAGTTACAGTAAGCTGCAGAGCACATTCTGTTGTACCAGCAAGCTCGATTTTAGACTTGCACACATGTAGAATTTCAAATCTGGTTGTGAGGGGGAGGTAGTTGGTGCAGGCCTCCAATACTTTCACATCTATACATTCAGAATAATACAGGAAGCGTTACTCTTTAACCTATTAATTCCTAAAATGATTTCATATAGAGATGGGTTTGGTTTCAGTAATTCTAACTAGGATTGTAGGAAGACAAACAAAACAAATATTAAGGCATAAATAAGGTGAAAGGGAGGAGGGGATTGGTCCAGCTGCTCCTTGCATTCTTTGGCCATCAATGTTTTGTGTTCCTGGAAACAGCTGATGATCACTTAGCAAGAGGTTTCCTTTTGGAACGGTCTTGTCCCATACCTAATCTTTGGTGCCCATTGTGGATGCTGTTACAGTGCATGGGTAGAGGGGGGCAAGTCTGTGATGAATTGGCACATGGATAATACATCTTCATGGGTTTATAGGAGGGCGAGTGCTATCTACGCCAGCATTTTCCAAGCTTGTCCTTGGAAGCACACGTAGGCAGTGGGGGTTTCAGGGTCTCCATAATACATAGACAGGGGGGAGATTATTTCTCCTGCATATTCATTGTGACAATCCTGAACACCCCCCACTGGCTAGGTGTGCCGCCAAACTCCTTGGGTTCCAGGACGCGGATATTTCATAGTCTCCCCTCTGCTAGATTTGTAAGCACTTTTGCTTTACACACAGATGATGTGGGCAATGCCTTCCCTGCCAGATTAGAATAGAGCAAAAACATTTCCCCAAAAGCTTTTTGATTACCCCAAAAAAAAAAAAAGTGTGCAATTTTGTGACTTTGACTTATTTTACACTTCATATATTCTCTTTCCTGCAAACAATTTGGGTAAAGAATTTTAAAATCTAGTGACATCCATGGTTTTTCTGACTGCTTGCAATGACTTAGTAAAAATGAGACTCGGACCAGTGAAGCACAAGTTGCTTGCTTTTATTTTTTTTCAGCTGCTTTCATTCCATTGCATGAAGATAGAAATTTGTATCTTAGAATTTATCGGCTCCTTTCAACATCAGCTGATTAATGCACTGAATTCAATATCATACTCCACATGGGACCTGCAGCATTGGTTCAATTCTAAACATCCAAAACACTGTTTACACTAAAACTTGAAATAGTTACATGAAAAGGGATAAAATAGTTTTAAAAGCAAGTGCAGCTTTCATTACCCATTCTCCTATCTATTTATATACACATTAAACAGTATTTTGATCAAAATTGTGTTGTCTCGTTTTATTGTAAACATTAAGGAAGTTCTGTAAGCTTTAAGCCTTAGCTGGTGCTGGTCCTTGAATGTGGAACTAAAGAGCTCCTGCTGTCTGCCCCAGTGAGCTCGTAACAGCTTCCTTTAGGCCCTCTGTGCCGGCAGCAGGCTGGGGCTGAGCGCCTGGACCCTTTACTGGGCAGGGCCTCCTTCGTTATATTGGAGATCAGTACCAGCTCCATGCTGCTTACATTTCGAGATCTTCCCTCATGTTTGCTAAGCAACAGTAGTAACTTCAGTGTTTGAATGGAAAACAGCCTTAAATTGCTTAAGATTAGTTTTCCTGCTTCCTTTGTGCTGTTCCTGAAACACTTTTTCTAGTTTCATTCTCTCTCACCTGGGCAGGTGTGGAAATAGATTTAACCTTTTCCTTCTTTATTTTAGTTTCTTTAGTGCCCAGGCTCCTAAGCTCTCTGCTTACCCCCTCTCCTCTGCCATGTTGGCCATCTTCTATCAAGGCTTTCTCTGCGTGCAGGAGCCGTTTGCTGACAAAAATCAGTGAAGCAGCATCCTAATTTACTTATTTATAATAGTGTGGTGGCTAATTACAGAGGTACTTTTACACTCCCTAATTATGTCCTCAGAAATCAAATGATTATAACAAAAACTGGGGATGATGTTTTCAATGTAATTACAACTGCAGTACTGCTTGAGTGATTGAGGCATGGCTTGTACATCATTATTACTATTTTGGTGTACCCTGCAACATCGCACTTTACAACAAGAAGTCTCTGTCCCAGTGAGCTTAGAAGCTAAGGGGGAACGTGAGGTGCCATAGTAACTTCCCCCAGGTCACACGAGTCGGTGCCAGAAGCAGGATTTGAACTCGAGTCTCTGGAGTCCCCTCCATTCTTCTAATCACTCTGCCCTTCGCTTTCCCATCATGGCCTGCAGGGTGTTAACATTTTAAGCAGCGTTCGTACAGAAGTGGCATTTGCAGCTTGTGAGCAGCAGCACCACCACCAATCCCCAAGGCTTCCAACCCTGGCTGCTGTCCAGTTCTGAATCTTCAGTCCACATTCGCCGTTCAGTCATCTGAAAAACCAAACGAGTACAGCTCACGTTCACTCGCCTCATTCGTAGGTGAGAAAGGGCTGCCTATCCTGGTTGCAAACTCTTAAGGGGTTTCCAGAGGAAATTGAAGTCTCAAAGGGGATGTGATTGTTGGGGGAGGGAAGCAGTTTTCTGTTTCTAAGTAGCTAGGATAGTGACAGGGATGGTAGCCAAAATAAAAAAGAAATCTCTAGCAAGAATCCTCCATCGCCACATTTCCTGCCACCATCCTTATCCTCTTCCTGGATGTGTTACAGTGCTTCTCTAATTCTGGTGTGTTCATAGCCCGTCCAATTTAATTAAAAGTACATTTCCTGGTGCTCTCACAGCCCAGTGATGGATCTGTAAAGAGCATCCTGGATCCGCGTGCACATTCTGCTTTGTACCAAGGAGCTGCATCCCCTGTGTGGCTGCTAGAGTCACGGGACTGGGAGTGTGGAGGAAGTGCTTTCAATTAAATGGGATTATCTAAAGTCTGAACTGCTGCCAGAGTGCGTGTGTGTGTGGCTTTTGTTTTTGTTTTTTATTAAGTTGAATGAATTCTATATATGAAAGAAGAAGCCTTGATGCTAGGTGCTGCTGCTCACAAGTTTGAAGTGTGTGCTAATTCAATCTCCTCCCGCCGAGAGGTTCCCTGTGGCCAATAATTGTGCCTGTATATTTGTATTTAAACAATATGAAACCAAGAGGAGAGACGGGTACAGAGGAGGTGTAAGCTCAGTGTGATTCCATGATGGCTGTGTTTTATTAGGCGAAGGTCAGTTTTCTAAGTTTGCAGCCTCTTTTATGTCTGCTCCTTTCACTTATTTAGAAGTATATCCTATAGTTTACCCTCTGGTTAGCTATTTTTAGAAAAAGGAAGTCATTGTGGAAGGTGTGGTTACCAAGCAGTGTTTGTACCTCTGGGCCATAACCGATCCTCTGCTGTGCCTTCTTCTTGGCGTTCCTCTAAGATTAGTTTATTTCATTATGGATTTTAACCCATTTTATACGCCTGGTGCTATCTTTAACTCTATGCCTCACAGTGCTTTTTTTTTTTTTTATTGTAAATTGCTGACAAGAGGAGGGGGTGGGACCCAGAAGCCATCACCCCAGTGGGGGCCTTGGAAGGCTCAGATTATAAGGGTGGGAGATGGGAATACCAGGGGGGTGTGTGCCTATAAGACCTCCCCCTCCACTCCTTAACTGTTGGCCCTGATTGCAGACACTGTGCAAGCCATTGCTTCTCCCCGAGAGTGAACAATGAATAATCTACTTTTTGGGAGCCACAGGCTAGCGGTGTCCCACATTGGCTGCCGTCGGAGAGCTTGATGGACCTTGGTGTGAGCCACCATGGCATTTCTTATCTAAACAATGATAAGCGGCTAGGAAGGCGTGTTGACTTGACAGCTCTAGCCTTACGCACAGTTTGCCCCTGGTCCAACTAATGGAAATATGGCAGATAAATATCGCAAGGACCATCTAGACTGCCCATTGTTCCTGCCTACTGCAGTGCTGCAGAAACCTTGACCTGCCTTTACCCTCATCTCACCATAAATAAACATCCTTTGGGTTTGTTGCATGCTTTCCAGATTCTCACGGATTTTTTTTTTACCATCAATACCTTTTCTCCAAAGAAATGCTTCCTTTTATTTTAGTTATACAATTTCAGCTTCAACCCACGACCCTTCCTTTGTGGCATTTATACTATTAACAATCAGGGGAGCTTAAAAAAGCAGTTGGCCATCCTTGGTACCCAATAGGTCTTGAGCAGGTCTTAGGAAGCTGAAAATAGGAGGCAAAGTAGTGATGGTGCTAAGGAAGCACTGCTTTGTGGCATTTTAGTGTCCATACTTAATTGCTTTGTGTAAAAATAGTGGTGAGAATTTTATAGAGAAAATCATATTTACATTAATAGTATTTTTAGTTTCCTTTTAGAAACTGAACAGTTGAAAGTATATGCACTATAACAGCCAAGAACCCTTGCAGGTCAAATCATTACTGTTCATACCTGCATTTAAGATTAAATACTCTTTAAACCTCATGCACTTTGTGCATTTGGGGTTTTTTTCACTTGATAACCCACTCTTATGCCAATGGGTAGGCAGGATGGGGTACAATGCAATTCATTTCTCAACATGGAGAACTAATCCAATAAAATTACTCCCACAAGACCGCAGTGCAGCTCAAACCTCTCTCCTTTCAGCTTTGAAACCAATGCTGTGCTACTCGGCCCTAGCCCATTCTGCCCTGGCCTGAGGAAGGGCGTGCAGCTTAACCGCTCGTCACAAATACCTTAAGTCCAATGAAAAGGTGTCACCTACAAGGTGTTGATTTTCATTTTGGAATATCGAAGGGGATAGCATGGCAACCCAATTACGGCAGGTTCTTGTTATACGGCAGTTCTCTTAATGGACTTGGAACATACGATTTGCCATAGTGGGTCAGCCCAAAGGTCCATCAAGCACAATATCCTGTTTCCAACAACGGCTAATCCAGGTGACAAGTACCTGGCAGGATCCCAAAAGCTTAATAGATTCCGTGCTTTACTTTTTAGGATCTAATTTTGAGTTCTGGCATGGATGCTTGCTTGCAATGGAATTTTGGTGCAAGAAAAAGTGAACAAAGAACCAGAAACTTAGCAAAATTAACTGAAAACCGTATTCTACATTAAGTTCTACCCTCGAGGAGTTAATTTGTTGCGCAGAGGTGCAATGGAAGTATCCCCGGGTTTTTAATGGAAGGCGATGGGAATGTGTGTCTCCCAGCTGCTGAGGGATTGCTGCTCCTTTGCGTAAACGTAAGGAAAAGTTAGATTATCCTTCAGTCAGAAGGCATGGAGGTACTCTCCCTGTTTGAACTGGGTCTACCCCGTTGTATTTATGCCTCTCCTCTGAGATAGATGCTGCATTGTCACACCATATGTTGTCCCTCATCAGACAGGGATAGTTAATTCCATGGGATCAATGGGACCTGAAATAGTGAACCCACCCCTGAATTCAGGGTCAGGCTGAAAGCATGGGATAGCTGCAGCGTGTAGTGAGAGAGTGCCATAGCACCTCTGATTACTGAGCCCTTCCCACTAGTATGAACATAAACGGAAATAAAATCATACAGCTCCTCTTTTAAGGGCCACTGTACAGTGAAGGCCTTTTATGTTATTACTGTGTAGCTCCACCCACTGTTATAAAATCATCTGTCACTTTATGCTCATCCTGGCTTGGAGTGCCCCTAGGTTTTTGTCAGTATCTCTATAGTAAGGCCTGATTGTGCCCTTTAAAATCGTTAAAAAAGAATATAAAAGCTATCCATAGCCGTGAGCGAGCAGGCCCAGCCCAGGGACATTATTTGTCACGGCCATTAGCATTTGCTTTGGACTGTTTTGTTTCCTCTGGCGCTGTCCGAAGAAACGAATGCAATTACAAAAAGGCCAAGTGGTCGCAGGCCCGTTCCCTGGGTGGCTATTTGAGAGGGAGCATTGCCATCTTTTAAAAATGCTTTTGGGTCTCCTTTTTTTTAAGGAGTGGAATTGCCAGCAGTGACTTCATTTTGGAAACGATCCAGCCTGAAATGCTTTGAAAGAGTGGGCAACTTCATTGCCATTTCTAGCTCTGCTTGCTGTGCTTTTATTTACGTACCACAGTTTCAAACTTTTTAGAACTAGAATTCCTAATTTTGAGTTGCTGCCATTTTTCAGATGTTAAAAGAAAAGCCCTTTCAAGATGGTGGTCATGCAGCGACGTGGGAGAGCTAAGACTGTTCCCCCCAACTATATCTGGTAGATTACCGTGTTGTGCCTGAAATGAGCAAGTCTCTACTAAGCAGGATCTGAAGTAGGCTGGCATACAGAGAACCACCACCTCAAGCAAAGCAGTCCAAGATAATGTAATTAGTGCCAGCTCCATGGGTGCTTGAGTGCCCTCTATCGCAGCTTTGCCTTCCATGTCACCTCTTCAATCTCTTGCATCTGTGGCAGCTGTAAAGCTGACATGGGAGGGAGCGCAGAGGGCTATTTGATATTTAGCTTGCTCGACCACCCATGCTTGATGCCAGCTGGGAGAATGCTGCTAAGAATCACAACCTAGGTGCTTGGCTGACTTACAGAATAATGAAAGGCCTGCTTAAAAGGTGACAGTTCAGAAATAGTGTAACATGAGTTGCTGGAGTTTACAATAATGCTGCTTATTAAAGAGGTTTCATGCCGTCAGTCTTAGATTTCAGTTGGTGCAGATTATTCCAAGATATGAGTTCTTGCTGGTTTCTTTAAGATATAGACCTGTAGCATTACGAACTTGTTTCTAGTATTTTAACATATGTTCAAATTCTGTCATGGGTTATATACTTTTCACTGGTGGGTAGAGGTGTGGGCTGCCTTGGTTGCAGCTACTAAGAGGCTGGTAGGTAGGCTATAGCCCGCTCTGAACTTCCATTTAAACTTGGAGAAGTAGAAGAGGAAATCAGTTTAGCCTTTTTCTTCTTTCCTTTCTGTAAATTTGAAGGATGCTATAGATGTTATAGATGTTGGACAGGGTTTTATTACTGTTACAAGGTAAGCATTTAAACACAAAATCCCTCTTCAGCATTGGAGGTTCATGAATCCAGTTGAGCACTAAGTGCTGGGTCATGTAGTACCATTCCTGTCCTCTACAATATTGAGTGAAGGAAGATACCCTGGCAGCCAGGGGCGAAAGCCTTCTCTTAATCCTGCATCAGCCAGTGCCTTCTTTTACCAGCTGGAGTCCCATCTACATTTTACGACTGTTACATTAGCCTCAGGCCTTCTGAACCTTGCCTGTTTTGTCTGAATTGCTTCCTTCTTTCTCAGATCGGGGCTTCTTCATAGCAGCCCCCAGAACTACCATCAAGCCACACCAGCAGCAGACTTAAAAAAATAAATTAAAAAAAAAATAAAATATATATATATATATAATTAATAGCAAGACCTGTCAAAAATGACAGGAAAAAAGACATGTAGATGCTTTCTTTTAGCCCCCTGCCTTCCCCTTACTCATGGGACCATTCCTACGCATCCATCTCTCTCCATTGTTCTGCCACACCCACATCCCCCCAACTCCCAAACCCTTTCCAATGCATTCCCCAACTCCACATTCTCCCTATTCAGTCACCTTCAATCCTATCTCAGTTGGCCAAGCTGATGGCCAGCAAAAGCGACCTCGATTGTGCTCCTCAGAGTCCTTGCTGACATTCCTCTCCTCTTCCCCATCACCAATGCCTTCCTCTCATTGAGTGCATGCTAATTGCTTTTAGCGTGCCCTGTAACCTTTCGGGTGTGCTGTTCGTATTTAGCACACAGCAGCAGGTTTAGTGGATGCTATTTGGTTTTAACATGTGCTCGTTGTGTCCCATACTATGGCAAATGCACAAAATGGTGATGTCATTTCCCTTGGATTACTCTCTTAATTTCCATTCCCAGGTGATAGTTTTGGGTGGGAAATCATCAGGTGATCTTAAGGACGCCCTACTGAGCCGATGCACCACAGTGTCCCAGAAGAGGCATTTGTGATTGCAACTCACATGACCGCAACCAAACCATAGGGAATTATATGAAGTGCCAAAAAGCAGAATACAAATTTAAAGAAATGTGTGTGTAAATTAAAACAATAAACATCCCTCTCTCTGGAGAAACCTAACCTTATTATAATCCTAATTGGTATAACAGCTTGATGCCCACACAACTAAAGCTTTTACCAAGCCAAGGTTTTCATCTGCAATGAATCTGCAGGGAGATTCAGCCTCCTTCTTAATTAGAATACTAACCAGATTGCACTGTAGTTCCTTTTATCTAAAGCATCTTACAAACAGATGCCCGAGTTATTTTAATGTATTTGCCACTGATACGTTTATCATTCCTGGAGGGTGAAAGGTTGAATTGATCTTGCTGTGATGTGAACGGCTGCGGTTTGCACAGATGAAACAAGTGCTCCACAGCATCTGAAACCAGCTAAAGGTTTTGAGAGTTTGGGAACTAAGGCTATGATTTTGTCAATTATTCTCCCTACCCCAGACAACACTGGCAGGAATTCTTGAAAAAAAGCACACCTGGAATGGTGTGTTCTGTACTAGTACTGGTCTAAAGGTTTTCTGTTCAGAGGCAGGGTCCCAGATCAGTTTCAGGATAGTAGGTCATTTTTTGGTTGTGAATTTGTCACTTGATGTTGGTTAGCTTTTTACCTTGGGTGGTGTCGGTGTCAAAAGAGCCCTCTTTTCGAGTGCATTGGTTAAAAAGCACCACCTCCATATCTGACCTTTAGCATTGCAGATGTTTTAAAGCAGCAATAAAATATAGGCACTCGTTTTGATCAAACTTGAGTGCTACATATAGTGCCCATATACTTATCGGGTTAAGTAGGCTACCAGTTTTTTCTCAGGATTAGTAGAGATTTACCTTTTGAGCAGAATTTGAAACTTCGATTTTAAATATAGCTGCCAATACATTTTTTTTTCAAAATATAGCTCCCCTAGGGTGGGGTGGGAGTCGTCATCGCTCAAGGGTGGTCAGATTCAGAGCCCGCGACTGGAGTTCACGGAGCCTGGCAGAAGGGCTGCAGTAGCCAAACTCCGCTTCATGGGAGTAGGTGGAGGGGGAGGGCATATAAAATAGGAGAAAATGACCCGGGGCAATTCCCAATGAAGGCTCATAGCGCCCGATCCTAATCTAGCTGGAGGAAACTGGCAGATTAAAAACCTGGCAAGGTGTAGCATTCGAGAGGCTGCTACGAATGCAGAGTGCAAAGCCATTGAGGGTCGTAGAGTAAATGTTAAGCAATTAACAAGCTTACTCTGCCAGCAGCTGTGTTTCTAACCAGTCAGGTTTTCAGGATAGCCACAATGAATAAGCATAAGATGGATGTACATACAATAGACACAGTGCATGCAAATCTGTCTTAGGCATATTCATTGTACATATCCTGAAAACCTAAACGGGCTAGGCGTGCTCCGAGGACTGGGTTGAAAAGCACTGCCTTAGGGTATTGCACATACATAGCACATCCTGAGTTATGTACGCCAGTATCTCTCAACCCTCTCCTGGAGGCACACCTAACCCGTCAGGTTTTCAGGATTGTCACAATGAATAGACATGAAAGATTTGCATGCAATGGAGACCCAATGTATGCAAGACGCTCTCATGCACATTCACTACGGATATCCTGAAAACCATACTGGTTAGGTGGGCTTCCAGGAGAGGGCAGGGAACCACCGATGATGCCGTAGATTAGGGGTGGCCAACTCCGGTCCTCGAGAGCCACAAGTAGGCCAGCTTTTCAGGATATCCACAATGAATATGCATGAGGTACATTTACATACAGCGGAGGCAATGCCTGCAAATCTAACGCCTGCATATTCATTCCTGCTGTCCTGAAAACATGGCCTGTTTGTGGCTCTCGAGAACCGGAGTTGGCTACCCCTCCTGTAGATAGTGCAGACCCTGCATGCCTCCAAGACAGTTCAGGCTCATTTTGAATGGGCTTGCAATGCTCGGTAATTGACCCGCCAAGAAAGTTTCCTTTCTGCTAAACTGACTCACCAGCGGGGGCCTGGGATGGCATCGACATTTTTATAAGATTTACAAATCATAAATATATTGGTCCATATCTGCATTGACCTCATTTGGAAAAAATATTCTTGACAGTTGCTAAAAAGCATAAGAGCAAATAAGGACCAAAAAGGCCATTTAGTTTGTCCAATTACCTTCCTGCTTCAGTGCCATAAATAATATCCGGCTCTTCGGGCACTGCACAGCAGATTCCATTCAGGTACAGGAGCTATTTCCCCGGCTGCAGAGGGCTCACAATCCAACAGGCCTCTGCAATAAGTCGTGCGCTGAAATGGGGGCTCCTTTCCCTAACCCGCACAGCCCCCTCTCCTGGGTGCCTGATGCTATATTTTAATGAGCTGCTGCGCTAGGGAAGAATTATGCTTCCCCCGTAGGCAAATGCATCGGACGCGCAGGAGCCGTAGCTGTGCGTCCGCAATTACAACGGGCACTCAATAGGCGCGTCCATCTGATGCCGCATCAGGTCTCTTTCTGGACACCAAATATACATGCACAGTAGCAAGGGGTGACATTGGCCTGGAATGCGTATGATACATCCAGAATTTATTTATTTTTTTTCATCCAGCCGTTACATTATTCTTAAACACCGCAAGCAGTACGTAGGAACCGCTCAGGAGACTTTTAAAAAATGTCTCCTGCGCCCTTGCCTCACGGATTGATTTAATGGCAGCTCTGGGGCTGGAGTCAAATTTTCCACGTTAGAAAGTGGGTGCTGGGCACCCAGCAATTTTCTGCAAGGGGAGGGGGTAGTAATAGTTAATAGCCTCCTCTTCATGGGATTTACATGGGATGAGCGCTCTCGGTTACACAGTTGTTTGGGCACATGTTTTGGATGGGTTAATCTCCTTCTTGCCTCTGGTACTAGTCGAGCATGTTCAAAAGGCACATCCACCTGTGTGCACTTTTTTGCATCAGCCTGTAAGTTTGTACCTGAAGCGATGCAGGATAAAGTGACTTGCGCAAAGGCACAAGGAGCAGCCGCAGGATTTGAACCCTGGCTTCCGCTGCCTGCTGTTCTCCCTACTGCACCGAGGCTGGGAAAATCAGACGCGGGGCTCCCAAGCAGCCCCTTGTGCCGTGATTAGTACATACATGGTATTCTAAGATATCAACCCACAGAAATACGTAATACAAAAGGCTAACAATGTCTTTCTTTAAAAATGACAACCCAATTTTCAGAAGTTATTTTCTGGCAAGGCTCAGATTTGCACAGAGCTTCCAAGCAGCCACAGCTTCAGTCTCCTTTTGCTGGAGAGAGCTGTGATAGCACAGTGCTTTCAGTATGGAAACTGCTCTGCTGCCACAGCTACCAGCAGCCGGCAGTAACCTGAAACCCCAGCTGAGCTCCCAGCCCTGCATACCCTAAGCGCTTGTACAGCACTGATGCCTGACCTTCAGGTATATTAGACTGATAACGTGACTACTGTGGTTGATTGATTGCTTCCTTTGATTTGTTGTGAATTTGTTCTTTGAATGCAGACGTTTTGGAATGAATCGCCTAGCATGTGTAAATCCGCAACGTACATAATGGATTCAGTTGATTATGGATTCATTGTGACCTCATACTCCTATAAAGCTCAGCCTTTTTTTTTTTTTTTTTTAGCATGTTTTCAAGACAATATGAAACACAATGTTAATGGTGAGATATCATAACCCCATTAACATTGACATTATGACCAGTTTCCTAATCATGGCAAACTGTGATTGCCTTGATTGGAGAGTTTTTCAGCTTGGCCAGGGGCTTTCTACTCCTTCACAAACTAATTCCCTGACCTTTTGTGGATAATGTGTTGCTCTCTCAATTCTTGAGAGTGTATCATTATGATCAGCCCATTGATACTCCTTGCACTGTAGCTTTTCCCATTATGAAACTCCTCATCAAAAATGGCACTTAGTATCAGTACAGAAACAGACACTGAGTTGCTGTGGTCACCCTAACCATGCAAAATTAGGCCTTTAAGCTTGCCCTTACTAAATGAACTGCTCAAGCCCATAAGGCCTGGCCAAGCCTTGCCTTTCCATGATTAACGGATTACTATTCATGGCAGTAGCAGTTTCAATGATGATCCAATATCATTGTGAAGCTAGAGATATTTAATGTTTTGCCATGGCAAGCATTGTAATGTCATATTACTGTAACAGTCCACACTGATGCGACTGCTTTGACGACCACTAAAAGCCAGAGCCATAAGGCACCTGTGTTACCTTAACTCCTCTTCCTGAGGTATCTCAGCTTCACTGTGGCCTTCATCTCCCCGCAGCCAGAGCAGTAAGTGCTCGCTAATGCTTTCGCTTTGCATAGTTAATATTGTTTACATGTTTAATACCATATTGACATAGGTAAGAGTTTTACAAGAAGTAGAAGGTGGGGAAGCTTTAGAAATAGAAGCCAGTAGGAAGAGAGTGAAAGGCTGGGGAAACCTTCCCAGAGCAGCCATGGTTATAACCCTACTCTCAGCTATACGGCTGCATTAGGCTTCCAAGAAGACAGGTAAACCTGCGAGGAGCAGCCATATTTATAACCCTAACATCAAAGAGCATGTGGAGGACAGATACAATGGCAGGGTTGAGAAGGGTAAGCCGTGGGAAACTGAGCTCATGTTTTTAAGCACAAGAGACTTTATATGCTCCTCTTCGCAAAGGGGTAGAAAACCAGAGAGGGCAAATCTGGGCAGATAAGCTGAGCCATCATTTACTTTGTATATTGCTGCGTGAACACTGCTGATCAAATAATAAGGGGTTTTAAACCAGGTTTTTTTTTTTCTTTACTGTGCATGCAGAACTAATATTTTTTAATCAAAAATTCTGTAACATGTTAATATTGAGAACTTTAAAAACATCAGAGCAACCTTGGGTTATTCTAGAACCAAAGTCTGATTTTAAAAGTAAAAAATATTGTTTGAGGTAGGCAACTCATTAAAAAAAAACAACAACTGGTATTTTACAATGACTTATTCCCAAAAACAGATGAAAGAAATGTTATGAAATTTGGAAGAGTTACAGGGATTGGAGCAGTGATTGTCTGTTTTTAGAGTACATGTGATCATGTAGAAATGGCACCTTTTGATTATAGAAGTGCGATTTAAGCCCAAAATAACTACTGTACCACTATTAGTGAAAAAGCATGGCTCTTTACGGCTAATACTCAGCAGCTCACCTGCTGCGAGTATTTTGTGGCATCGTTCTTCTTGGAGTTTATAGGCTCTAACTTTTTCAGGGCCAGATGTACTAAAGGGTTTGCGGACTGTGGCTAGAGGGCAAAATGCTTTTCCCACAGCAGAATGGAGAGGCCAGCTCCAAAGTTTAACAGATAGCAAATATAATTTTGGGTTTGATGGAATCATTTTAAGGTGATTGTATAGTGAAATTCTGTCCTGCTGAAAAGCCAAGATTGGACAAATCGATTGACCGACACAAGCTTTCATGGCAAATAATGTTTGCAATGGAAACATCTTTTATAGGCTTTCTAAATAGTTTTATCTGCAAGTCAAGTACTAAACTATTTGTCTTTTCTTCTAGCTCAGAGACACTAGGGGATTACCCTATTTACTGGAATCCCCCCCCCCCCCTGCCAGAAAAAGGAGGAGCAGGAACAGCTCATCCCCGTGAAAAGGAATGCAAGACAAATACTATTGAACTTTTTTTTCCCTTTTGGGATACCATCATGAAGAAGTAAACAGAATCTGTGAAAACCAATTACAAAAACCATCATCAGGACTTATTGGTCTCTTGTAAATCATTTCTGCTTTGAATCTTAACAAAAGACATTTTAGGAAATATTTTATAAATACTTTTGCAATAAATAATGCATGAGAGGGGGGAAAGGTGGTCTTTGCTGCTACCAAGGGACCCCACTTGAACCAGGAATCACACACCACCCCGTGCAGACTGCTGCCGTTTCAGCTTTTTGGGTGCAGCCAAAGGGTCAAAAAGGGCGAGGTGATGGCCCTGTACCTTTTTTTCCCCCTTATGGTGGCATATTTTTGTTTTGTTTTTTTCCATCTTCTGAAAAGTTTCATTTTGTGCCCAAGTGGTTGTGGGACTAGAACTCGCCTTTTGATGCATAGATGGGGTAAGAGAGCAGGGGATACAGAGGGAAAGGTCTAGAGCAGCGTCATGCCTATGAAAGACAAATGAGGTCAGGTCCATTGACTTCTTCCAATTTGTTTTTCTCTAGGAGACGACCATTGTTTCTGACACTTCATTTTGCTCTTTTGAGAGGCAAGGTACGATGAAGCCCAAACACTTAAAAAGAAATATCATCATATTGGACCAGGTGCACTAGTGAAGTGGTGAATGGTTTTTTCACCATTATCCCTACTTTAGTGTAGATTTTGTTTTGGTTTTTTTTTACAGTAAAATAGACAGTAGTAGGGTAAGCATTGAGTTTGGAATTGGATGGAAAAGAGTGACAGCTGTCTTAGATAAAATAGCACCCAAGAAGATTTTTCACCCTTTGGAAGTTAAAATTTATATGCATATTTTTAGTAACATTTCCTGGGGGTTTTTTTGCTCTTTTTTGTTGGCATTATCACATTTTGGGGTTGACTTAGTTGCCCATGGTAGTCGCCTTGTCTATGTAGACTAACCGAATGCAGCATAAGATAACTGTGAAGACAATTAGAAGGTAACTCAAGCGAGTCCCTTAACATGGCAGCACCCATGAAACGTGCAAGACCTTTCCCAATATTTGACTCCACTCAATTTTTAAGCCTTACACCTACTTGCCATGTTTGAACGCAGATTTTACATTCCATTAGCAGATGTGGCTGCCTGGTCTCATCAACCCTGGTGCAATTTTCTTTAGAAATACGAGAAAACAGGAAATAATTAAAAATAAAATCTGGTGCTCTCTTTACTTTGTCTTTCATGGCAGAGGACAGGGCCATTATGGGGAGAGACACTTTAAAAGTTAAAAAAAAATAAAAAAAAAAATACCCAACTCAACTAACATTTCTTTGTAGTACAAATTCATTCCCTATCCACTCTTGCAACCATAACAAGAAATATTATCCCAGTGTGCTGCAAGTGGGGTATTTGCTTTTAAAATTAGTTAATCATGTACTGATATTCCTTGGAACCAAATTGGTAAAAGCCAAGTAACGTTTTGCAGACTGATCAGCATTCAGCTCCCGTTCCCAGTGACATTCTAGTGTATCTGAAAAAGTTGGGATACGCACTAGACAAACAAGATGAGTTAGGCATGAGAATAAGGAATGAATTATTATCCTAGGGGACAAAGTAGTAGCATGTTTCATTCCTTTTTAAGTTTCTTTTCTTGCTTTCGGCACAAAATACCTTGTTTACTTAAAGGGTAACACGCACTAACGTGCTGACAAGGAGAGACCTAGTGCAGATGTGGAAAGCAGATGATAGTTGCTAGTTCAGTTTAAGAAATAATTTTAAACTTAAGGATGCAGTATCTGTTTTAGGTGCTGATTTTAATTTATTTATAATGTTGGAATTAGAATGCGTAGTTTAAAAAAAAAAACAACACTAAATTATTGTACAATAGATTTCTTATTCCTTTTATTTGCAGCCTTTTTGTGTTTTTGTAAGACTGTAAAATTCTTTTAAGCTTTTTTTTTTCCCCTCTCCTAACTGGAGGATGAGGGTGGGCTGGCCCTCCTCTGCTCTAACCCCAGAGGTGCAGGCGACCTAGGATTCTGAAATATAAAGTTATGAGCCTTTTATAACATGGGGTATTTTGTTTGGGGATGGAGGGATAGGGCCTCAGAAAAAAAATAGAAGCCTGGTAAACATGTTAACCTCTGAAAATCCACTGCTTTCCCCCCCCCCCAAAGTACTGTAGCTATTTTGTTCCTCCTCTTTAATTTGGTTTTCCTGAATAATTGGAACTTGTTGTCAGGGATGTTTAATAATGTAGACATTAGTGCTGTATTTTTTGCTTTCCATTGTTTTGCTTTAGCTGCTTAATATTTAAGCTGTGCTGCATCCATCCCATTTTTTTTTTGGAAGTAGTTCGAACAGCCACTTTTTGCCTCCTTC
Source organism: Rhinatrema bivittatum (assembly GCF_901001135.1). NCBI lineage: Eukaryota > Metazoa > Chordata > Amphibia > Gymnophiona > Rhinatrematidae > Rhinatrema > Rhinatrema bivittatum. Next base: position 42,652,732 of record NC_042632.1, on the reverse strand, counting down.
ATTTCATTAACTTGAACAGGACAAAAAAAAATTGTGATTCAGCTTTCAGGTTTGCTCAAGAGTTAAATGTTGAAGAATGTTGTGTAACATTTATTCAAATAAAGTCTTGATTTTTCTTAAACACGTTATCTTCTCCCTCTCGTGGATCTTACAGGCAATATCGTCTCCCTATGTTTTTAGTTTCTTTCCCTCAACTTACCTCTACTGATAAAATGGCACTCTCTCTCTTCTAGAGCACATAGAATAAAATAACTGCAATAATCAGCTTGCCATGGTGACATCAGGTCACAAATGAAAAAAAAATATGGACAAGTGCAAAATACTACACTAAGGAATGAAAAACCAAATGCATAAATACAAAGAGAGAAATAATGGGTTAGACAGAAAAAGATCTACATATTATGTAGCTAATGCAGCAACCACACTACTCTGCACAATGGAATTTGACAGCAAGAGAAGTCTTCGAGAATGCACTAAGATTTCACTCTCTCACCTTATCAACTAACTCCCCCTTGCACTCAACATATCCCCCCACAGACCTCCATGGCTCAAAACTATGGCCATTGTACTCCTCTAGTCACCTAACAGATAGTCTTCATGTTGTACATATTTAACAGGACTCCCTCTTCTCCACCATCAAAGGCGGTGGTAGCATCATGAACACATCTGCTTTAGCATGGTCTTGGAATAAAACACGGCTTGTCAGTTACAAAAATAGAAGCCATAGTTTGCTTTCTTTAAAGACGCTGATACATGACCTCTCAGGATGCAGTTCCTAATGTGGACAACATTAAAGATTTGGTAGGGCTCACTTTTTATTGTAGTCCAGTAGCTCCGCCTCCAACTCAACCAGAACAAATGCTGGGATTCTAGTCCATAAGCCTTTCGTTCAAACTAGCCGGGGAATTTCTCCCCCACTTCCACGGGCCCACCCCTCAAACTCTTCCCCCCTCCCCCATCCAAAGTTGATATGGATTAGCAGAAGGGATAATACTCGTACACTCTCTCCCAAAGCCCAAGCCCTGCACACTCAACTTTCCTACCCAAAGGTTTTTTTGGGGGGGTTTTTTGCCTTCATCTCCCAACCCTAGAGCTCATCCCCAAGCTAGACCCCTAGCAGCCTCTGAACCCTGCAACCTGGCTGACACGAGTGCAGTGTCCTCCTGGCCTGCATGAGCCAATGCCATCTCTTCCTTCTGGCCTCTGCAGGATGAGGCACGTGAGGGTCTCCTTTCTCCCTGCTGCCACAACTACAGGCACGTGCTCTAAAATGTGGCCACCAGGGGCTGTGAATGCAGCATGCTCAGTGAGATCAAAAGCAGGGAACTTCCACATGGCTGAGCACAGCACCCTCACCGCGTTACACGACCAGCAACGCCCAGAACTATCTTGTCCTGATCATAATGGATAGCTTAGAACGCTACTCTCAATTCCTTGCTCTGACTGTGGCACGTTACAAAAAAAAGTTATTATAAAGAGGGGCAAGAACCTAATATATCTAGCACAGCTTTTGTTTTCATAATATTGTAGCCTATTGTATCTTTAGAGCAGGGAGAATATAGTTGATCAAATAGTTTTGTATTTCAGTCCTGTAGTATTTCTTTTGAAAACGACTCTAGAGTATATTTCTCCTTGACCTCAAACACTTGTTGCATTTTTGGTTTAAATATTTTATTCCAACTCACTCGCAAATGGAACATCTTCCTCTGTAGATGAGAAGAGACAACCCTTTTGTGCCGCACTTCCTGGTTCTACTAGCACGGGAAGGCAAAGAACAGGCAGAGAATTGGACAAGGGAAAAAGCCTCTAATATGATCACAGCAAGGCAGGTTCAGTCATCAGTATGTCCCAGCATATCTGTAAACATTACAGCTTCAGGGCGAAGAGTAATCTCCCATTTGTTTTTCTTCCAATAAATACCCATACAGGTTTAACATTTAAAGACATTGTGTCCTGGATGCTGCTTCACACAAGACGCTGCTGTTCAGCCAAGCTCCTGTTATCTGTTGTTGTTGTTGGGGTTTTGCACAAAATTGACAGAATATGAGCCACTTGAGGAGTCCTGATTGATCTGAAAGTTTGCCGTTGACAGTCCAAATGGTCGGAGCACCAAGTTCCCAAGATCCTTCAGCTTACCTGCAGTACAGCAAACAAAACAAAAAAAGGCAATTACATTAGATTAAGGTCAGAGCTTTTCCCTATTCTGTGCTGCCTTCTCAAGAAGCAAGTCAGCGAGCTCTGATTTTAAATAGTTGGGCATTCACGTTAGGATGTATTTAATAGAAACCATGTCCTGACTGTGCGACAAATTAAGAATTCGGCAGATAAAATATATATATTTTGAAAGAGCATAGCAAATTAGGAGAAAAGAAATATGCGGGATAACACAGGAACACCTTGTACGAAAGGGCTAGGCTGATGCTGGTATAGTAAGGAAACAGATACATCTCTTCTCAAACTGCAATTAAAGTAGGAGACCCCATAATCTAAAAATAAAACAAAACCCTCAGCTGCTCAGGTACAAAAAAAATGCATATTTGACCTTACAATACTGTACTATACACTTAGAAAGGTAACAGAGAAAGAAAGATGCCCCACGAGGAGTCTTCCGGCGCAGATGCAGAAAGTTCCTTCTTTCCTAGCCACCTCAGGAAATAGCAAGATTCTTTGTCCAAAAAATAACTATTTCCCTAAAGTATAAACGCGTAACTGGACTCAGGTCCTGCTCAAAAATAATAAAGCTGCAAGCAACGTGGCCCTCTCCTGTACTTCGAGAAGACTTCTCCAAGATAACACGCATGTCCTAAGCGAGGTAACCTCCTCCCGCCTTTGCTGCAGGTAAATAGAAAATGTTCCCAGGAGGAGATGATGCAGATGGTGTACCAAAATCTAACAAACCCCTTTTAAACAGGTCTCCAGGAGATGAGCCGTACACCTTGGGAGAATGCAACAGGCGAAGAGGCAGATGCCCTGAACACTTTTCCAACCACGAGGAACTCTGTCCTGAATTAACATGTAGCACTTTGGGATTCTTTTTTTCTACGGCAGGAATTCTCTTCCTCAATTCAACAGCATAGGGCTCCTGCTTCCGAGCTATGGCTTCTAATTTAGCAACCAAGGAGTTAATGTTCCACGAAGACTTACAATGTGACGCCTCCAACTTGATTAGAGTCTCCCAGATGGCACCTAGCATTGTCACCTGCTGCGGCACATCAGCCACAGCACTCCTTACCGCTTTCAAACGCTTCTGCCCACTCACTACCACGTCTCTGACTTCCATTTTTAAAAAAATAAGAACTGAGGCAATATGGTCATAAGATGCGCCCACCTTTCACTGATGCAGTTACCTACAATGATTTGGAAAGAAGGTTAAGGGAACATGTATCGTTAGGAAATGTATATTAAGTAGATCCAAAGTGATGCACCAATGTTTGACTTTTGATTTTGGAATATAAATCTTGGAATATGATCCCGTGGGGGTGGGGGAATATCAGCTTTCCAACAAGACATGGAGTCCGTTCATCAAGAAACTGGCTGCTTCTCTATAGGGGAAGCATGACCAACTCGTCTCAGGCTACTTCTGCAGTTGCTATTGACTGAAGAAATTGGCTGAACCACTGTATGTTGTCTCTCCTACTCCTATGATCTGGGCTGGGGAGGGAGAGGGAGGTTATGGGATGGGTTATTGATGGCATTGTTAACTGATGGCATTGTTAATTTGTAGTTGCTTATGTGTTGATGTTTGTTTGTACATGTATTAAAAATGAATAAAGACATTAAAAAATAAGAAAGACAACTGCAAGAGATTAAAATCAAGGGGTCTATTCATCCAGTTTGAGGGTGGAAAGGAAGCCATGTTGAACTATTTTGGAGGGCCGAGAAGTAAAATACAAACAGAGCCATTCAAAGCTGGAGCAAAGGCTGCGTTGCAGAGTGAATAGGAATAACATGCACAATAAATTCCAGTGAAAAGCATCTGGAGCCCGTCCAGCTCTGTACCATGAAGTACATTAGCTACATTATTGCCCGATTATTCCCTACTGGATATGCAAAATGGCTTAGATGACACCAATCCCCTACAGAGGAAGGCAGGGAAACCACAATCAGCATGCACAGCTGTGACATCAGTGCAAACTAAGGGCTAGATACCAAAAATGCCTGTCTAAATATCAATTGATTAAATAAATAAATGATTCCATTTAAATATCCTCTGAAACTCATTCAACCCGATTCCATAGAATTCAATGAAATTCCAGCACACACACAAACAGAAAACACCTTGCCAATGGCTTAGCAAGCTGCAGTGCACAAGAAACTGTTGGTATGCAAAGCCACAAGATGTCAAAATATAAAATCATTTTCTGCACCCCCCCAGCCACATTCTTTATGCTCTATCCTTCACTCAAGGCTGTCCTATCCATGGAAAGGACAACTCAGCTGCATACCTCTCCCTTACACACTATGCAGTTCTCAGCTCATCCATTTCTGTCATGGCCTCACAGCCCACTTCCTTAAACCAACACAAGCCACCAAGGCTAGGGGCACTGGTCACCGGAGTCCCATCTGTCACGCAAAGGCTCCATCACCGCATAAATCCACACCCTGCGTCCCCCAGCAGGCAAGCCACAATAGAGGGAGTTCTGCCTTCAAACATCCTGCCATTTCTACCCCACATTCTTTGAACATATTGGCGTGGCATCCTCTAGGACAAGAAGCCCTGCACACATTGTGTCACTGCACTCCGCAAGGTCAGCATGCCACACCATCGGGTTCTTATTCAACAGGGCAGCACATTCTAGCTAGATTTCACTTACTTAACATTTCTTCCTTTAGTCTTTCGTTCCTTTCCTCGATCTGTTTGGGTAACCGCTAAAAAAAAAAAAAAATAAAATTTTAATCACAAAGAAAATTCATGCAACTAGCTGGTAATCACACATTTGTAAATGCTTTGCTTATATACTGTATGTGTGTAATTGTTCTATTGCTTCACTTTAATATGTTATATGTACCCTGCTGCCTCCCAGGATACGTATGAATACGAGGTTTTTAAAGAAATGTAGCTCTGAAGAAGCTATAAAAAATTCTATAAGTGGCATGCTAGATGCTTTGTTACATTTTATTGCTGATTCAACAGCTGATGAGCAATGGTAAAGCAGGTGCATCCTGTTCTTTCGGTCACAAAAGTCTGCTATAAAGCATTTGACCAGGGGTTCACGTTAATAATTTAGAGAGATTTAAACCCAATTTTGAGAATCGCGCCACCAATCTGAGTAGATTTATCAGCTCTACTGGATTCCGACTCTACACACTAAAGTTAACATTTCATGAGCCAATATGGCTCTTCATACAATGACTGCTGTGGGCTCGAGCAGGTAGAAACACTGGAGGGTGTGTACAATGGGAGAATTGAGAAAAAACAATGACCAGCTTTTTTTTTTTTTTTTTTTTATATATGGTGCTCTGACCACAGGGTTATACAATAATGCAAGCACATCGTAAGAAGAAGGTACAGAATTACACAGCAAAGGGAACGCTGACAAACTGAGAATGGGTACAGGTGAATCTTTTATCATTTCATTTACTCCAAACTAAAAAGCACCATCTAACTGCCTGCACACGGGCATGCACAAAAGCTGGGTCTGACTTCCACCTCAAGCTTTCCCAAACCTGTCCTGGAGACCTCCCAGCCAGTTCAGTTCTCAGCATATCCACAATGAAGTAGCTGCCTAGGGTGGGAGCCTAATGTGTGTTAAATTATCTTCTGCATGCTCACTGTGGATACCCTGAAAACCCAAATGGTTTGGACAAGTGTAGGAAATCCTGCTCCAGGCCAAGTGAGGATGTAGCCCCAGTCATCACCACCTAAGAGACAGATTTAGGGCTCATGATTATTAGGCCCCCAACTAAGGGCTGAACTCCAGCAACTGGGCTGGGTGAGTTGGAAAGGGATAAAAATAGGGATAAGATCCTTGGGCAATTGCAAATGAAGGCTCACAGTGCTGGATCCCAGCCCCAGTTGACTGAACTGCAAGCCTAAAGGCCCCCACCCATCCACCCTCCCTCTGATGTCTCAACCATTAAAACCAAACCCTTCTGCCACCATACAAGCAGTGGGACCTTATACATAAGAAATGCCCCTGTTTGTAAAATGTCTTCAGAAGGGGAAAAAAGGCTTCACCATGCAGGCTTCTCGGGCCTGGGGCACCAAAGCATCTTTCTCCAACACCGATTTATAATCGGCCAGGGCTTCATCCAGCTTCTCTGTTTTCTCATACAGCTCTGCTCTCCTCAGTATAGCGCGGATATAATCAGGATTTAATTCAATCGCTGAAAAAAAGAAGGAAAAGAAAGAAATGGAAAACATTTTAAAGGGAACACCTTGGATGTAGCCGTGAGCAAATATATAGTCAAATGACGTCTCTGCGTCGGACGCTCGGCGTGGCTACTATAAAACTCCTGAGCTTGAGAAGTTTTTTATTACGACTGCAAGCAGCCTAGTAAGCACAAAGCAAAGTGCTATAAATGATTATACCGAGGTAACATTAGACAGACACCCACCAGGGGCTATAATTACTGTATCACGGAAAAGTGCAGCACATTGGAATTATTATACTCGGCAATAAAGTTCTGTAAAGTGACGTTTTCATGGGTATTATATACAGGGTGCTTCTGCTGTGCAACTTCGGTTTGTGTCCTTGCTACCTCGTCAGTGGTTCCAGTACACAAAACGTTTATGCAAGCTCTGCTGCCACTGGTCCAGTTTTAAGTCAAGGTATGCAAATGTTATCAGAAAGGAAATGGCCTAAAAAGCTCATGCCTTATATGAAAAGTGTTTTAAGGTTACCGAGTTCCAGGATGGGGAAATCAGAAAGTTCAGTTTGCCTGCACTGTAACAAACAGCCTTCCCATCAACCCGGCGCACCACCCCACACCTTGAGGATAGCGACGAGGGTGTGCAGGCCACGGGACACACTGCGTTTCCTCTCTCAGAGTGCCAAAGCAAAGCACGTACCTTTACTGCAGTCAGTTATGGCAGAATCGGTCTTGTCCTGAAACAAACAAGTGGATTCGTATTCAGCGTATGGATTTAGCTCACGGCTTTTCATTGGTAGCACAAAGCGAGTTACATTCAGGTACCATAGGTACTTCCCCGTCTCCGGAGGGCTTACAGTCTTGGCTTCCCTAGTTCTCAACCTGCTGCTCTAACTCACTAGGCTGCTCCTCTACTCCATCGCAAACAAAACATTTTCATACTACCTCTCTGTGGGGCCTGAACAGTGTTAGGAGCGCACACCAATGCACTACTCAGCAAAACCAAGAGGGCAGCAATAATGCCTATTTAACGTAAACACTAACTGGAGGTGCAGCTAAAGCTGTTAGTGTGGCACGACTGATCAAGGTTACATTTCAGCTGATTAAAATGCAAACTGGTGCTAACCAGCTCATTTAAATTCTAATATAAAAAGCCACGTCGATAAGAGAAAACAAAATGTTTTCATGCTTGTTAACGCTGATCAGTAAGTAGCTCCTAAAGGATGCTTACTAAAAACTCTTTGGAAGAATAAGACAAACCCCAAAATGTGTGCTGAATATTGACAAGTAACCTGGAGAAAGCACTCCCAACGAATTCACACAGACATGAAGTGGAATAGAAGCAGGCCACAGCTTATCATCAATGCACAATAACCCCAGCCTATACCATAAACACCCGCCCTCCTCCATCAGCATCCCAGTGACACACTGCTGCCGCACCACCCCCTCCTCCTCCTTACCTCACGGCCACTGCCGTTACCAGTCCCCCTGCCACGTCCCGGAAGGAAAACCTTACAGCTCGCACAGCAGCCCCCACTCTGCACGCCCGACGTGTGTAGCAGCCGCCCTCCCCCCCCCCCAGCTACACCTGCCCTGCCATGACCCCCACTTGACAAAGTCCCAAAGTTAACGATGACCAAACATTAGGCTCGGGTCACACCCACCCTGCGGCAAACAATACAGCATCAAAGCCACAATTAACGAAACACAATCCCCCTCGATTTACACATCAACATCGCAAAACACAAGGGAGGGAGGTGGGAGAAAAATCCCCCCCCCCCACGCAACCGACGAGAGACCTCGCAAGGAGCTGCCTCAACATTCAGAGGAAAGGCAAAAAGGCGCCAAGCACACATGCACCACCCCCCCCACCTCTCCTTCCCGCCTAACAGCCCTTGCAAAGGCCACCAATCCCTGCCTCCTGCATTATTCAACCCCATAATCCCAAGGCATAAGATGAAAACACAGAAAGGAAATGCCCGCCACCAAGTTAATGGGGGCATGGAGGACCCTGCCTCCTGCCTTATCTTAAAGACAAAACAGGGGAGGGCCTTTTTAAACTGTGTTTGTAACTGGTCATGGGGCAGTGCTCGCAATCAGCTAGTTTTAGTAATATAAAAGATTTGCAACCTTGCGATTGCTCATCAAAGAGGCAGACTCAGAATTTCAAACGCCCCCGTGTCAAATGTTTGATCCTTTACAGATTCCAACCTTCTGTTTCCTTAGCTGGCTGCTACAGTGAATGAAAATGTGTTTTACACTGCCCAGACCGTAATGAGCAAGAACTGCTGTGAACCTGCGCGTCAAGATATAATCAGGCATTGCTGCACACTGTAGCTTGCAGCTCTTATCAAGCAGAAGTCCCAGCATTGATTGATATTTCCAGACGGCTATTACATTTCATAGCTTCTTTTTTTTTAAGCCACTGCAATAGAAGGAGACGTCTGACCTAAACTGAGCAGCCAAAGCTCTTTAGAACAAGGGGAGGGATATTCTAGGGGAGCGGTGGGTCCTGAGAGCAGAAACCTCAGCAGCCACTGTACCTGTTTCATCCTGGCAGCGCCTCTGTTAGAGAACAGGATGGACCTCTCTTTTTGGAAGCAAGCTGGACAGATCTGGAGCGCTTGTGTGTACAAGGAGTCTGCCTCTGTGTACTCTGAAAAGACGGGAAGAAGTTCGTTATTTCATTTATTGATTTGGCTGACCATCTTTCTCATCAATATCAAAGCGCAGCACGTTACTTAATTTGCGTTTAGGATTTTTAGGACTTTGAATAAAATCTGCCAATCAATCAAGATCTCAACAAATAACTACAGTACCCGAATGTAATCCGCTCTGAAGTGGCTGAAAGGCAGATTATAAAAAAGGGATAGGAACTTATATTTATTACTTATAAACATTTGATCCCCATGGTAAAATAAAACATAGCTAAATTTAAGCTCTGACCACAGCAGCGGGAAAAGAAATACCAACACAATATATACAACCAAATAAAATAAAGGACCAGCAGCAACGGTGGGAGGAGATAAGTGATGAAACTTTACGTACTTAAAAAAACCCAAACCAAAACAGAAAACACTGCTCACTTGGCTTTTCTCTTGCTTTGCTTCCATTTTTCTCTCTATTTTGTTTATTATTTTCTGGGTTTTCACTCAGATAGTCATTAAGTGCACAAGTGTCATGCTAGCTCAGACCAATGCAGGCCACTTGGCAGACCTCAATGGGAGATGCACTCTCTGTTACTCATGCCCAGAAGTAGCGATCCCCCAATTCCAGTGGGCTAATAGATCCGTCATCCAGAAACGTGCCCAAACGTTTTAACACTCAAGTTGTAGCACTGACCAAAAAATTACTTTCCTAAATTAGTTGTAAACCTGCTACCAGTTAGTTTCATGCTGTGTCCCCTAGTCCTGTTTGGAAAGATAAATAACTGTGCTCCCTTTTAACTTGTTCTGCACCACTCACTTTGTACACCTTTAACATATCACCTCTCCATCATCTCTCTCCAAGGTAAAACAGCCTTAACGGTCTAATCTTTCTTCACAAAGGAGCCCTTTTTTTCATGTTTGTTGCTCCTCTCTGTACCTTTTTCTAGTTTAGCTATATTTTAAGATGGGGCAACCAGAACTGCATATAAACCTCAAGGTATGGATTTATAGGGGCATTACAACAGAGAACAAAGCAGACTATTCCTTTCCAAATAATTCCTAACATTTTATTTGCTGCTGCAGGATACGCTGAAACTTTTAACACACTGCCCATGACAACCGCAAAGTCCTTTTTTCCAGGGTAGTAACTCCTATGTAGACACCAACATTGTTTACATACACTTAAGATTATTATTCCATGTGCATCGCTTTGCGCTTGTCCACACTAAATTTTGGTTGACATTAAGCTGCCTTTCCAGTCTTGCAGTGTCCACCTGCAGTTTGTTATAGCCTACTGATGTTTTAACTATTTTAAATAAGTGTGTCATTTGCATATCTGATCACCTTAGTCACTGCTCCCTCTTCCAGATGGAAAACAAAGAAGTTAAACACTGGTTCCAGTACAGAACCCCGACTTTCACTCGAGCTCTAGTTCTCTCTCCCGCTGATCACAGTAATGCCCTTTACTTGAGGCTTTCCTGAGCTTCAGTTAATGCAAAACATTACTGCTCCACTGCACCCACATATCACCCCCATCTGCAATCAGACTTCATTGGTTTCCAATGAGGGTGAAAGTCAAAATACAAAAACCATTACTGGCCTCCTGTTTCAGCTGCATTTTAAAAATGTATCATCTTCCTCCCAGAGTTTATTAAATACGCCCTCTAACAAGCCTATCAGACTGGCCGAATCCTGCAAGCGCCCTTTCTGTGTTGCTGGCCCTGAACACTGGAATGCATTCTCAGAGGAGATTAAATCTGAATCTTCCTTGGATTTGTTTTAGGAAACGTAAGGCTGACATATTCACACTTGCTTTTAACGATTATTTATTAGCCTGCCTCTAAGTGTTTAATTTCTGTTCCTACATTTGTTTTCAGCAGTCGATTCATGCACTGCTTTTTATTGTGCGTTTTATTAAGCATTTATGTGACTTTGATTGTTTTACATCTGATTTGCCTCTTTACTCATTAGGATCCACTTTCCCCTTCTTGAAGGATATCCTTTAAGTTTAATCCTCTTTTCCACAGCACCATTTAGCAGTCTTTGGTCGACATTTGCACTATGGAATATATTTTGCCTGAACTTTCAACACAGTATTTTTAATCACTAAGCTTCATGCTAACTTTAACCCTCATAACTCCCTATTTTGTTCTAATCTCCTTTTTTAAAAGTTAAATGCTGATGTAGAGGTTTTCCTTAATATTCTCCAAGTGATTATATATCAAATATGACTGCTCGGCAATCCCTCTACCACTGTTCTTGTGCACCAGGTTCTGCTTTCCATGGAGAACTAGATCTAAAATAGCTCTTAAAGCAAACACCACAAGTTAATAATGTCTTTGGATTGAATCAAACTCATTTTTAATTTTCAGAAGTGAATTGTTCAATAGCATGATGGTACCTGAGTGACACAGCACACAACTGGTTCTTTTGCTTGGACACAATTTATGTAAAGAGCTTAGATAGGTGACATTTTCTTATAGTGAAGGTGGCATTTGTTTACACTATGGTGGAAGAGCACATATAGGGGAATTAAAGCAACAGCCCCTCATCTATGGCTTATTAGGCACTGCCTTGGCAGGATGAACCAATCCTGTAACTTCAATTTTCCTAGACTGCTGTTGAACCATAGAAGAAAAAGAAAACAAACAGGAGTTCCAACAGGCATACGTTTTCAGTACAAAATGCAAATACAAGAGTGAGTCATTAAAAGCCGAGTGAATCACTTTAGCACACTATTACGGTACAGCAACAAAGCTATACAAATTGTGCAAAAGAATTAAGCCACCTTAGTGAGGTTCATGCAGCCAGTAAGCAAAACACAGAGCCTGATGTCCAGCCGTTGAACATCTTTAAATGTATATAAAAACTAATACAAGATTATATCCAAAGCACTAAAGTGGTTCCAGGCAACACTATAGGAATGCAAACATGACTGCTACCACCATCACGCTTTCCCCAACATTTCTCTTTCCTATTTGACCTACCCTTACAGCGCAGTTTTAAACATTTCCTAAACAGAAAACCTTAAGCACAAGCACTGTAAAGAACCTAATAAACTCACCTCCTTTTTTAAATTGCTCATTTCCTCTTTCTTTTAAGGTAGTACTCTCCTCTTGTCTTCTCTGTAAAAGACAAGAACATTTTTCATTGTTGCACAGGATGCGAATGAAGTCACCAGCAAATAACAGCTCTCTTTATTGTGGTTGCTTACTGCTGTCTGCATTTACTTGGCACCATTAATCAAGGCACTGTCCACATCACAAGCAGACAAATGATACACAAGAGAAGGAGTGAAAACCTAGTGACTGAACAGACTCATTTCAAAAATAAACTAGAGACCTACATGCCGACACTGTGAAAATCGCGGGAGCGCAGGCACTCTGCGTTCAGCGCCCGCAATTCTCTATTTAAATGAGGCCACGCGCTAATAAGGAGGCACTAGGGACAATAGGGCGTCCCTAGTGCCTCATTAGCGGTAGAGCTGGCCGTCAGCGGGTCCGACAACAGACACAATTTTACCAGCGGTTTTCGAACCCACCAACAGCCATGGGTTAGGAAAACGGACGCCGTTAAAATTGAGAATCCGTTTTTCTAACCCACTGACGAGTGGGCAGATTTATTTTTTTTTAGGTTCCTCTGATAGGATATTAAGTCGGAGAGTGTACAGAAGAGCAGTTTTTTCTGCATTTCTGTACACTTTTCCGGGTTGTTTAGAACTTAACGCCTGCCCTTGGGCAGGCGTTACTTTCAGTATCCCGGGCAACTAACTAACAGGCTCAACATGCATTTGCATGCGATGAGCACTATTAGTTTTCAGGGGGTTGGCCATGTGCTTTTGACATGCTATTATTACCCCTTACAGTATAAGGGGTAATAATAGCAAAAACAAAACACTAAGAACATAAGAATTGTAATACTGGGTCTGACCGAGGGTCTATCAAGTCCAGTATCATGATTCCAACAGTGGTGAATCTAGGACACAAGTACCTAGCAAGATCCTGAACAGTAGATAGATCCCTTGTTGCAAACACTTAGTGATAAACAATGGCTTTTCCCACATCTACCTGCTTAATAACAGTTTATGGACTTCTTCAGGAACTTGTCCAAACCTTTTTTAAACCCAGCTACACTGTCTTTTCCACATACTCCAGCAATGAATTTCAGAGCTTAATTGTGCATTAAGTAAAAAACAATTCTCGGATTTGTTTTAAATGTGCTACTTACTAACTTCATGGACTGTTCCCTAGACTTTTTTTTTTATATATAAAGTAAACCACGGATTCACATTTACCCGTTCTATTCCACTCATGATTTTATAGACCAATCCCCCCCCAAAGCCGTCTCTTCTCCAAAATAAGTAAGCCCTAACCTTTTTACCCTTTCCTCATAGGGGAGCCATCCCATCCCCTTTATCATTTTGATTGCCCTTCTCTTTACCTTTTCCAGTTCAATTATATTATTTTTTGAAATGCGGCGACCAGAATTGCACACAGTACTCTAGGTGTGGTCTCACCATGGAGCGATATGGAGATATGACATTCTCCATTCCCTTCCTAATAATTCCTAACATTCTTTGCTTTGACTGCTACCACATCAAACGCCTTCTGAAAATCCAAATACATTATATCCACCAGCTCACCATTATCCACATTAATAACCCCTTCAAATAAAAGTAGCACATTGGTGAGGCAAGACTTCCTGTGTCTAATCCATGCTGGCTGTGCCCATTAAACCACGATTTTCTATATACTTAGGTACTTTCATTTTCAGTTTTTATTCTATTTTTTCCTAGAATTTATCAGTGTTTATTACAAGAACACCACACATGGCCATGGTACCCACCCATGTTAACCTTGGGGCCCCTACAAAAAGATTTCTGGCTATACCCCTGCTCGAAAACATAGAAGATCCCATACCACCTAATATCCTTTATTCTGAGGCCACACCCCCCAATCCCATACTCCGGGCAGGAGCTCATCGCTTTCCCACGCTCTTTCCTGCTCTTACTCTCCCCTCCTTTGTATCTCTTCTCTACTCACTTGTCTCTCCTCTTCGGTCAAGTCTTTCTCTGATTCCAATAAGAATTCCTCCGCTAACTCCGTCTCGTGGTCCCCCGATTCCCCAGACACTGGGGCCTCCCTTACATCTTCCTGCCCGGGTTCGGTCGCCTCATGCTTTCCGGAGGCTTCCTGCCCGGGCTTGGCCCCCGCGGGCTCCTTTGATGCTTCCTGCCCGAGCCCAGGCCCAGGCCCAGGCCCCGACCCCGCAGGCTCGCCGGAGTCCTGGTCCCCGGAGTCGGTCCCTGTCACCGGGCCCTCCCCGGAGGCTCCGCGGACCGGCTCCTCGCTGCAGTCATAGAAGTCCTCGTCCTCTTCCTGCTCCGCGGCCGAAGGAGACCGGGAATCTCCCCCCTCCTCGGAGGCAACAACCTGGCCTTGGGCTGCAGGTGGGGGCAGGGACTGCTCCGCTCCCTCTATTGTCGCCGCGACGGAAGCCATGGACGCCGAGGAAAGCGCTCAGCTAGCGCCGCGCTTCTGGCCCGCCACAGAATGCGCCGTCACAATCGCGCGCGCGCCGCCCGACGTAGGCGCCGCAATGCCCATGCGCACGCAGATACCCGGCGGAACGCACGAAGCGCGCAACCGCGCTACTCTTTCCAAAGCGACGTATTGACGCGCACAGCACCTGAGACGCCATATTTGATTCGGGCTAAAAGGCTTTTGAATTTGCCGGACAATCCTAGGCGAAAAGACAAAAAGTAAGACAATTTAACGGCGAATCCTGAGAGACGTAGAGACTGGATTAAGAAAGCTTTGCCCTTGGTGTTGTTTTGGTGCAAAAGTCACGTCAAATGTATCAACAAAACTGCCCCATTTATGTTCAGGTGTGCAAACCTTTATTCAATCAGGGCCATATCGAGTAATTAAGTTAGATTTATTTACCAGAATATTGAAGGCTCCCTATCGTATTGTAATTTGTAATAACTCTTACAAAGGGCTACTGTTAGTACGTGCTGTGCAGTAGTATTTCAGGCAGCCCACATTTTCTTTGACTTAATTGGGGAGGTAAGTCTGGTTACAAATATCCCCCCTCCCTCCTCTAAAAACAATACTAGCCAATATAGCATTTGGTAGATATTAGTTGTAAATAATAAATGTATTAAAACTTTTATACTGCCTCCCTGTATCGAGACCCTGCCTAGGTGCCATATATAAACATAAGAAATGCCATACTGGGTCAGACTAAAGGTCCATCAACATCTTGTCTCTGACAGTGGCCAAATCTGGTCACAAGTACCTGGCAGGCCTGGCCCATCCTTTCAGGGGTGAATGGAGGCAACTGCCCTGGACTCCGCACTTTGGGGGACCCTGCATTGCCTCGTAGCCCCATCTCCCTCCAACACTAGAAGCGTTTCAAGGCCCTGCTGCAGTTGTGTCTTGTGCTTCTCACCCTCCTAAGATCAGCCCTGCCAGCAGGATCCTAAAGAAATGATCCAATCTCAATGCATAACTAGGGAGAAGCAGTGGTTTTCCCAGATCTACATGGCTAATAATGGTTTATGGACTTTTCCTGGAAGGATGCTTTTACCACATCCTCTGGCAATAAGTTCGCAGTTTAATTCTGCGCTCCATTGGAGTACAGGAATACATATTTCTATAGTGTTGATAGTATTGGAGTATCGTAAATTCTGTTCTACTCCATCACTGGTCATGAGCTTAGATGCAGAAAAGGCCGTTCACCCGGTCTCATGGCACTGTCTAGTTTCCATTTTAAAGAGGTATGGTATGGTAGGAGAGCTCATGCAATCTGTTTCTTTATTATCATGCTCCTAAATCAGTTTTTCTGGCAAATGGACAGATGTCTTAAGATATTATGTTGCCAAGAGGTTCTAGACAAGATCTCCACTCCTACTCATTCTGTCTTTGGAACCCTTATTGGATTCTAATCCTAAAATTAAAGGCCTTTGAGTTTGGATAACTGAGTTTAAAATTTCCACATTTGCGGATATTCTGTTGGTGTTTTTTACTTCTTCACAGGTATTCTTGGAGTTTGTAATGCAAGAACTGGACACTTTTGCAACTTTTTCTGGTTTAAAAATTAATGTTGATAAGTCTGAGGTGTTAGATGTTTTAGGTTCTTTAGTGAGTACCTGGGAAGGAGAATTTTCTCTTGTGGGTAGAGATTGAAATTAAATATTTTAATTCCTGTTGCTTGCAAAGCCATGCTGGCACTCTGTTCCATTCAACTGCCACTACTGAGGATAAGATTCTGGACCTTGTACCAATTAACTGAGGGAATCAACAACTGTGCCATCTGATCTCTGTGCCCATTACAAAATCTCTTAAAATGCAAAGATGTGCACTCTTTAACAACTTAAACAGCTGTTAATTAATAAGCAATAGTAGCTTGAGATTTTTTTAATGTTTGGGTACTTGCCAGGTACTTGTGACTTGAATTGGCCACTGTTGGAAACAGGATACTGGTTGATGCACCCTTGGTCTGATCCAGTATGGCAAATCTTATGTTCTAAATACAATTGTCAACAATCTAAATCTCGCCCTCCATTTGACCGGTAACTAATGGAGATCTCTCAGTACAGGGGTGACATGCTTTCTACTCGAGGTACCGGTCAAAACACGAGCGGCTGCATTTTGTGCAAGCTGTAAAGCATGTGTCAGTTTCTCTGGCAGGCCTACATACAAAGTACCGCAATAATCCAAGTGGCTCGAGACCAGAGCCTGAACGGTACGGTACGGAAAAGATCTTGGGATAAAAAAACATTTCAGCGGCCTAACCATCTAAAGCTTATAAAAAGGTACTTTCCTTACGTGGCGTATTTGGGACTTCATTGTCAACTAGGAGTCCAAAAAAACTCCCAGACTTTTTACCTCTGTTTGAATTGTGACTTGTAAGCCATCACACACCCAAACTTCTATCTTCAATTTAACATCAAAGCCCTTTCCTACCCATAAAATCTTCAGGTCTTTCTATATTCAGGAACAAATAATGATTTATTAGCCATTCTCGAACCTTACTAAAGATATTTTGTAATCTAGATTCAGGCAGTTTCCCCTTTGGACTACAGGGGAGAAAACATTGAATGCTATCAGCGTACATAAAATACTTTAGCCCCATTGAGTGTAACAGTGGCCCCAGAGTTGACAAATAGATATTGAACAAAACAGCTGAATACTCCACCATGAAGAGAACTTGGCCCCTACCTGTACCCTCTGTGATCTTTCCCTAAGACAAGATTGGAACCAACTTAACACTATTCCCACCAAACCAAGTAATGCTAAACAATTCACATCACAAGATGAACAGTATCGAAAGCAGCACTTAAATCAAGCTCGATCAGAATCCCAGGACAACCCTGGTCCAGACTAGTCAGTAGGTTCTCTAACAAGCACAAAAGAAGATATTTGATGTTATGATTTTTACGAAAGCTAAATTAGATTCAATCCAGAATCTGGGTTTTGCTTATAAAATCCTCTAACTGATCCTGCACTATCTTTTCCAAACGTTTTGCCACTGTTGGCAGATTTGACGCTGGCCGATGGTTTGCTAATTCTAAAGATGAAAGCCTCAAGTCCTTTTTGATAGGCCTTACTGTGGCCTGTTTCCATTGAGCTGCAATCTCACCCTCACTTAAAGACTTATTAACCATTCTTTCGATAAAATCGTACAAAGCATTTTTCAAATTTTTGACTATCAAAAAAGGACATGGATCTAACACTGAGTAGATTGACCTCAGTCCTGATACTTTAGCACTCACTTCCTTAATGGTAGTCAACTCGAATTCTGTCCATTTATTATGAGGAGCAGAGGGGTGTACCAGTCCCAAGTTAGCAGATATTGTTTCATACTGTTGCTGGATATTCTGAATTCTTTCCTCAAAAAGATTAGCTAATACATCACATTCAGGCGTCTCACAATATAGTTTTGTTGGTCCAGCCATTAGCTTTTTCATAATAGAAAATAGCTCTGCAGGCTTAGTTAAAGCCCTCTCTAGGTTTGCCCCATAATATTGACTTTTTGCTCTCTTTCAACAGCTATGGTATTCATTCAGTACCATTTTGTATGTTGACAATGCCTTTCCGCTATCCTCAATCTCCTCCTTTCGTTCACTACCATAGAAGAAAACCAAGGGGCATATCACTCTTTCTCTCTTGCTCTAACCCAATAATAATACCTACATAATTGTCCATACCTTAACCAAAATCTGCAATATGGAATCAGCCCACCAACCATCACCAAATAACTGATCATCCAAAAAACAAAAATGTTTTGACCTTTTTTCTGAAGGTCAGGTAATTAGATACTTATCTCACATTTATAATATATTGTTCATGAAGAAAGACTTCAAAGTACGGTCTTCTGAGGTGAAAATATCACTTCCAACAACATATGTTATGTTTACATGCACTGCTGTGACACCAACCAGAAAACCTTGTAAAAAGCCTCTTGGAACCCATATTGGTATTAGGTCTATTGTAATGCATGTTGGGTGTGGGCTTGGCCCTCAGAAAGCCATGCGTAAACTGGATTAAAATTACAATATAGTAAATCTTCAAAAAAAAAAAATAGTATTCAAACAGTGACAATCCTACCTATGAAAAAGCAACACTGCATATATTACACCAGGCCCTAAAACACTAATATACCTACTATTAGGAAAACAGAACAAACCCTATAGATCCTTACACAGAAACTGCACGCTAGCAGAATTCCTCACTTTGGACACACATGCAGAACACAAATAGATCTTCACCAAATACAGAATAAAGAGACCATAAAGTATAAAGAAAAATGTCCAGACAAAAACGGAACTTGAAACTACAATAAGCCAGACTTTGTGTGCAGTGCAGCAATGGAAAAAAACCAGAAACATCACCTTTCCTCAAAACATCAAACAGTAACATCAAGAAATACAAGGCATCAATCCTAATAGTAAAACCTTACTAATAAAAAGAATCAATATTTCAGAAAAGCTGATGAATAGACATTTTTAGAATTACAATTTCATATAGATATTTTTAAAATTTCCCAAACCCCTAAAATATTTCAAAACAGCAGACACATCAAATATCCAGTGATTAAAACATAGGGATAAAATATCCCCTGCTCTCCATACCTGGAAGCTTTTAATTTCCAGTCACCCCAAGATTGTCCTGAATTAGCTGGTGGTGGGGTGGAAGAGGGGGTGCATAAGCTTTCTCCTCTCTCTCTCTCATATACACACTAACACATTCAATCTCTCATGTACTCGCTCACACACACGCGCACTCTCTCACACACACACACACATGCTCCCTCTCAGTCACAGACACAAATTCTATCTCATTCACACTATCTCACATTCACATGTGCATGTGCTCTCCTCCCAGTTACACATGCTCCCTGTCCTCCTCTCACAAAGACATGCTCGCTCTGTCACTCACACATACACACGCACCACACCTGCTCACGCTCCCACTCATGTCGGGCCTCTCCCTCTCTTCTCAGCTGGCCCACAGTTGGGTCCCTGGCCTCTCTGTCTCTATTGTCAACTGCAGGATAGGTCTGCTGGTGGCTCCCCAGGCATATCCACCTCTTCTGCTTCTACCACACCTTTTTCTGGGCATGCCGCCCCTGCAATTGCAGGATTTGCACACCCAGTAGTGCCAGGACTGCGTGGAGGAGAGGACTGGTGTTGGAGTGAAGATGCAATGTGGGGAAGCTATGGTGATGTACAGAGGTTGTGAGGGAGGAAGTGTTAGCTGCTGGGAAGGGGCAGCTGATGGATTACCAGCAAATAAATGGCTAGTTTAAAAGTCTTGCTAGGTTCCCTTAATTAGAACTGGCCAGGCCAGTCAAATAGTGTCCAGTTAGCAACCCTACCTTATCAAAGTATTTATTACAAAATATTAAAACACATTAAATGTACAATACAAAAACTGCCCTAAGAAATCAGCACCATTTTAAATCACATTTTCAGTGTGTTACATTCATTATACAAAACATATATTGTTACAATGTATTCATTATAAAAATACAAACACAATATATATATTGGAACAAGCCATTGGTGAAACAACGGTCCTTTGTTGGGTATATGAACAGAAAGATGAAGATAGGGGAATAATATTATTACTTTGAGATTGTGATATTCAGTGTTGGTGGGAGTTTGTAATATTGTTGGTGGTTTCCTGTTGAAACATTGTTCCAATATATATATATATTGTGTTTGTGCTTTTATGATAAATACATTGTATCAATATATATTTTGCACAATGAATGTAACACACTGAAAATGTGATTTAAAAAGGTGCTATGTGATTTCTTAGGGCATTTTTTGTATTGTATATTGAATGTGTTTTAATATTTTGTAATAAATACTTTAATAAATATACAGGTATTTTATGTATTTCTTATCAGTGTATTACTTGTTTTGCCCTTATTTTTGTCTATATAACCCTACCTCATTACCATCTGTCTTTCCTGCCTTCCTTCTTTATATTTTTTCTTCCCTCCTCCACCCATATCTTTTTCTTTCTTTCAAGCTCTCTCTCATGTTCACACATTCTCCTTATCCCAATCTCTCCCCATCTCTCACCTCTCCTTAGTCCTCCATTTCTACAGATCCATACTCCATCCCTTTTCTTCTCCCCCCAAAGTTTCAGTCCCATTGCTGACTCTCACCATCCCCCAGTGTTCCAGTCCAGCCTGGGCCTCTGACCTCTTCACAGAAGTCACCTTGGTATCACCTCCCCCAACATCCACCCCACCTTTGACTCTAATTTTCCCCCAGCATTCAACTCTCTGACTCTCATCTCTCCCCAGCATTTAGTCCCTTCTGAGATTTCTTAGCTGACAGCTGAGATTTCCACTGAAGCTAATTAGAAACAGAAAAGCGAAATCTTGGGTTAGATCTATGGCTTATTAGACAGCAATCTTATTTTATCAGCAGTTAAGGTTTGGGCCTATGGTCATAGGGGGAAAATATGATTGAGCACCTGGAGGAGGATTGTGAGTTGCATGGTCTACGTTGATCTCTGTTTTCAGAAGAGAGGGGTTCAGGCCGGCATTTTGTGTTGTGAAGCACATCAATTGACGTGGAGGGCAGAGGCACGTTGCTAGATCAGTAGACGGGGCTGGATTTAGGATTTTGACATCCATGAGCGAGTGCCATACTGGTGCCCCTTTGAGACTGTGCCAGACCCATGGCCCTAAAGCCATCAGAAGCAGGCTCCTTCTTGACCTGGATATTTGGTGCCTTCAAAATTTGGCAGCCCAGGAGGCTGCCGCTATTGCCTATACCTAAATCTGGGCCTGTACGTAAAAGATTTGGACTCTTTTTTTTTTTTCTTCTCCCCCCCCTCTCCTGCCCTCCTGTCTCTCTACCCCACTGGCGCAATTGTTACCCTAACATTCCCCTATCCATTGGTGCAATCCTCTCCCTCTCTCCCGCCGGCAGGGGGAGAGCCACCCGTTTCAGCTCGCGTCTGTCTCAAACTACGCCGGACTCCATCGGAAGTCTGAATGAACAGGGCTGATGGGTCCCACCGGATCTGGAAGTTAGCAGAGGGAGGAGGCAGATGCAGGTAACAAGCGTTGTGTCTGCCTGCCAGTGAGAGGAAAAATGGGGGATCGCACTGGTGGGTGGGTGGAATTTAGAGGAATAATTGACCTGGGGCGAGGGCAGCAAGCACTTGCTGACGTCATGTCAAAATGTGGAGCCCAGGGCAGTCGTTCCCATTAGTCCTGCGCTTGCATTCCTTGTATTCGAGGAACTGTCAAATAGAATTCCATACCCAGGACTGAATTTAACGTTTTGGTGCCCATAAGCAGAGTCCCACAATGGCGCTCCTTTCAAGATTTCCAGGCATGTGGCCCTAAAGCAAGCTTCAGTTTGGTCTGGATATTTTGTGCCTTCAAAATTTGGCTCCTTAGGCATTTGTCTATGTTTCCTATGCCGAAATCCAGGCCTGTCCCGTGCCTAGTGATGCCTCTGGTGCATGGTTAGATCAGAAATTAAAGGAAAATCCTCATTTTGTAGTTAGTTTAAAGAGATTCAGAGCCTTTTCTTAGAATGTTTCAGCTTTCTCTAAGTGTTAATGAACTTATGAATTGGCTGTAATTCAGAATGAGTCATTTCCCAATTGGGGGACCCAAAAGAATGTTGACAGCATGTGTACAGAACGTGGAGGAAGAAACTGCAAACCAATTACTTTCAAGCCAAAACGTTTACAGTGTTGTTACTTTTGAACCTTTTTCAGATCTTTATTTGGATTTGAATTCTAAAAACAATTCATGACCTATGATCTTTAGCACATTAAGCATTTTCAAACCAACTCACTGTTGATTTTCTTAGTAAGTGATCCAAACATAATAGAAATGCTATCTCCGTTCTTGTAAAGTGATTTATTATTAACAGACTGGGATAAATATTGCAGTAAGGACTCTTAGGGAAACACATTTTACAGTCAAGGAACAGTGACTATGAGCACATACAGAGCAATATCTGAGTCGGTGCTACCTAGTGGATAGCTTGCAGATAGACTTACCGATGGATCTGTGAATTTTGTGGGCTGCTTTTGTCTATCTTACGAAATGTAATCCCTTATTTGAAATGATCCTGGTGTTCAGAGTATAGACAGTTATTTCTTTCTGCAAACCCATCACGGATGCAGTTTCAGTCAGTCTTGCTTAACTAATTACTGTTACAAGTAGATCAAACACAAAAAAGAATATGTTTTTCACTTAAAATGTATTGATCATGGCACTGAAGAAAATAAGAAAAATATGGTGCATCCAGTGCTACTACGACTAAACATTTACATAGTGCTGAGCTCCATGCTGATAAAAATAGATTAGTCCACCTCATATTTATAACAGCACGTTGTGAGTTAGCGGCTCATTGGAAATCTAATGTTATCCCTTCAAAAGAGTCAGTCCTTTTGCGAATGGAGAGGATTTGCTCCCTTTACCGATTAACTGCTCTAAAAAATCACAACATGGTTAAATTCCAGAGGATTTGGGGCCCATTCCTGTCTTGGTCGAAACATCAGAAGAAGCCTGATTGATTTCCATACTTTGTCTGAATATCTATAATCTGGGACACCCTGTTGGCAACACCCAATCTGCTCATAGCAGAGTGAGCTATGGAGGAAACTCACTGTGTGCAGCCTGATGGCATTTGTTATTGCTATATAATATGGTATTTAGATCACCTTAACTTACGGTGGTGGATGTATAATCACATGTTCTGATGAATAAGCTTCAGGGTTGTATTACACTGAGACCAAAGAGACACTGAAGCCATGTGGGATTAAACAATGTTTATTATATTATTCTTACTTCATTGTATTATGCTTTGTTGTCATTTTGCAATAAAAATATAATTTACAAAAAAAAAAAAAAAATCGAGATCTGGTGATCATAACTAATACAAATCACTCTTATCATGCATCCAGCAAGTTGACGAGTAGGATGCATGCATAAAAAAAATGGGGGTGTGCATAGAAAAAAGAAGTTTTGTGTTATATTGTTAAATAATGACACACAAATTTTGTTAGGTTTTTGTGCCATTTCAGAGGGGGAAACAACACAAATGAAACATCACTGGCATGTTCATGTCATTTTAAAACAACAGTGCCCTAATTTGCAGCATTTTCTCCACAATTATTATTTACATGTAGTGAACCTGTAAGTAGTGCAAACCTGTAGGAGCCACTATGGTTCTGGAGAAAACTGGAGCCTTTATAGGCTATGATTCCTTATATTCGGCCAATAAAAAATGTTACAGCACCCGAGTTTTCTTGTTTTAATTCTTTATTTATCGAATTTATAACCTATGAATAAGCCAAACAAGCTTATGCAAAGAAACAAGGAAATAAGTTTACAGCCTATCAAGTAGTCCCCACAAGTGTAATCCAACAACCTAGTCCACAAAGCAAGAGGGGAAGACAGAAATAAAGGGAGTTTCAACAAGAAAAAATGACAAGAGAAAGGCATAGCATGAAAATTCCTGCACTTCTAATTAGAGCTGATACCCCAAATTCTAACTATGCAATGGTAACAACATGTTCTTGAATCCACAAAAGTTTGTAACTGTTCTGGAAGAAAAAAAACAAGTATGAGTCATTCTGAAATTTACAAAACAAGGGTACCAAAGGAAAAAAGTAGCGCCCACAGCAATAACCTCCTGGTGCAAGGCCAAAAAACCTCTCCTTCTCTCTTGGGTTGTTCTTGCAAAATCAGGAAAAATTATGACTACTTGACCCATAAAAAGATTATTTAGATTTTGAAAGTACTACTTCTTAACATAACTAAGGTCATGGTCAGAGAAAAAAGAAACGTCAAGAGTAGAGGACTAGACGGCAGAAAATACACTTTGTTTAAGGCAGGAATATTTTCTGATGGTATATTTAGGTTCTCAGTCAGATACCTGCTCAAAGTCAATTTGGGTAGTTCTCCCACTACTCTCGGGAAGTTGAGAAATCTTAGATTAAACCTCCTTTGAAAATTGTCAACATATTCCAAATGATGGTTTACAATCCTTTTATCTCTGATTATAGCAGAATTAACTCCCTGGACAGCTTTAAATGTGTCTCCCATTGCGGAAACTTTAAGAGACAGGTCTTGAAATTTAGACAATTGAGCATTTTCCAGAGAGTCTAACCTTGTCGAAATAGTATTCAGCTTGGTGAAATTCTTAATGAAGGCATTCCCAAGCTTATGTATTATTTCCCAGAGTGAATCCAGGGTCACTCCGTCCGGCTTAGAAATAGCTGGATGCAAATGGCGCTGGATGCAAATGGCGCACAAACTCCACAGCTAAAGCTCTCTCCAACGCAGTTTCGACAATCGCCCCAATGGCCTGCATCCCTGCAGTCATAAGAAGGAGTGTGCTTAGCTGGCAGAAGACGCTCATCTAAGCGGCTGAGGGAAACCTTGACCCCAGCATTGGGAGATGCTCCCCTGCCAGCCACCACATCGGGGTACAACCCCCCCCCCCCCCCTCCCAAAAGCAGGAGCAACAGATGCAGTCCCAGATAGAATGCTGACCTGGGGTGAGTTGGGCCTCAGAGCGATACACCCTTGTTCTCCCTTTCCTCTTTGAAGGTTATCTTCTTGTGCAGAAATCAGAGCTCGGGGAACCGGCGTCTGAATCATGTCGCCATCTTGTCTCCCGCAGCACATGAGCTTTCAATAACCTGAAGGAGGCACCCATGTGGCCTCAGGAATGTGTTTATTACAACATCTTTAGGGCTGGTTTAATGACATATATCACATTCTACAGATATTCCAATTGAAACTGTAAGATATAGTTTGTTTCATACAAAGGATTCCTGACTGCAAATACCCGGAACGTGGAAGCTCTCTTTATGGGTTCCCCTATGCCAGCCTATCTTCCTGTGGCCAGGCCAACACATCTGATCTTAGAGAAACACAAATAGGTCTGATTTTCAGGCTATGTAAATTAGCCTTGTTCCTAGACCATATAAATGCAGTTATATTTGATGAATATTCATTGTGGATATCCTGAAATACAGAACTGTCTGTGGCTCTATCTGAGAAACATTATGTTAGAAATGTGGGTACTTATTTTGAGGAATATATTACTTTTGACTCTGGGTGGCACTGTTGCATCTGAAATAAAATGATCTGTGCTTATCATACTTTTTGTGTTTTTCCAAGGGGATTATAAATCTTGTAAACCTCAGTGGTTCCATCTGATGTTTTCTTTTTAAACAAGTTTTTCCTAATAGATTTCTAAAACATAGTAATTAATAATAATTCCAGAATCATATGGGATTAAAATAAGCAATTAACATTTTTTATATAATACCTTTCTTATGAGATAATCGACTTTCAAATGCAGTCTTGAGGGATATTTTGGAATAAGTGTGATGAGAATGAAGGGAATGTCTTAAAATCTTGTTTAATGCATTAGATGAGATTATTTTTGCAGGAGAGAGAAAAATAAAGACCATTGTTTTTAGTTAAAAGAGCCTGTGTTCTAAGCATGTTAAGCTTAACATGCAGTAACCTCTGTTAGTGTATACATTAATCATTGTATTATGAACGAAGTCCCCGATTCAAGGCAAAGCATGCATGAATTAACAATGTGACTGCTCTAAATTTTAATGCACTATTGTAAGCTCCAAAAATCCACAGGATTCCCCAAATAACTACCTGGCCAATTATGTGTAGAAAACAGCTTTATTTTCCTTTTAATATAACTTCCTTTACAGACAATAGCACAATTCTATGTTGCTAAAGCACACTAGGGGTTCTCCAGATAAGTACAGCAAGTGGTTAAACACAGGCTGGCATAAACCCTGTGGCTAGCCTTTAGTAGCAAGCTCTTTTGTTCTCTTACTGAGATATTACCTACCTAGCATGAAAGCTTAGGACCTGACATAGTCTTTTTTGACTGCTTCAGTGGCAGTCCCCTGTTCCCCAGCAGTCTGTTAACCTAAGTAAAATGATGTTGTCTTTAAGTAAATCCGTAATTAGGATTACCTAAACACTCCAATTACTATCATGTTCCTCTAGGGTCAATATCTTCCCCCTGATTGATTCCAGGGAAAGATTCTGTGGGACTACAACTATTAGCAGCTACCTACCTTTGTACCTCTGGGGACTACAATTCCCAGCAGCTTCCGGTTCTCTCTTCCTTTCTTTCTTCAAGTGACATTAATTCTGAGGTT
Source organism: Rhinatrema bivittatum (assembly GCF_901001135.1). Classification (NCBI taxonomy): domain Eukaryota; kingdom Metazoa; phylum Chordata; class Amphibia; order Gymnophiona; family Rhinatrematidae; genus Rhinatrema; species Rhinatrema bivittatum. Next base: position 42,626,070 of record NC_042632.1, on the reverse strand, counting down.
CCCTTACATTGCCCTCTGTGGGTCTGGATGACTACTTCTTCCCCAATTCTAGATGATTCCTGACTGTGTGAGGAACCCAGTTCATCTACAATGCTAAACATTTAGAGATCCGTATTCAAAAGCATTGAGCCAGATAACTCAGAAGTAATCTGAATAAATGAAGATTTGGGCACTTATCCTGCTAAATTCTAGCCAACAAGAATTTAGCTGGATAAGTTAAGAGCATTCTGGGAGCATAACTGGGAGGAGTTGAGTTAGCCAAGTTATCCGGCTAACTCTGATATTCAACATTATCCAGATGCCATAGCTGGCTAAGTCCGGTCAGGCCAAAAAGCTGTCCTAAAGTTAACCAGATAAAGTTAGCTGGTTAGCTTTAAGATAGCCAGCTATATTTATAGTGTGGCTGCACTATTGAGTATATCTCCAAAGTTAGCTGGATAAGTTTATCCAGCTAACTTTGCTATCCAGACAGGGACGGAATATGAACCTCTTAAATAGCATAGTAATGATCTTATTAGTCATTTACATAGGCAGGCCGATGCAATATAGTGTGCTTGGCTGAGCGCACAGCTTTACATGTGCTTGGACGTGCGTTTTGGACGCGCATCCAAAACCCCTCATGCAATAAGGGGATTAGCGCGTCCAAAACGCACATCCAAACTAGCGCGTGGCTAATCGCGCTCATCACATGTAAATTCATGTTGAAGAGGCTATTAGCTTTTTACCCCCAATGCAAATTGCCACATGACCATAGTGCCCAATTTAATGCTGCAAATTTAACACCTGCCCATCGGTGAAAAGGACCAATCAGGAATAGCCCTGCTGGTGGTGTGGAGGGAGCTCTGGCCAGGCTACCCCGCCTAAACCCTACCATCTCCACCAGACCAGCAAGAGAAGAAACTCTTACCTCCTAGCTGCTTGAATTTTATGGATGATCTGGCCTACATTTCTTAGCACACTCTTAGTACATAAATCACAAACTGAAGAACTGTTCCTCCAAAATGCCGGAGAGTTGATCATCTTAATAGTAAGAGACCAGAAGCACTGGAGTCATTGTCTCTCAAATGGTCCACTTTAGAAAGAAGGCTGGTTCCACCTGAATACTTCGAAACTAATAAAATAGCTGATTTAACCTTGGTCCTTTTCTTCTACTTGTCATGTCCTTGGCCAGCAATCTGTTCCTGAACCTGGATTTTATTTCTGAATACTGAGAACTCCTCTGCTGCTACTTGTTTAGAAATCTTTGTTGTTGTGGAAGAACAGTACACAATACAATTTAAAGAAGAAAGTTTGTTTTTCTTGTTTGTTCATCCAAGCTCTCTCTAACCTGTTGCACCCAAATTTCACTGGTATCAACATGCATGCTTTCTAGTATTTTTTTTTTTGGGGGGGGGGCTCAGTGGTTACCTCCTACTCCTTTAGGCTTCCAGCTCAGTCAGATTCTGCATCTCTTTGGGCTTTGAAACATATAGAAACATAGAAGTGACGGCAGAAGAAAACCAAACGGCCCATCCGTCTGCCCAGCAAGCTTTCACACCTATTTGTTTTCATACTTAAACTGTTACTCTGACCGCTGAGGTCAGGGCCCTTATTGGTAACTTTTTGGTTCCAATTCCCTTCCACCCCCACCATCGATGCAGACAGCAGTGCTGGAGCTGCATCTAAGTGAAGTGTCTAGCTAATTGGTTTGGGGTAGTAACCGCCGTAATAAGCAAGCTACTTCCATTTGTTTACCCAGCCTGTGCAATTCAGTCCTTGTTGGTTGTCTGAATATAAGTCCTCTTTTCTTCATTCCCCCATCGTTGAAGCAATGAGCTGCACTGGATTTGTATTCCAAGAGAAGTATCATGCTTTGGCACCATGAGATTTAATTTGCAATTTCTCTTGGGATTTTATTCTGTTTTATGACTCCCAACCAAGCCCAGCCATTGCATTTATAGTTTCTGGCCAAGAGTTACAGACCACATCTTCCTCAAGAACCTGATACTTGGGCACGCCTAGTTTCGCCAATAGATAACAGAGACTCTCTCTCCCCAGGGGCTAGGAACGATGTTTTTGCAGAATCCCCAGACACTGTCAGCCCAGGAGCAGAAGCTGGGTTTCCCACATGACAGTAAACACAGAAAGGGGTTGAATCAAAACAAATTTGAAACTTGTGAGCGGTAAAGACAATCATCCATACTTCAACTTTGGCTCCTGTCCATTTGTGCATCTTTTGTATACAGTCATAATTCAGTCACCATCGGAAAAAATCTCTCCTGCAGAGCATGACTCTCATTCACTTACCTTACGCTAGGATCAGAATTGGCTGAGCATTCAAGTTGCAAAATCTTAAGGAATCTCTTTGGTAAATGTAAATATCAATAGAGGAATAGATTTCTAGATAGATAGGCCAGGGAGGGGAGAGGAAGAGGGAGGACTAGGAAGAAAAAAAAAGCACTTTTTTTTTTTTTTAAGTAGCTGGGATATTTATTTATTGTCTTGAGGACTGAGGCTAAAATCACAAAAAAAACAAAAAATTAGCAGGAATCTTACATTACAACTGATCCTATCACCAGCTTTCAAAGCTTGTTTAATCCTTTTTAGGCTTTTAGCTTGTTCAATTTAATTAAAAGTACTCCTGGCACATGCACAACCAAGTGATGATCTCAGCCAGATAGGGAATCCATTTCCTTGGATCTGTAAAGAGAGTATTCTCAGTACATATGCAAAATCTACCTAACTGTAATTAGACCGAACAATTCTTGTAATTACCTTTAAGCAGACTTTCCATATAATATCAGGATACTCTCTTTACAGATCCAAGGACATGGATCCTCTATGTGGCTGAGATTAGCTGTCTGTGAGTATGCCTGGAGTACATTTAATTAAATTAGACAGTCTAAAAACCTAAAAAGAATTAAACAAGCTTTGAAATGTATATAGGAAGAGGATGAGAGTGAGGATGGAGGCAGGATCAGCGACCATGTATGATTCTTGCCATATTTTTTGTGATTTTAACCTTAATCCCCAGATCATCATCTAGCTCATTTTTAAAAAAAAACGTGTTTCTCTCCCATCTCCATCCGTCCCCTCCCTGGACAATCAAATCCACCTACAAACGTATTCCTCTATTGATATTTAAATTGCCCAGGAAACTCCAGCCATTTTTGATTCAAGCAGGAAATAAGCAAATGTGACATATACTCTCCACTATAGATAGAGTTTTTTTTTTTAAATTTTAGATAGATTCTTTTTCATTCTTAGGAGATAATTTTTAAATGAGTTGTCCGCATAAATGAAACATAACTATCCTAGCAATTTTCAAAAGCCATTTACTCGAGTAAAGCGCACTTATGCGAGTAAATCCTATGAGCAATTCAATGGCATGCATTGTAGCAATTTCAAAAGCCAGCTTTCTCAAGTTAAGTGCATTTACTTGAGTAAAACCCAGTTTTATGCCTGTAAATGCCTTTAAAATAAATGCATATGCACGAATGGACAGAAGCCAGAGTTGAAAGCCTTGCTGGTTGGCACGATTGCTCACTTTTTAAACTCGTGCTAAATCAACCCCTCTGCCATGATGTCTCTAATATATGTGCATGTACTTTGGCAGTGCCACTGAGCCAGTATAATTTGCCCTCTAGTGTCTTCCTGTCCCAAATATGTAGACCAAGTTTTTCAGCAGCCTCCTCTGACCAGGGTCATGCATTGCAGACACTGGGAAGATACAAGAGTTCTTAGATAATCTAAAGAAATGGGACAGAAAAAGCATTTAGTTATATAACTACAAACTCTTTGGCATAACCTTTAAACTAGGACTTGCGAGACAGAAGGGGCCTTGAAGATGCTGGTAGACAGCCAATGTAAAAACACAGAGCCTGCCAGAAGTTAGCAAGACAGCGATGGTTTTTATCTACATACTTGAATGTATAAAAATGATAATTAGTAGGAAAAGAGACTGAAATTATCTTGTCCTTTTCATATTGATTATGGCTACCACAGTACGGGAAAGACAGAGTTCAAAGAAGAGCCACAAAGACTGAAAGAGAATTATAGTATTTATAGCACATAGAGAGTCTAAGAAAACAGTGACTGTAAACTGTAGACAGTGATATTGTGGAAGCATTTTAACAGGACTCAATGAAATTTTACGTCGCAGGTTCTCCAAAGGGCATGCAGCAGACGGAACCAGGGGGTGTGAGTTGAAAGAGATCAAAGATACATGCAGCTTAAGATCCAAGAAGGCATTCTGCACAGTAAGCATAGTTAATAAGACTCTGCAATAGTTCACTGTTAAATTGAAACGAAGAAATTCCGGTGCTGATTTTCAAGCAAAAGATGGGTTTCTTTGTAACCTTTAAGGGCGCAAGAATAAGAACGAATGAAAGCCATAATTTACGATGACTGTCGATGCCAGAGATAAGGAAGGTTGAATGCAACAATCTACATTTCAGCCTAAATGCCAAATTGCTTTTAGATAGCAATTTAGGCATTTACCTGACTGAAAATTGCCTTCCTCTGATGCGACTAAAAGCATATGCAGCTTTCATGGCACATGTGATTTTAGCTAAGGGTAGATGAGGCAGTTCTGTGGGCATTTTTAGGTTGGGAGAGGAAAACCACTCAAGTGCATTTGATTTCCCAGCGTCCACGCGTTATTTTGCTGCCACTCAGATAAACAGAAGGTGCAAAGCATGCAGATGCTTTTAACATGGGGCACTTTGCGCCTGCTAATTTTTAAAGAGAAACAACTCGAGCCCAACCACTACTGCAGCTTTGTCTGTACCTGTGGGCTTTGCACCTGCTTTATGGCAAGTGCAGAGATTTCAAAATGAAGTCCCTGCACTCCGCCCTCCTCCGCCCAAGCCTAGCCTGGCCACAGTGGGGGTCGGCAGTTTTCCACTGATGATGTCACCCAGATAACCATACAGTAACCCCAAGCAGAGATCATTTGAAGATTGTCCTTCCCCTGCTTATTTTTGTTCTGTCATTATATGTCACTGTTTGAGCAATACTCGGTTTATTTGCCCAGTGACCAGAAAGCTCAAAGCACAGGCTCCCAAGTCAGGCCTTACCCCTGTGTAGTCCACTAACTACTTGGCCATTGGTTTGACAATAAATACTGAACAGGGAACAGGAGAAGAGAAAGAAGTTAGGCCCATGCCAAACTGTATCGAACAGCTCTTCAGTTTGTTATCAAGGACACAAGACAATAAGGGAGAAACGATCGGTGAGATACTGCATGACAGAGCACGATGAGAGCCAAAATAACCAGCATTTACTAGTACCAGGCTTCAATTAAAAAAAAAGTTTTAAACGAAATGGTAAATTAGTTTTTATTAATACTGACATTATTTTCAACTGCTAAAGTGCTAATGTTCGGTGAAGTAACATTGACATTTTATAGACAAAACAGGGAAGTATGAGAGAAACCCAGTGCAGCAGGTGACTCTTTTGTGTTCAGACTATCTGATACATGATGCACACGTACCTGCAGAAGAACATACTCATTCGTACGTAGACTGGCCCCTTGTACCTGCTTATAGATGCACACATACAGCACAGAGGAAATGGGATTGCTGAGAGGTTATGAGGGAAACCGCAACACCAGCGGATTCTCCTACACACAAAAACATGCATTCAGCCATGTCAACATACTCCTGTGTAAACACGTTCCTACATGAACATTTAACAACACAGAGGCAATGGGAGTGCTGGGAGGCCAAACTGGCTCACCTGCCCTCATTCTTGCGTACACAGACATATATGAAAATGGATACTGTATATACCTACCCTCATCAACCCGTGTACAGTACACACAGGGAATACACACATGCATCCCATACTTACTGGGGGGTTTTTTTGTTAGTTGTTCCCCAACTTCTTGCTGTTGAATTTGAGTGAATGAGTTGCTAGGGGTCATGTATCGGGCCTTTCTGTTTCAATATGTTATGGTAGGTTTCAGTGAGAGGATCACAAGATCAATGTAGTGAGGTGAATGGTTTTGTCAGGCAGCACCCGTGCATGGTAACATCAATGAAATAAAATATACCTGGTCAGCTTATTTATAAAGCACCTGTACTTTTCATATTTGCAGGTGCTTTATAATCTTTATGTTTAAAAAAACAAAACAATAGTTAAGTTACAGGGAAAGGAAGTGGAAGCATAGACTCTATCCCACTGAGAATGGCAGCTCAATCTGACTGACTAAATGCCTCCTGGTGCTCTGCAATGTATGCATTTAGTGGTATGATCTTATACCTCTAATTATTACAGTCCTGGGGTTTGCTAGTCGTGTGCCCTGAATTCCCATTGTCCATTGGCAGAATAAAGAGACTTTCCTCCTTATAGAGGTGGAGAGCACACGCCAGGCGGTACAGAAAGTTCAGACTTTTCACTTTTTTTTTTAAATCACAACTACACCCGAGATAGTTTTCATTGGATTACGAATGCTAGTCCTTTAGAATTTGCTTGTTCTGCAGCCAGTATCTCTTCTGACTTGAGTCTGGTGATCTAATGTGTCATACTTTGCTCCATAGTCTTCCCTGTCAGATGTTTGGTGGTCAGTTCTATGCCCATTGTGCTCCGATAGGATCTGAAAGTGACAGAGGTTGCACGTGTCCTTCTGACCCTGCAAGGGCGGATGTGGGCTTTTCATGGAATCTGAATGCTCCCAGTATTGGAAAGTCCCCATCTCCACTTTGGGCTGGGTGATTTTACTCAGGTAGCTGGGACTATGGGTGGCCGAGGCCAATGTCCTCTGGCTTCCGTTTAAATAGCTTGCACTGTCATCCAGCGAGTCCTTCCTGGAATGGTCGAATGAGACGTGGTTCCAGCTGCGGCAGTGGTAGGCCCACCATCCTGGCTGCTTCCGGCGGTGGCACTGACACTTAAGGATGCGAATGAACGCTCTCTTGAACTCTTTACTGGAACATGGGTAAATGATGGGGTTGATGCAACTGTTGAAGTAGCCAAGCCAGAAAATGATCTTTGAAAGCATTGGGGATGGTTTCATCACAGAAAATAATGACCCTGAAAGAAAAAACCAGAAACATTTTTAAATGCTGATAATTTACAAGTCAGAACCAGCTGGGGGCTCCCATTAGATCTCCTTAGGGTGAGCATCTGCTGTCATAGAAACATGGTGGTCCATATTCAGTCACTGGCATTCAGTGCTACAGCTGAATTATTGAATATAGCTGGCTATCTTAAAAATAGCTGGATACGTTTGTCTGGCTAACTTTAGGACAACTGTTCGGCATGACCAGAGTTAGCCAGACATCTTAGCCAGCTCTCCTAACTCCTCCCAGAAATGCCTCCCCCCCCCAAATACATGTGGTATCTGACTAAATTGTAGCTGGATAAGTGCCCCAAAATATTCAAAACTTGACATTTAGCCGGATAACCTCTGAGTTATCTGGCTAAATGCCTCAAATAAGGGCCTCATGATGGCAGAGAAAGACCATTTGGCCTATCTAATGTGCCCATCCCCACCAGCTTTACAGTCCCTACCGCTCCCTCAGAGATCCCCCTTGCTTATCCCGTGCTTTCTTCAATTCAGATGTTGTCCTTGCTTCTGTTATCTCCCCAGGGAAGGCCGTTCTGTGCTCCTTCAGGTAATAAAGAATAGGCAAGGCAGATCTGCTTACATTTCAACTCTAGTGTGAAAGAATTCTGGAAGTTTCTCATTATGAAAGATTAAAAAAAATAAAAATAAAAAAAAGAGTTGGTCAACCTGGACTGACTCACCTGTTCAGAGGTTTATACCTTCATCCAGGTATTTACAAGTTTTCCTATTCACTTTTCTGCCTCTAAGTTACTTTTGCCATCTCTTTCGCTTACTTTCCTGATCTGCATTTGTCACAAGGGCTCCACACAATGATTTTGTCCAGAGCACGCAAACCTTTAATCATCATCATCATCATTGTTTATTTATCAGACTTTAAACCGAAGGCGAAAATGAAAGGAGGAAGAAAAGGAAAGCAAGCAGAAGAGCTGACATTCATGAAGGGATCTTTTATTTATACAGCTTAGTTAGTGGTTACTGTGAACATAGAATGATAACTCAGCTAACAGTTAAACTTAGAGCTGTCAACCCAAGTCCCTGCTATCATGAGATGTTAGTTCGATTCTTGATTACTGTCTCCCATCTCGGTGCAGACTGGTGTTTGCCTTTGAACTGTATTGGGATAGGAAATGAAAAGTGTAAGGAAATCACATGCTGACATGGAGCTATGTGGCATTACTGTAAACCACAGAATGACAGCTGAAACCTTCATTATACTGAGCACAGAATGACAGCTGAGTCAGTGATTACAGGGTTCCTCAGTGGTTACAATGAGCACAGAGTGAGGGCTCAGCCAGAGACTGCACTGCGTGTGGAATGACAGCTCGGCTACAGACCGCACCGACTGTGGAATGAGAGTTCAGTTAGAGACTGCACTGAGGGTGGAATAGCAACTCAGCCAGAGACTGCACTGCGTGTGGAATGACAGCTTGGCTACAGACCGCACCGACTGTGGAATGAGAGTTCAGTTAGAGACTGCACTGAGGGTGGAATAACAACTCGGCCAGAGACTGCACTGCGTGTGGAATGACAGCTCAGCTACAGACCGCACAGACTGTGGAATGAGAGTTCAGTTAGAGACTGCACTGAGGGTGGAATAACAACTCAGCCAGAGACTGCACTGCATGTGGAATGACAGCTCAGCTACAGACCGCACTGCGTGTGGAATGACAGCTCAGCTACAGACCGCACCGACTGTGGAATGAGAGTTCAGTTAGAGACTGCACTGAGGGTGGAATAACAACTCAGCCAGAGACTGCACTGCGTGTGGAATGACAGCTCGGCTACAGACTGCACCGACTGTGGAATGAGAGTTCAGTTAGAGACCGCACTGAGGGTGGAATAACAACTCAGCCAGAGACTGCACTGCGTGAGGAATGACAGCTCGGCTACAGACTGTACCAACTGTGGAATGAGGGTTCAGTTAGAGACCGCACTGAGGGTGGAATAACAACTCAGCCAGAGCCTGCACCAAGTGTTGACTCATGGCTTAGCCAGTAGTTACGCCAAGCTCCTAATAAGAGCTGTTGTATATGTGTGCATCTGGAATGCACATATAATGAGCACTGTGCTACTTGCCTGTCTCTGGAATGAATGTAGCATGTGGACTGCTCTAAAGGTCTTATTCTGGAATGCACATAGTTCGTGTCCCGTCCTACATGTCTCTCAAGGAATGCACACTTAATTTATTGCTGTTGAAGAGCTGATTTTTCTGATCTTGCTGGAATGTTTCATTTTAACTTGTGTTAAAGTATGTGGATGCAACATTTTCTCCCTTTTAAAAGAAATCCATACCCTTTTTGTATTCTTCAGTGTTTTGCAATGTAATCTCACATAGCAAATAGTAATATTCACCACATAGTCAGTTGTTTTGAAGCTGTGTAGGTTGCTCCCTAGCTATTTCCATATTCCCTCAGAGCAGACATGATTGTGCTACAAATTTTCTTGCTTGCCTTGGGATCTGATTGTTCCACACAGTATATGTGACATCACAACCAAAAAAGCAAGCATGAGGCGCGTTGTTATTTTTTTGGTAACGAGACTGAGCTGGTTCTAGAATTTCAGGGACTTGCCTAGGAGAATTTAAAAAAATAATGACTTCACAAGACAATTTATCTATTCTTTTTTTTGGGGGGGGTTTTGGCATATTCTTCTTGCTCCTTTGGACTTTCAGCTCAATTGGAACTGGCACCATAAACCATTATTTACGTTTACCTTGGGTTTTCCTCCATCTGTCTAGCTCATCCATCATAGCCACAGTCCTTTGACTGAAAGGCATGAACACAGCTCCCTTCAGGAGCCGGCAAAAGTGCACTCTTGAGCCATTCAGTAGATGTTGATGCCTTAAGGGGGGGGGGGGGGGGGGGGGGGGAGGGCTCTCTTTTTCCAGTGGTTTATGAAGTCTGTCTCTGTAGCATCTCCAACCCCCAGCCAGCCCTGAAGAGCAGAAGCTGGACTCGGGAACTGAACCCGGATCTGTGATGCGGCCAGTTTTTAATTTTTGGTCCAGCAGTTTCCTCCTGCTCCTCAGGTTTCCAGCTCACTCAGAACCAGACTCCATAAGGCAACTGCAGAAGTTTTCCTTTATTTTATACCCAACTCTCCTATCTCATTGCAATGACAGTCCTCGGCCAGGGGCCAGGCACAGGACACTCTCTGGAACCCTGCAGTTGTGGGCCCTAAATCTGGTCACTGTGTGGTCGTCATTGCTCAATGACTGGGACACCCTCTCCCCCAGGCTGCCTGCCTGTTCTTTCTCCCTCCCAAAGTCGAAGCCCCCCTGAGACGGAAGAGGTGGCAGGCGGGGGGCGGGGCAGAGTGCACAGCGTGGCCCTACTAACCCAGAGCAGGCACAGGTGCTTTGGCTGTAAATGAAGTGGCAACCGCATGCAGGAGTCACTGTTGCTGCCAGAGGAAGGAGTGGGGAGAGCTGTGGCAGAGCAGAGCTGAGCCCGCTGCTACAGGAAGGAGCTCTTCCAGAGGTCTTCCAAAGCTGTTGGAGGGAGCCAGCAGGTGGCAGAGGCAGGTTTTGCTTAAAGAGAGCCCAGGCATCTGCAGCCCTGCTGGTGGGCAAAGGGAAGAATGGATGTGAGGTCAGGGAAAAGAGAAAGAGAGGTGGATGTGAGGCAGAGTGTGGAGAGGGGGGATATGGGGAAGGGAATGTTGGGCAGAGGGAGGAACTATGAGGCAAGATGGAAAGAGGGGGAGAAAGCAAGAGTTCATGTGTGGTAAAAGAGGAGGGAGAGGGAACACTGACCCAGCACTGGTTATGTTCATATATTTCCTTGCAGGCACAGCACATTTTTGGAGGCAGGTGCCCCCCTCCTCCTCTGCCTTAGGGGTGCCTCAGAGGTAAATCTGGTTTGTGCATCCCCAGCCCTAGCCAGCCTGGGGGACAGAAGCCTGCCACAGCGGTTGAACCCCTGCTGCTCCTTGTGACAGTGCCCAGAACTTGCCTCAGAGCCACCGGGCCAGCCCAGCAGGACAAACGTTTGAACTGAGAAAAACTGTGTATCACTATCTGAAATCTGTGCTATTAAAATAATGGCAAGAAAGGAAGCATTTGAAATCTCGGTGAAGAGGATGACCCACCAGAATGTTTCTGGATAGCTTGTGGACCTCAACTGGTTTATAATGAATAAAAGTAAAATCTGCATTTCCTTAGCTCTATAGCAGAGACTGGCAAGGGAGTGAAAGCCTCCAAAACCTTGGGTTCAGCTTCACAAATGAAATAGAAAGCAGAAAGGAAAGTAGCAGATCCCTTATTCATTTCTTGCAGTGGGCTGGGGTGTGTGGAGGCTGCCAGCTAACGTCCGAACCTGTGTCTGTCACTGCTGCTAGAAAAAACGTTGCACTATCATGACAGCTTCCCCATAGTAGCCAACAAATGGAATTTCTAGCAGGAGAGCCCAATATTTTCTCATGGAACAGTAGGAATGCTAGCCAAACCCTTTGAGCCTCTGTTATCAGTGCATGCCTAAACCACTCCTAGTCTGGTGCGTAGCCTCAGATGTGTGACTCCTAATCCAAAGCTTAAAGCCAGGAGCTTGCTCTGTGACTAGACATCCAACCCCAGATTAGTCTTCTGAGGTTCTGCATACCAGAGTTAAAATAAAAGATGTTTGTGCAGGTTGAGAATCCTAACAGAGAAGCAATTAACGTGGGGGAGCATGGATTTTCAGTTGCTAACCAAGTTTCTGATTAAAAACATCTTGGGCCCTATTTAAATTAATATTTCTAAGAACATCATGACTCCACATGCATACCAGTGAGCATGAAATTTCCACAAATAAACACAAAGCTGCAGATGGATGGGCATTGCAACACTAAATCTGGATTTCTGTTAGTCTTTTGTTCAGACAATTTATGTTTTAGATAATATTTAACATGGAGATTTCAATGAATTTCTACAGCAGATCAGACCCAATTTAAAGAAGAAAGTCTCTTGTCCCATTCAGAAGACTCATGAACAAAATGAAAAGCCTGAGAGTGGATCCCAGGCTGCTGAATTGGATTACAAATTGATAGACTGACAGATGACAGAAAGTAGTGGTAAATGGAACTTACTTTAAGGAGAGAAATGTGATAAATGGAGTGCCTCAGAGATTGGCTCTGGGCCCAGCTCTGTTCAATATCTTTGTGGGTGTTACTGTGGATGGCATTAAATTCTGCAACAGAGTGGACTCACCTGAAGGAGTAGAGACAATGAGAAGCAATTTAAGCTCAAGGAGTAGTAGATGGTTTGACAGCTGTGATTCAGTGCCAAAAAGTGCACGATGGGGGATGAAAGACTGATATGCACAGGCTCGGCACCACTGTGTGTGCAAACTGTGCAATTGCCCGGGGCGGCACTCCAGGTGGGGTGGCGCTGGGAGCAGGGAGAGGCCCGTGTTGCCACCAATGGACCTGATTCCATCAGTGGAAGAACTTAGCTTTTTCTGCCGCCGGTGGTGGATCGGGTCCACCGGAGGCAGAAAAAGCAGGAAGCAGTTTCGTATTGAGGAGAGGGGGGGCAAGGGGCATGTTACTTTATTTATTTATTTATTTGTTGAGTTTTATATACCGTCATTCGGTAGAGCCATCATAACGGTTTACAAAAATATACATTTTTCTTAGCAATTGTGTAACAGAAAAAAACAATGTGAACGTTATACATTTTCTTAGCAATTGTGCAACAATAAAAATCAAAATATAAAAACTTTGACCGCGCACAGCAGTAAGATCGGCGGGGCCATTGTGCAACTCATCCCATCATGGCCAGAAGAAAAATTAACGTTCAGGTGCCCCTCTTCCTTCCTGCCTGCGCAGCCCCGGAAACAAAACATTGCCGGAGCTGCACAGGCAGGAAGGAGGAAGAGCATCGGCCACATGCAGAGGAGCAGTAGATTTAGTAGCAGGGATGCTGTGAGTCCCACTTCGCAGTGGCCCAAGAAAATCAGGGCTGCCGCAGAACACATCCTGCAGCGACCTGCGAAGAGAAGGCCAAGAGGTGAGAGAAAGGCTGAAGCCCTGTAGAATGTGTGTGTGTGTGTATGAGAGTGAGTTGAGAGATTGTGTGTGGGACTGAGAGCCTGTATGATCAGATAGACAGCATGTGGGAGCCTCTGTTTGTGTGTGTGTGACAGCATATGAGAGTGAGAGCCTGTGTGTTTGTGAGAGAGCATGTATTTGTGAGAGAGCAGTGTGTATTTATGTATGAGAGAGAGCATTTGAGAGTGAGAGCTGTGTGAGAGAGACAGCATGTAAGTGTGAGAGCCTGTGCCTGTGTTTGTATGTGTGAGACAGCGTGCGAGAATGAGAACCTGAGTGTGTGTCTGAGGGAAGAAAAGAAGAAGACAGATAGATAGAAAAGAAACAGAAAAAAAAGAGACCCTGTAAAAGGAATTGGCAAAAGACTGAAAAAGGGAAGGTGGGGAAAAAAAAGCCTGTGACCAACCAATTAGAAAACTAAGATCAGACAGCAAAGGTAAAAAAAAAAGAAAATTTTTTTTTTAATTTTTAGTGATTGGCATATGTTATCTTTGGGAATGTGCAAGAGTAGCAGTTTCTCTAAGCCGATCTCACAATGTATGAGATCAGCATGGAGGAACTGGAAGCCCACTGGGCCTGCACAGAGGAGGCAGCAGGAAGGCTTCAGTGCCAGTAGCAGTGATTGGTGCCTCCCCAATAGCCACACGGCTATTGGGGAGGCATCTCTCTCTCTCTCTCTCTCTCTCTCTCTCTCTCATTCCAACCTGCCAGCAGCTGAAATGAAGATGACGCTGCTGGTAGATCCCAACCAAAGAGAAGCTGGAGATGCCTGCGGGTTTATCTGAGAGAGAGCGTATGTGTGTATGAGCTTCTATGTGTGTGTGTGTATATAAGAAAGAGAGGAGAAAGTTTGTGCATCCCTCTTCCACTAATCCATGACGATCTCGGGGTGACTGGAAATGAAAGTTCCCAGGTATGGAGAGCGTGAATTTTTAAAATCCTTTTTAGTTTTATTTTTCAGGTGTAATTTGCTGTGTCTGCTGTTTTGAAATATTGTATTGGTGTTTGCGACATTAAAAAAAACTTGCATATGAGTTTTAAATTATTTGATCTTTTATTTATCAGCTTTGAAATACTAGTATGTTTCTAATATTATGATTATGTATTTATTTTATTTCTTGATTTTTTCATTTGATGTTTAAGGAATGGTGATGGTTCTGTGTTTTCATTGTTGCACTGCATAGAGAGTCTGGCTTCTTGTGGTTTCCAGTTCAGGTTTTGTCACATTTGTATTTATGGTTGCTCTATTCTGTATTTGGTGAGGATCTGTTTATGTTCTGCGTGTGTGACTGGGGTGAGGCATTCTCCTAATAGGAAGTGTGTTAGCGTTTTAAGGCTTTCAGAGTCAAGTCCACACCCAACACACATCACAATAGGTCTAATACCATAAGGGTTCCAGGTGGGGTTTTTTTGGCAGGGATTTCTGGTTGGCATCACAGCAGTGCATGTAAATATAATGAAAGTGATATTTTTACCTCAGAATACTGTATTTTGATATTTTTCATGTAAAATATAAATGCATAACTTTTAACTGTGTGTGTGGAATGGGGGGGGGGGAGGGGCTAGTATTAGTTTTTAAAGTTTGTATCACTGGAAGGAGCTGGGCATTTGTTTTTTTTTGGTAGGCCCGGGACAGAGAATGATGGAACGGTGGGGGGGCGGGGAGGGGCAGCACAGTAATAGTTCTTACAGAGCAGCAAAAAAGCTAGCATGTGCATAAACTGGGAGAGAGACCTTGGGTTGATAGCGATAGTGTCCAACAGTCTGAAGGTGTCAAAGCAAGATAACAAGGCGATGGCTAAGGTCAGAGGGAGGGCATAACTGGCAGGAAAAAGGAGGTGATACTCAGGGGCGGATTGGCCTATCGAGGGATCGGGCATCCCCTGGTGGGCCGGTCTTCATCTGGAATCCGCCACTGGTGATACTACCCCTAGACAGGGCAATTGGTGAGGCTTCACCTGGAATACTGTGTTCAGTTGTGGAGACCATATCTCAAAAAGGAAAAGAACAGGATGGAAGTGGTCCAGAGAAAGAGAACCAAAATGGTGTGGGGTCTGCACTAGAAGGACCTAAATATGTACCCCTAGGGGATAGGAGAGATAGAGGAGATTTGATAAGGCTTTCAAATACCTGAAAGAAATTAATGATGCACAAAAATCAAACCTTTTCCAATGGAAAGGAAGTTGAAAAACTAGGGTCATGATATGAAGCTCCAAGGAAGAAAACTCGAGAAAATATAAGGAAACATTTCTTCATGGAAGGGATGGTGGATGCATGGAGTGCCCTCCCGGAAGAGGTGGTGAAGACAAGAAAGTTAATGGAATTCAGAAGGACATGGGACAAACTGAGGATTCCTATTGGCTAGAGAGTAGAAATGAAGAGATGGGGTAACCTCTGTTACACTTAAAATTAACATTTCTAATCGGAGAACCTGCATGGGGATAGCCTACATGAAGCAACAGTTATTAACCTAAGCAACTTGCTGGGCAGACTGGATGGACCATTTTGGTCTTTATCTGCTGTCATTACCCATGTTACTAAGTTTTTTGCTGGAGTCTGCAGTATTTTGAGCAGCTGAGATTCCATCTCATGTCTCCAGAAAAGAAAACACAATAGAAGGTCAATATTTAGCAATGTGGCTGTGATGAGTGGCGTGCCAGTGAGCCCTTAGTGATGTGGCATAATTGACACAGCCTTGTAGGCGAACTTATAATTCCTACACCAACAGCTGGTGAACGTGCCCTTAAGCAAAACAGACTATACCAGCTGTTTCCCCTGCAAGTTGAGCCTTTGGGTTCTGACAGCCGGCAAAGCTTTGGTGGGTCTCTAGGGCGGTAGCAAAAGAAACAGTCCAAGGGTTCACCAGGATCAAGGCAGGCAGTAGACAGGGGATATTGGACACAGGTGAAAAGCAATTTGGTCATGTCCAGGTGGCAGACAAATGTGGTCAGGTCCAAGGCAAGAGGTCAATACCAGAAGATCAGGCCAGAGATGGACAAAGGCACATGAAGAGACACTGGACGAGACTGGAAGAAGGAGATAAAATGAGGCAGGCTGGGCAAGACACAGCTGGATGAAAAAGGCAGGACAAGTTTGGACAGGAACAATCAGGAACCAGGAATGCAGAAACAACATGCACTGAAAACCAAAGGCACATCAGGGGACCTGATGCTGAGGTGTCTGATGCTCCTCTGCAGGAACCTTAAATAAGAAAACACTGGTGATGTCATCATAGGGTGCTGTGGCTGTCTTCCTGCCACGTGCCTTTTAAGAACATGTTTGTCGGGCGCATGCGCACCTAGAGGGCATCAGAAGAGATAGCAGCAAATCAGTGTGAGGACCACGCGAAGCAATCTGCACAGTCCGAAGTGGCATCCCGACCACGGGAAGCCTTGGGCAACACCAGGATGAGTGAGTCAGCTCATGGGATCATCCCTTGAGCCAACGATCCTAACAGTGGCAAGGAGAAAATGTATACAGCTAAAGTTAGCTGGATAAATTATCATAGATGTTCAATGGAGTGCTGTGGATTAGGTATTGTTCTGAATATAGATGGATTAAATCCTAGTTAGCTAAATAAACTTTAGGGACTGCTCTCTGGCATGACCAGACTTAACCAAATAAATTAGCTAGCTGACTTTCCGGCGGGGGCCGTGCGTTCATCCAGGCAGAGGGAACCGTGGGCCGTTTTCGCCACTGGTTCCCTCTGCCTGGATGAATGGCCGTGCGATTTTGGCGCTCATGGCATGAGCGCCAAAATCGCACGGGCATCCATTCCGGCGGGGGCCGTGCGTTCATCCAGGCAGAGGGAACCGTGGGCCGTTTTCGCCACCGGTTCCCTCTGCCTGGATGAATGGCCGTGCGATTTTGGCGCTCATGGCATGAGCGCCAAAATCGCACGGGCATCCATTCCGGCGGGGGCCGTGCGTTCATCCAGGCAGAGAGAGCCGGAGGTCGTTTCGCCGTCGGCTCCCTCTGCCTGGATGGATGCCCGTGCGAAATCGGGAGGAAGGGAGAAGGGACTGCCGTAGCAGGCCCGAGCCTTGCTACTTTTTCGTTTTTTGGGTTTTTTTGCTTCGGGAGGAGGGGACCGGACGGGCTGCAGGAGTCCGGACTGGGGCTACACCGGAGACCGGACGGGACCAGGGCAGGTAAGCAATGTTTTTTACACTACACTACACTACACTAACTCCTACTAGGGGGAGGCGGTAAACTAACACGTTAAGGCCGCGGCAAAACAGCGGGTTACTGAGGAGATGGTATCAGTGCCCGTTACACTATCGGAGGGGAATAGCTAATTCCTTCATTATACAGCTTTTTCGTTCATTTACATGCTGGGTGCGGAAAGGGTTATGTGTCTATTTTAGGAAGCGCTAAGGACGCGTGAAACTGGAGACTGTATCGCTGGATCGCCTTACTTGTCTGTATTGTGCGCTCCCAGCACGTTACAGACGGGGAATCTTTAACTGCACGTTACTGTATCGACCTGCTTGTGCTTTGCTATTCCTGGAAAGCAGACATTTTCTAAATGGTGCTCTCCTGTCTAGGCACTAGCAATGCCTGTGTTCTGTGCGCACACACACACTGCCTCATTCATTACCCTGCCACTGCTGAGTAACTGAACTATTTTTACCCTGATAAAGCCATAAAGCAAATTTTAATAGACACGGCGCCGAAACATACTTCATAAATACATAAGTGTTTCCTCCCTCATTCTCCAGCTAGTTTCCCATAGCGGTCTGATAAGCAGACAACACAATTCTCTTAAAAGAGATTTACATTCCTGACTTGTTAAAAACATGAACATATAGATATTGGGGTGAATTTTCAAAGTATATGCACGCTTAAAATTAGAGTAAGCAGCTTGTTAAACATTAATATGCTATTTTATAAACATGGGTCTCGTGCGTACATTTCCGAGTGAAAAAAGGGGCGGTCTAGAGCCTAGAGGCGTTTCAGGGTGGGTCCAAGAAGCACATGAGCAAGTTGCTGTTTTATAAAAGACTTACCCCCTCCCCCTGCATTTGGCATCTTATTTACCTAATTTCACACTTAGGGGAGGGGGGAGTTCAGAGTGAAGATCTAGGAGGGCCTCAATGGCCTGATGGAGGTTTCAGCAAACCAGTGATGATTTCAATTGTGTGCAGGTTTAAAAATATACCGACCTCCATGCAAAAAAAAGGGTTTCACCTGAGCAAGTCACATTTTTTTGTGTCTGTAAATTATGCATGCATATATTTATAAAATAGGTAGGAAAAATACACACTATCAATGCATTGCAGATATTCATGAAACATAGAAATGACGGCAGAAAAGGACCAATGGTCCATCCAGTCTGCCCAGCAAGCTTCCCATGGTAGTATCTGCCATTCCATGCAGGTTACCCCCATGTATCCGTCAGTGCTGCTTGACATGCTTTTAAATAAATAAATTTTTTTTTTTTGAGGTGCGGTGACTAGAACTGCATCAGCACTCAAGATGTGGGCACACCATAGATTGATACCAGGCATTATTATATTCCCAGGTAGTTTTCCTATTCTTTTCCAAAAAAAATTCCTAACATTCTATTTACTTTTTGGCTGCCATCACACAGTAAGCTGAAAATTTTGATATGTTGTCCACAATGATCCAAAGATCCTTTTCCTAGATGTTAAGTCCTAATATGAAACCCAGCATTGTGTATACAAAGTCAGGGGAAAATAATCTTGCGCACATCACTTTGCCCTCGTCCACATTAAATTTCACCTGCTGTTTAGATGCCCAGTTGCCCAGTCTCACAATGTTCTCCTTCCGTTCCTCACACACAATTAGTTCATGTTTTAAAAACTTTGAATAATTGTGTCTCATCTGCAAATTTGATCACCTAGGTCATTTACTCCTTTTTCTAGATCATTTGTAAATATATTAAATGCTGGTCCCAGTGCTGATCCCTGAGGCACTCCACTATTGGGAAAACTGACCGCTCTGTTTCCTTTCTTTTAACCAGTTACCAATCCACGGTAAACCATTGCCACCTATCCCATGACTTTCTAACTTTCTGAAGAGTCTCTCATGTGGGACTTTATCAAATTCCTTATGAAAATCCAGGTACATTATAATTGATCGGCTCACTCGTATTCACAAATTCAGGGTTTAATTTGTGTGTGTGTTGGGGGAGGGGGAGGGGTGTGAACGGCCAGGAACACAGTTCCTGCATTTCTTTTCAGGCTCATGAGGTGGAGGGGGTGAGCCCAGGCACACTGCTCCCTAATTCAGCCCCTCCCCTCTTTTTCCTCCTCTCCCACCCACCTCTCCTCCTGTAGAGTAGGGAACGGGGTAATACTGAAGCACTCACTGCAGAGCAAAGGACTGACACAAACGGCTTGTGAATTAGCACAAGTTCGAAACTTGTGAGCAGTAGGTGTCAATCGTCAAAACTTCAATCCTGGCCTGAATGAAGAGCATTAGTTCTCACAACTATCAAATTGTGCTAATTTAACCCTTTTTTGTGTCCATTACCGAGGGCTTAATTTCTGGCAGAGCAACCCAGTGTTCTACCCTACCACCTTTATCTGGGTCCCGAGAAAGCAGAGTACAGTTGTCGGTGTATATCAGTTCTGGCTGCCCTGAGGAAACGGTAGTTGCATGAATAAGGAAACATACATGTATATGTTGGGGGCAGACATATGCATATTTTATGATATGCGCAGATTATAAAATTTAGTAAATGTAGTAAATCTTCATGTGGCAATATGTATAGAGCTGTTTGAAAGTTATCCTTCCTATGTTTAACAACAATTTGGGAATCCACTTCCATGAACATGAAGCAGACATTGCAATGATGCAAGGTTCTTATCTTTATGAAATTTTGTAGATGCTGGATTTTCTGTCTGATGCAGAATCTGACTGTAAACCTTTCATACTTAGAACTCACTATTTTACATTGTTTGAGTGAAAACAAAGACTGACTGAACTACTTGCTTTTTTTTTTGCAAACAACTGCTCAGGACTTTAGTGACTACAACAGGTAGGTTTAGAACAAACATAACATACATGATCACCCTAAGGAATTGCACAAATCGTTTTGTCTTCTATGAAAGAACTAGTTATGTAGGGCTCTAAATACTAAAGTGCATTAGCATTAATGCAAATATTAATGCACCTTAACATAATATACTTTTGTCCATTAGTCGGTGCATCCAAAACCAGGTTAGGATATTAAGATGAGCAGTGAGATTTCTGTTGTCTCTCTGCCTGCAACTGTTTTCTCTTGATTGCTCTTCCTGAATATGACTGTGTCAAAACCACATGCCTGGGGAGGGGGAAGGAGACTGTGAGTGCTATTATTTTAATGAATATATAGGCATTTTAATTTGATTTTAAGTATTCTAAATATTGTTTCTGATTGTGATTTTATATATCCTGTTGTTTTAATTGTTTTTATATTTTGTTGATTAACTAAATATTGTTTTATTATTATAATTATTATTATGTAAGTTTTATTGTAACCTGCCTAGTATTGTAGATAGTGGGTTATACATATTTTAAATAAATAAATAGTCTGAATTAGTTTGCGTTAATGCTAAAGCAGACTTAACTCAGCCTAAGGCAAAACAATATTAAAATTTTAAAATATTAACTGCCTTTACCACATCCTCTGGCAGAGCTTAATTGTGAGTTGAGTAAAAAAGAATTTTCTCCAGTTTGTTTTAAATGTTACTTACTAAATTCATGTAGGGTCCTCTACGCTTTGTATTTTTGAAAAATAACCAATTTACATTTATCCATTCTACTCGATTTTAGGAATGGAATAGAATCTATCATATCCCCCCTCAGCCTTCTCCAAGCTTGAACAGACCTGATCTCTTTAGCCTTTCCTCATAGGAGAGTCGTTCTATTCAGTTTATCATTTTGGTCGTCCTCTTTACCTTTTCTAGTGCAACTACATCTTTTTTGAGATACAGTGACCAGAATTGCACACAGTATTCTAGATGCAATCTCACCGTGGATCGATACAAAGGCATTATGACATTCTCCATTTTAGTCACCATTCCCTTTCTAATAATTTATAACATTCTGTTTGCTTTTGTGAATACTGAACTTTTAATGCAGAACAAATCTGGACCTATTATGATATATTCTTGTTACTGAATTTAAATACCATGTTAAAGAAATCTTATGAACCACCACCACTTAAACCAGGGTAACTGTTATATGTGCACCAGAGAAGTTTCATTATATTTCCTGTAAATAAATAACTGTAACTATAGGATTTTCAATATCTAGTCAATCCAAGAAGCACTTTCCTTCCAAATATAAAATTGTTTTCAGTACTTGAATAATAATATATGAACATACTGGATCTAATTTATTAAAGCCTCAAACCAGTTTTGATCTAGTGCAAAAGTTGCACCAGATGTATCAATTAAATATCCCATGGTTTTCAAAGGGGAAAACAGTGGTACAAAACTAGCCCAAATCTTTAATAAATTAACTCCTAGGAGCCTTACATAATACTTGTCTTTGTGTAACAGCATAGTCTGCTGTAGGTGTGACCCCAAAAGCAGGAGCAGGTTGTAAGCAGACGGGACTGGAAACCTTGAACTGTAGCAGGAACACAGTGTCTTCTGACTGTGATGGCCTCCTTCTCCTCAGGTTGCTTTATTTTGAGCTCTCGGGTTCTAGTGGATGACAGGACTTGGACAGGAATAGGAAAACCAAGGCACAAACGGAGGCAAGGATTGAACTCCAAACCAGGAATATGAAGGCGCCCAAAGGCGCAGGGCCAGACTGCTGCAGGAACTCAGGATACAGGAACAACTAGGACCAGGCAAGAACACAGGAGCAAGCAAGACCAGACAGAAACAAGGGTTGAACAGAGAGGTCAACATAGACCAGAAGGCCACAAATTAGGGCCGAGAAGGCCAGAGTCTAAGACCAAGACTCAGATGAAGCCTTGGCAAAGTGCAAATTGTGAGGCTGGAATACAGCCGATTCCAAACAGGCACATATTGGCCACCAACATGAGGTATAGGCTATAGAGCTGGGAGGACTAGGCAGATGTCCAAGAAGCCCACTGCTAGTGGGAGGCAAGAAAGGCCCAACGGCTACTCACACTTTGGACAGGAATTACAATCCAAGAATGGAATTTTTAATCCAGTGGTGCAAAGGGCCAATTTCAGCACCTGATCCAAAAACTGAAATGTAAGAATAAATGCATTTATATCTATTTTTAATAATTTTGTAGAGGCAAGTCTGAGCACGAACAGGAAGTTGCTACAATGTCTGTGCTTTGTTAAGGCACCAACACTGAAAATCCTAACAGCATCAAGAAACATAAAATAGACTTGGAAATGAACAGGGTGATTAAATTGTTTCTCTGTGTTTGTGCCTGTCCCAGAGGCTGCTAATCCATGCTGCAGATTGTGGAAATGGCTGTTAACTCATAATATGTTTCTCAGGATTGCATGATATGCAAATTTGGTTTGCAAGCATTTTTTTTAATGTTAAAGTTAGTATTACATAGCAGACTTTATTCCAAAAATACTTAATTAATGCTTCCCTAAGGTGTAGTTAAGTTTTGTCGGAAATTGCTGATTTATACAATTTTCCATTCCAAAATTAACTGTGAAGCTCACTAATGAGTTGAATTTCATGATTTTTCCACTGATTAGCAATTTTGCTTAATTTTTGCAGATGGTTTTGCAAATTGAAAATTTCACGCAGATAAAAAAATCATGTATGCTGTTTT
The DNA here is from genome assembly GCF_901001135.1 of Rhinatrema bivittatum. Lineage (NCBI taxonomy): Eukaryota > Metazoa > Chordata > Amphibia > Gymnophiona > Rhinatrematidae > Rhinatrema > Rhinatrema bivittatum. Next base: position 42,603,262 of record NC_042632.1, on the reverse strand, counting down.
TCCATGCATTATGGCATTTGTGAAGCTGTTTGCAGCTTGGTAGGTTGGTCTTCCAGTGGGAAGTATCAGTATTGTACATTCCGCTTCCCCTTCAAAGCAAGGCCCGAGTCTCTAAGCCTTGTCTTCCATGCTGTGCCCATGGGAAAGAAAAACTAAGTAATAAATCAGACATAATACCTGGCAATTTTCATTGCTGTGAATACTGGAAAGAGTTAGAAACTTAAAAAAAAAGAATTCTCACAATTTTTGGGACATGTGGTCTAAGATTGGTAAAAATAATAATAATAATAATAAAAAAATGTCACAAGTAGTTTAGGAAACTAGCAAACAAAGGTATTTTTGTAGGAACTAGAATTACTCTAAAAGGTAATTGGGATTTCCATGATCTTCTCCTTCTATATCTTGCATTTTACTTCGCTTAAGGATAAGCCCGGGTTGGGAAGTGTTGTCATCTCGATACAGAGCCTGCAAAGGATCAATGTGTGGCCATGGAAGGCATCTGCTTGTTCTTCTTGCTGCCTTCCTTGCTTCAGAGAATAATACCCTGGTTAGCAAAACAGCAGCTTCTCAGACTGCCCAAAGTGCCTATTTGGGGCACTTTTTGGCCAAGCGCTAGCTTCCGAGGTCTAGGCGGTGCTTCAGAAGTTGCTAACTAACCACTCGCCCCTCACCGTGGCGCTGTGTGGCGCCTGCCACCTCTGCAAAGGTCACCAGGCCTTGGCTTCATTGGGATGTCTCCATTCCCGGCGCTGGGCTTTATTACACCAAAGAGCAAGACCTTTCCTAACCCAAGTCCGAGGCGATTGTGTGTCTGAAATGCAATTTTCCAGGGACTGGGGACGATCAGAGCCAAATCCCACCTCAGTATTCATTGAAGAGGCAAATCCTGCCCAGCCCAGCCCAGGACACTGGGTAAAGTGGGCCCAGACTGGTCCATCCTGATGGGAGAGCCCCGGTGAGAGACAGGGAAGAACAGAAAGTGACAGAGAGGAGAAAAGGAAGTGGAAGATCGAGGAGAGTGAAAGGGAGAAGAAACATGATACTGAGGAGGCAACCATTGCACATGCGGGCGGTTTTTGTATTTTGAGAGGCCTGAAAAGTAAAAAAAAAAAAAAAAAAGAAAGCCCAGGCTTTTGTGAGCTGATGGCTGTTGCTTCCTTTCAGGCCGGGGACGTATATTTGGGGGTGAAAGGTCCCGACCGCAGTCAATCCCTCTTTAAAAGGGGAGCGGAACATTTCCGGGTTGGCCCTGTGAATAATGTTAGCTGGGCCGGCGGTCCGGAGCTGCTGCCCGGTTGACCTCCCCTTCTGATTCCAGCGGCGGGGAGAAGAAGGGCAGCGCCGATATTGCAGCAGATCTCACGAACCCGAATGGGTGGACGAGCAACACTTTCGGGGGAAAACCGATGCGCGGCTTCATTTCAACCCGCTACAAAAAGAGATAACCAAACTTGGAATGTGGATCCCACGCCACTTCGTATGGATTTTGTTTGATGGTTTCCAGTCCTCCTTAAGTTTGTATTTATGTTTGGAGGCGCTCTGTGGGTGCATTTTCTGATGCTTAATAAGGATCAGTCTATATATTGGTTAGCATAATGTCCTTAACCTCCAGCTTAGACGCTACTCACTAACGGGCTCTTCTAATTCATACAAAATCCTTGGGAAATAGGGTTCTTAATGTATAGATTCCAAAAGTTCGACCAGTGCTAGCACAATATTAGTAAGACCCGAATCGTATTTATTCTCCTAAAGCTACTTTAACTCCAAACTCAAGGCAGCGTTTCAGGAATTCCTCAGTTTCACTGGGAGGTTTTTGACCCCAAAGATTTCCAGATCTTGCCAAATGTTAATTAAACAGAGGGCACATAATGTCCAAATCTGTCTAGAAAAGATTAGTTGGGTTTGTGCTAAACGTGCGGCCTGACATTGTATTTATAGTACATATTTTCCACTATTGCCTTTATAAACACGGGACTGTTTTTGTAAGCCTCTTATAGGATTACGGTTTAAGCCTTTCTCTTATACTGTAGAAGAAAGGATGATATTAATTAGAGGAGCATGCAAAGTGCCTGCAGTCAATGAAGATCGGCTTTCGGCATCCTCTGAATGGTACTTAATTAATTTCCAGGGGAAACTATGAACACACAAATAAAAAATGATTTTTTTTTGTATACCAGTGTTTAGTTCAATTTATCACTTTTTTTTTGTTGTTTTCTAATTACAGATTTGCTCTGATTTAGCATTGGATTCTATACTGTACATCAGGACTTTGATGCTTTTATGCAGTTAACTCCCATAGCAGAGCCAACTGCAGAAAACCTGTATTATTAGCTAGCATGTGAAATTACAAAAGTCCTACTGCGCAGTTTATCGCGTACTCTTCATGGATAGTAATCACTATCAGCTTACAAGCCCCCAAAATCACCTTCTAGCTCCGGAGTCATTTGTTGGCCACAGAATCATCTTTACTGGTCATATAAACGATTTACTGGTCATGAGACCAATTTACTGCCTAGCACTTATCTTACTGGCCGGAGAGTACTTGCTAGTAGCCACAGGCTCACCGATTTGCCGCGGAATTGCTTGCTGAGAATGCGAGTGCACATTCAGGATCAGCCCTCGGAGACATCAGAGCAAGCTGAGGCTGTTCTGCTTCCAGACACAGCTTGTGGAAGGACGGAGGGATGCAGAAAGCACATTGCCAGTCACGGTCAGCCTAGTAAATCATTTTTTCAACATTGTTTGTTTATCCATAGTGCAAAAGCAGCCATTTCAAACACATTTTCTAGTACCGAATATACCTACATTACGTTACGTTTTCTGAAACCTTCTGTGCAAAGTCCTAGCAACACCAGTCGGGGCACTGTCGTGATAGCAGCGACATCTTTGAACCAGGAAACCAATAGTCCCTACTTGGCTCCTGATGCTCTAGTAAGAATGGTGCTTCCAATAGGGTGCACAAGTAATAATGCAGTAAGAACTGCTGCAGTGCAGAATGCTTGTCAACCAAGTAAGGCAGGCTGTCATTTCGAGTCACTGCCACCGAATCTAGCAAAAGTCAATGCACCCAGCAGCCCCCCTACACACTGTTGAACCCCTGGATTTCTGCAGAGGATTGTTATATCAGTGCTAAAGATGCAATCATAGACGATAATTAGGATAATTACACGAACTGTTGTTGGGGAACGTTTCTGCTGAGATTGCTGAACAGCATATGTTTTTGGTTTTTTTTTTTAGATAAAAGTTGAATATGCTGCGCCTGTCCATGCAGTTAGAAGCAGATTAAACTGAGTGTGAAAGCGTGTGCACTTAGCACCCTGAAACACATTCTGGCAAGCTCTGCGTGGCAGTCCTAGAATCCTGGCGGGAAATCGGCGGGGAACCCTTTTCCTAGCATGCTTGCCTTCGTGAAAGAGAATCAAGTTGCCAGAAAGTGGGTTACTTCTTCTTTCTGCCGCGAAGATTTTTCTGTTTTACAACGAAACCAGGGGAATCACCCAGCGCTACTGCTGAAACTGAGATGGGTTGCGAGCTTGACCCGGTTTGATCTACCTTACTAAAGCTTATTGCAGCGTGGGTGCAAAGAGGGAGAGAAACTCGAGAAAGAGACAGACGAGCGTTTTATAAGGGTGTTTTTTTTTTTTTTTTCGCAGCAGGACTTCCCTAGAGCTCTGTTCTTTCCCCACCGTTTATGGATGTGTGCACGTCGAATAATTTGCAAAGGCTTCTCGCGTCCTGGTTTGCTAACTTTTAAGCTTAGTTAGCCGGGCTTTCAGACCATCTCCATTCTACTACACTGCTTAGTTCATTAAGGCAATGAAAGTATTAGCGCGGGAATAGAGATGCACGGTAGCTAGCAAGACGTGATAGTTTGTAAACATGAAGAAAAAACAACTTACCAAGAGGCAGAGTTATGAAGAAGGGTAGCCAACATAGGACAAAGAACCCAACTACGATGCCCAACGTCTTGGCTGCCTTCTTTTCGCGGGAGAATTTAAGCAGTTTGAGCGACAAGGAGCCCCTGGGATGGTGGCCCCTGGTCTTGGAGCCCCTGAAGGAATCCTCGTGAATGTGCCTGTAGTGGATCCGTAAAGTCAGCTCTTGTGAATCGGACCCTTCCTTCATTTCCCCCGCCTCCAGGTTTTTCGTCGTCCTTTTGGCCACAACGTAGACCCGGCAGTACATCACCAGGAGGACAATCAAGGGGATGTAGAAGGAGCCCAGGGAGGAGAACAGGGCGTAGTAGGGCTCCTCGGTGATCCGGCACACTCTTTCGTCCTGGGGGGCCGGCTCTTTCCAGCCCAGCAGGGGCCCGACGGAAATGACCGTGGACAAGACCCAGACCCCCAGCAGGGCCAGCAGGGCCTTCTTGCGGGTCACGATGGTGGGGTACTGGAGGGAATAGCGCACGCCGATGTAGCGGTCGACGGAGATCGCGCAGAGGCTGAGGATGGACGCGGTGCAGCAGAGGACGTCCATGGCCGCCCAGACGTCGCAGAAGACCCTCCCCAGCACCCAGTGGTTCACGATCTCCCGGGAGGCGGAGAAGGGCAGGACGGTGAAGCTGAGCAGCAGGTCGGCGATGGCCAGGTTGACGATGAAGTAGTTGGTGGGAGTCCGCAGGTGCCGGTGGCAGGCGACGGAGAGGATGACCAGGATGTTCCCGACGATGGCGAAGAGGATGAAGGCTCCCAGGACCACGCCGACCGCCACGGCCCTGGGGAGGTCCGGGGGCTGCCAGGTGGCGTTGCCCGCGCTCTGGTCGGAGCCCTTGCCCCCCGCGCTCCGGTTGGCCAAGAGCAGCGTCTCCAGGAAGCCCGGGCTGGAGGAATTCTCGCCGGGAGCCGGATTCATCTTAAAAAGCCTCCCCCATAGCACCGGGCGCGCCGGGATCTCCTTGCTCCGCTCTTTACCTTAGGACCGAGGCACCGGCAGCCGGACGGAGCCCGGGTTCGGGTCCTAAATCCATGGGGAGAGCCGCTGGCCACGCACCGTGGAGTCTCCCCAGCGCTCATGCATGGCCACTTTCCAGGCTGCGCCCACATTAAGAGCCATGCACGCTCTGTACTCCGGGTCCTGAAGGAGCTGGGCTGCTGCTGCTGCTTGCAGGGTTCAGGTCTTGCCTCCTCCCCTCCTTCCTGCTCGGGATGCCGCCGCTGCCTTGGCTTTTTTTTTTTTTTTTGGGTGACAGCGTGGACGTCACAAGCCCCCGATGCCTCCGGGAGGCGCCAGGGGGCAGTGCAGTGCTGGACCCCCAAGTGCGGGGCGCCCCACCGAGGGTCGGGACCGGGTGCCAGAGAGAAATCCGGATCGGGAAAACTTTTGGTCAGAGAAAACTCCTGCCCTGGTTTGGAGGGGGGGCGTTCAACTTGACCCCGAAGTAACGCCACTGCACGGGATGATGGTTGAAGAACTTCGTTTCCACAAAGTAGGGCTTTCTGGCTAGAGACTATACCTGATTTTATTTTACACAACTAATGGTATTTGTAATTGTAAGTTAAATGGCATTTGGAAAATGCTTTCTTTTAATTTTATTGACTTGCATTCCTTTTTTTACAAAATGAAATAAACCATGACATCAGTGCCTATTGCTGGAGCCTTTAAGGCAGTGTTTCCTCTGTGTGCCTTCAGAGCAGATCAATGTGCCAGGGAAAAGTCACCACTGTCTGATGTTCAGATACAGGCCAGCAACTGGATTCTGCTCTCAGTACCTCACAGCAGTAAGAGCCACCAATGGTGGCTTTAAAACACCTAGGTGCTCTTATCTGAGATGGGTAATCGTGCAAGCCTCTGTTTCCTGGCTACAGCATGAGCCCCGGACTGTGGTAATTAATGGGCAATATGCAGGGCATGGATAGCCAGGCCCTGCTTTGTTTGGGCACACACAGTACCTCCTCATCTGCCCCCTCTGAGCGTCCTGCCTCTTTGGGAGAGTGGGCACTGAGCGGTGGATGTGACTCATTCTGAGTATTGGGAGCAGCAGTGCAGTGGAGAAGATCTGACAGCCACATGTGGCAGCCAAAGGTAACCAAGCTGGCTTTCTGCAGCACAGTGACTTCTCCCTACTCCTGCGCTTGTATGCAGGGGGAACTAGCCCACTGTGACAAGTTCATGTGTGTCTCTGCCCCCTGTCTCCCTTTGTTTTTAAAATTAGGAAGAGACTGATGGGGCTTTCAGTGCTTCCCTAACTCTGTGATCATACGAGTTCCCTCCACGTCTGTCTTGCCTGCCCCATGGAGGCTGGCATGCCACACAACATTTTTGTTACTCTAGGTGTGCCTTATGCTTAAAAAAGTTGGGAAACACTGCTTTAAGGTGTATATGTATAACTAAGTATGTATGTTATGGCAATCAAAAACTGTGAATTGAATTAGATAGAAATATGTCTGTAAACTAAACTGTTCTTATTGTATCTTGTTTTAGTGAGAAAACAATTGCCTTCTTAAGCAGCAGGTGTTATATATCCTCTATTCTGTGCTACTTGAATATGTGCAGAATTTATGCACAAGAATTAATCTTTACAAGATACAGCTCCAAACTCTCTGAACTAGGCTGAATAGCTTTTATGTAGCATGAGAAAAAAATGTCAAAGGTCCATTCAGGTTGAGTCTGAATACTTTAAGACAGGGGGAGATAACTCCAGTCCTCCAGAGCTGCAAACAGGACTGGTTTTCTGGATATCCACAAAGAATATGCATGAAGCATATTGGTTTGTATTGTCTCCAAATCTATCTCATGGTTATTCATGTGGAGATGCTGTTTGTGGCATGAGGACCGGAGTTGCCTACCCCTGCTTTAAGCTATCCCAGAAAATGAGATTGGGAAACGTGTTGGCAGGAAGAGGGAAATATTATTATTTATTATTTATAATGCTTGATGAATCACAATTCTTACACAAGTATATCAATGTGATGTACATAAAAAAAATAAACATACCATACAGTAAAGCTAAAAGTGAGTAATACAAATTATAGATTCAAAATCTAAAAGTACAATTTAAAAAAATCAACTTAAAAAACAATGAACATTTATTTATTTATTTATTTATTAAAGAGTCTTTTATACCGATATTCGTAGAGACATCATATCTGTTTACAGCGAAAATATAGAATGGAAATTACAAAAAACAGGTAGTGGGGAGGGGATACATTAAACCAAAGAAAAGCAAAGAAAGGGGCAAAATCGCAATGAGCAAAGCATGTGCAAGTGCAGAGCTAACATAACTAACATAACTATGTACAGTGCTAGCATAATTGTGTTTAGGATAGGGGAATTACTGGAGGAGTAGGAGGTGGTGATTAGGCAGGGACTGCTAAGGGTTTTGGGGGAAGGCTTGTTTGAACAGCCACATCTTTAATAGGGATCCAAATTTAGCAGTGCAAGACTCTAGCCTGAGGTTGGTCGGTAAAGAGTTCCAATGCGTAGGTCCAGCAATGGAGAGGACCCGCTCTCTCATGAAAGTGAGGTGTGCCTTTTTTAATGAGGGAACATGGAGGGTCACTTTGTTGGAGGTTCTAGTGGGGCATGTAAAGCGGAAGGGGTCATCAAGCCAATTAGAATTGTGTGTGTATATGGCTTTGTGGATAGTGGTGAGGGTTTTGTAGAGGATACGGGATGGGACAGGGAGCCAATGGAGGTCTTTCAAGATGGGGTGATGTGGTCGTATTTATGTGCATTGGAGATAGTTCTGGATACTTCATTCTGCAGCATTTGGAGGGGTTTTATGGAGGAGTGAGGTAAGCCAAGGAAGAGGGAGTTACAATAATCCATTTGGGATTAGAGTGTGGCCTGAATGACTGTAAGGAAGTCATTGGCATGAAGTAGAGGCTTCAGTTTTTTCATAACATTGAGTTTGAAGAAACCCTCCTTGAGGATTGAGTTGATGTGTTTTTTTAGGTTCAATTGCTGGTCAATCTGAACCCCAAGGTTTCTGGCGCAGTACTGTGAGTGGAATGTTTTGTAGGCAGGATCATTAGCAAGAGAGGGTTTAATAGGGAGATGTTGAGAGATGAGGAGCAGTTCAGTTTTGGATGTGTTTAGAGTCAGATGAAGGTTTGTGAATAGGGTGTTGATGGCTGCAAGGCAGTTTCCCCAGAATTCAAGGGCATTAGATAGTGAGCCTTGAATGGGTATGACAATTTGCATGTCATCAGCATAAAGGTAGAATTTGAGGTCAAGATCTGATAAGAGCAGGCATAGGGGTGTGATATTGAATAGAGTGGAGGATAGGGAGGAACCTTGCGGGACTCCCTGGGAGAGAGTGTAGTGAGTGGATTTGGCATTGCCTATCTTAACTGAGAATTGCCTGATGGCGAGATAGGAAGTGAACCACTTAAGTGCAGAGCCAGAGATTCCAATGTCAGATAGGCAGGAAAGGAGATGATTATGGTTTATGGTATCAAAGGCAGTCAAAATGTCCAGCAGGGCAAGGATGTAACAGTGTCCTCGGTCCATGCCTCTGATGAGGTAATCACTTAAGGAGAGAAGGAGGGTCTCAGTGTTAAGATATTTACGGAAGCCAAGTTGGGAGGAATGAAGAATATTGTTGGTTTCAAAGTAGTCTGTTAGCTGGGAATTGACGACCTTTTTCATGATTTTTGCAATGAAAGGGAGATTGGAGATAGGGCGGAAGTTGGAAGGGTCCTTAGGTTCTAAAGAAGGTTTCTTGAGCAGCGGTTTAACCACTGCATGCTTGAGGGAATTGGGAACGATGCCAGTGGAAAGGGAGCAATTAATGACATCAGCAATAGGTTTGGCAATGGTGTCAGGTATCGTGAGGAGGGCTTTAGTAGGGATAGTGTCTGACAGGTGAGTTGCAGGTTTAATCTTAATAATAGAAGATTAAAAAAAAATCCAGATACAAACTATAGTAAACTATAGAAAGTAACATTAAACATCTGTATAAATACTTAGAACATAGATATCTGTAATCAGAGGAGCAATTCATCTTGGAAGGCCTTTGTAAAAAGGAAAGTTTTAAGGGACTTTCTAAATTTGACATAGTATTTTTCAAGGCTTAACACCAAAGGAAAAGAGTTTCAAAGATTGGGCGCCAGATAAGAAAAGCAGATTTCACGAATGTGTTCCAGTCTTCTCAGTTTAGGTGAGGGGAGAACTAGAAGCTCTAGTTGTGAGGAACGTAGAGTACGTGTAAGTAAATATGAGAGAAGAAGATTGAACAAATATGAAGGAGTACCCCAGCGAAAAGGCCTTGAAAGATAGACAGCCAATCTTGAATTGAATTCTATAAGACACTGGAAACCAATGAAGTTCGATGAGAAGTCGCGTGACGTGATCAAAATTCCAGTTGCCGAAGATTATTTTAGCTGCTGTGTTCTGTATTGTTTGAAGTCTGCGAACTTGGTTGGAAGAGACCATGTAGTATGGCGTGGGCTAATGAGTATAAGAGAATGGGTGAGTATCTTCAAGTCCTTAATGGTTTGAGTTTTCTAATTTATTTATTTATTTAAAAAGTTTTTATATACCGCATATACATACATGAAGTAGATCTAGGTGGTTTACAAATGAGAGAGTAACATACATAATGATTATAAAGGAATAAAAACAATAATAAAACATTGAAATAAACACGAGGTTCAATCTCTGGTTAAAACATGGAGGTGGTACCTTGAGGTGTTTGACTGGGGTTATAGTTTAATGAAACGTAAGAAAGAATAAGATTGCTGAACTAGGGCAGAAACATATGAAGAGAGTTTGCATGAAGAATCTAGTTGTACCCCTCAAGAAGTGACTGCATTCTTCAGAGGTTTTGGAGTTTCAGCCATGATAGGAATAGGGAAGTCCACTGGATCACTATTTCTGGGGAACCAAACAGCCTCAGAAGTGTGAACAGGAAGAGGGTACAAAGATGCATAACCAGCAAGGCAAAGGGAGGGAAGGGACTGAATCAGTGGCAAGTAGGCTATGGATATTAACTGCCAAACCCTTAAAATTTCACTTCTCTATGAAAGACTTATTTTTTTAGTCATCTTCATGATTCTTTATTATTTCACTGATGCTGAAAACTCAAAAGTGAGAAATCCTTTCAAAACAAAGCCCCTAATATAATATATGATGTTTTAAAGCTCATTAAGACTTTTTTTTTCCTATTCAGTGTCTATGGAGAAAAAAATAAGCCTACTGATTCATATCCTAATGACTAACAGGCCGATACCATACATTGGCCACAGTGCACTGCTCAACATGTGATTGGATGCACATTATGGATGTGCGTCCATAACCCCCAATGCAAAATGGAGGTCAGCGTGTCCAAAACGCATGACCAATCGAGCACATAGGTAATGGCGCTCATCACATGTGACTTCATGTTGATGAGGCTATTACCCTTTTCTCCCAAATCAAAGAAAAAATGGGCGCCCGACATGCACATTTTAACCTGCAAAAATTAACACCTGCCCAAATATTAAGTCGGGGAAACCAAAATAAGAGAATTAAAAAAAAAAAAGTGTGCCAGCGGTCAGGTTAGGAAAAGGACACTCAATTAATGAGCATCCATTTTCCGAACCCATGGCTGTATGCGTAAAATTGAGCATCCCTTTTCCTAACCTGACAGCCACCTCTCCTGGGTGCCTGCTGCCGAGGAGCCGCTAGGGGCACACAATTTCCCCTAGCACCTTTTTTTTTTACTGCAATGCCCAGGAGACGTGGGTTGGCACATGTTAAGGGAACGGGTTCTCAATCATGAGTGCCCATTTAATGAACACTGATATTGCATTGACCTTACATACTAAGTATTTTCCCATAGACATAAAATGGGAGCAAACCCTTAGCACATCTGGCTGTAAGTGTGCAGTTGGCCAAATTGTGCCCAGCCAGCAATCTAATCTGCATGTGATTAGCCAGTGGCCATGCTTTCTTATGTCAGCAGTGATCAGAAAATTAAACATTGACAATTGAAGGCATATTGACAGATGGAATGTTGAAAGGAAATCCTGTGCCAAGACAAGTTGGCATCAATCAGATAACATTTAATAACACATTCAAATCTGGAAGACAAACGTTCAGAAAGGTGGATAGTAAATCATAAATAAAAGTGTAGTCAATGAGCAAAGTAGGTATTTTTTTCATTTACTTGACTAATAAAAAGTACATAAGATGCAGATTTTAAATAAGAATAGACAGAATTCACTTTTACAGCAAAGTAAAATAAGATAAGGTGGGTGAAGAAAACATTTAAAGATAGGAATGCTGTGATTAGGTGGAAAGGACCACATGACTGTGCAATGACATTAAAATATCTGTAGAATGTCCTACAAAATGTCTGGTGTAATGTTTCCCATGGCCCCAAACTAGCAATGTTATAAATGGAACAAGCCAGGAGTGGATATACTGGAAAACTGATTTCCATCCCAGGTGGGTGTATGGCACTTGGCTTCACCTTGTGCCTTACACACATCCAGAGCATATGGCTAAATCATTTTTACTGAACACCTAATCTCATCAGTCGCATATCAGAGGAAATATGTTTGTGATGGTTGATGCTAAGAAACTACTAAACATGTTCACAACATAAGTGTTCTGAAATAGACCTAGAAAATGGATCAGTTGGAATAAAAATTGCATTAACTTCTCTCATTTGATTCTTGCCTTTTTCAACAAAAAAAATGAATGTCCAGAAATTCCCAAGAAATCAAATTGTAATAAAAATGATTCTGCAAATTCCTAATTACAAGGAAAAAGAAGTTTAATAGAAAATCAGATTCCATTGTTAGTTTAAGACTTTTGTAGCAAGCTTTTAGAGCACAAGCACAAACGGAACTTGAAAAAAGTTGGCAAACAAAATATCTGTTTCTAGGTGTCCCATTAAAAATTGCTTCAAAACCTTTTCAAATGTCTTCATTTCAGGGGGGAAAAAGTCTCGTATGAATCTTTCTAAAAAGGTGGCACTTGGTCCCATGTATTCCAGTTGCTTCACAGAATTCTCGTGAAGTAATGGGACTTTGCTTTATGTGCCCTACTGGGACTTATTCACTTTTGGTTTTTTGACAGATCCACACTAGGAAGCGTTTTGGTTAGCATAACAGTAGAATTTATTACAATCTGAAATGGAAAGGTGCACATCAATTAAGGCAGAATTCTTTATTTAAAAAAAAAAAAAATGTCTGCCTATCACACCCATAGCCATCTTAAGCACATTAGAAAACTACATAGATATTTATTCCATCATACACAACAAATAATAATCTAAAACAACATTATGATAAGACTGACAAAGTAAAATACAAGTACTTGGAAAAGTATATATATTTTTTAGGTAACACAGTTGTGAGGACTAACTAAGAAGTGACATGTGTGAATTCATTGGCTTTAGCAAATGGTTTGGACCTGAACAAAGAAAGAAAAATGTTTGTGCAGTAGGCTTAAGGATGAATGATATTGTCCATTTCAAATACATAGGTGGAAAATGAAAATATGTGATTATATTTAACAGTTATTGGTGTACCCTCCATAAGAACATATGAAATTGCCCTACTGGGTCAGAACAAGGATCCATCAAGCCCAGCATCCTGGCCAATCCAGGCTCAAGTACCTGGCAAGTACCCAAATACTAAGTAGATCCCATGCTACTGATGCCAGTAATAGCAGTGGCTATTCCCTAAATCAACTTGTTTAATAGCAGTTATTGGACTTCTCCTCCATGAACTTGTCCAAACCTTTTTTAAATCCAGCTACACTAACTGCACTAACCACATCTTCTGGCAACAAATTCCACAGCTTAATTGTGCGTTGAGTGAAAAAGAATTTTCTCAGATTAGTTTTAAATGTGCTACTTGCTAACTTCATGGAGTGTCCCCTAGTCCTTCTATTATCCGAAAGAGTAAATAACCGATTCACATCTACCCATTCTAGACCTCTCATGATTTTAAAGACCTCTATCATATCCCCCCCTCAGCCATCTCTTCTCTAAGAGCCCTAACCACTTTAGCCTTTCCTCATAGGAGAGCTGTTCCATCCCCTTAGTCACACTTCTCTGTACCTTCTCCAGTGCAATTATATCTTTTTTGAGATGTGGCGGCCAGAATTGCACACAGTACAAGGCTTGAAAGGAGGGTGGGATAGAGAGGGGGCAAAACGGCTCAAAGCTGGTGTGTCGGGATATGATGCAAGGGAAGAACTTCCCTATGCTAACAGGTCTTGTCGCTTCAGGCCAGTTAGCACAGGGCTTGTTTCAAGAGGTAACTAGCACACTTGCTATACTTTTTGGGGGGTTAATGTGAACCGTACTAGCAAGTACACACTCTTGAATCTGTTTTTTGCAGGTACACACTAAAATTTAAGGGAGAGATTTCAAACCCTAGCGATAGTTTGCTACTACTTTGTACTCATGGACATGCAAACTAATTTTCAAAAGGGAAACCTCCCACTGAGCTTTCCGTGGAAAATTCAGGGCTGGAGAGGACTCTGGATACTTTTGTACCTGTATATTTTTCACCGTCTTTATAGCAGGTACAGGGTGCGTGCTGTAAAGCAAGCTTGGGGACTCCAAAATGAAATCCCCGCACATATTTTCCTCTTCCTGCCCTAACTCCACCTTCAGGCCTGCCCCCCTCCCCCTACTCTTTTCTGGTGTGGTCACAAGTATGCATGAAACAATGAAGGGAGGTGTCCATTTTCATATGGCGCCACCTAGCCACATTAATACATTTTAACATGGCTAGATCTATTTGAGATTGTTTTCTTAGTTCATAGCTCAATAAGTGGTGTTTTAACATGCATGGTAACATTTTTAGCAAGCACATGTAGTGATTTTTAGTGCATAGGCTCCTAAATCTCTAACTCCTCATCAATCACAGGACTGGATGGTTTTATAGCGAAATGTTATCACACTTTTAAAAGCAAACTGACTCCCAATTTTAATCTACTATATCTTTGCTGAATTTGTGTTTATAGTATTGGAGACCTGCTGCTTACTCAATCTTAAAGGCTTATCTCAGTAATTAACATGATCTGTAAAATTTATTCTGATGCAATTTTTGAAGCTGGCATTGAGTGTTGGGTTCCAACTATAAGTTAATTGTTGAATTTGATAATTGTTATTTAATATTTGATGGTTTATTTTTAAATTGTTTTTGTTTTTCTTGGGTTTTTTTGTATTTGTTTGAATGTTTGATTATTACTTTTATTGTTGATACTGGTATCTGGTATACAAATTTATTAAATAAACAAATATTGTGGTCCCATTTACAGGCCAGCCTTTATTATTATTTTATTATTTATGCAACTTTTATATACCGTGTCACAGAATACAAAATTCTATCTATATGGTTTACATGATAATATATAAAAACAGTTAGAAACAGATATAAATACATAAAATTTCAAATAAAACTAGGTTAGCTAAAAACTACTCATTAAAAGAAACAAAGTTAATGAACACAGCTTTAAATACTCAGAAATTCAACCTGAGAGAAGCAAAATATTGCAGTATTTAAAATATTCACATCTGTTTCTCTGCTAAAAATAAACAAACCTTGACTTAAACTAATGGTCCTCCTCAGCATTCCAGCCTTGCTGTCCTGGATGGTCTCCTGATCAAGTGCTGAAGTGGTGTTTCTCCCAGGTGGCCCGAATGGGCCACACCAGCCACTCCTCCGCTGGTCTCCCCAGTCCCATTGAATGAGGAAACACTTCAGAGGCAGCAGGAAGGAGCAGTGGCAATGGCACAGGAGACACTCGGGTTCTGGCAGCAGAAGGCCCTTTGGGCTGTAGGCTTGCCCTGGTGTCCTCTGGCATCTTCAAAGCCTCGCAATAGAAGGCTGGTCCCCTAGCAGAGAAGCGCTACTCTTCTATTCCTTGCAGGAGCAGTGGCATCTCCTCTTCCTGCTCGCACAGGCCAGAAGTGGGGTTGTGGGCCCGTGCAGGCAGGAAGAAGCAGATGCTTCCGCCCCCAGAATCGGGGCACTCTAGGCAGCTGCCTAGTTTGCTTAATACTTAATTGTGTTATTAAAATTAACATAAGAATAAAACATGATATAGCAGTGTCAAGTGAGGATGTTTTGTGTCCAATGGTTTTAGCAATGGGGATAATGCTAAAAATATTGTCTTTGTAGTTTCTTTTCAAGATATAAATACAATTAAATAAAATTCAGTTTAATATTCTCCTCTGGTTCTCTTTAATAAAGTTACCTTCCACTCTATGCCTAGAGCAAGAGTGGCCAACTCTGGTCCTCAAGATCCACAAACAGGCTTGAATTTTAGGATTATATGAATTTGCATGAGAGAGATTTGCGTACAATGGAGAGAGTGAATGCAAATCTCTCTCCTGCATATTCATTGTGGATAGCCTAAAAACCAGGCTTGTTTATGGCTCTTGAGGACTGGAGATGGCTACCCCTGACCTGGAGCCTATGACAAAACTGAAAGGAAAAACAGGACCCTTTGACGGCTTCGTTTTTTGGAGCAAGATCATTTATTGACCTCACTCAAAAACGCGTTTCTGAAATCCCTCAAACTAAACAGCCTAAAGCCTCCGGTTTCTGACAACCCTTAGTATAAATGCCTGGCTGCATGCAATGCCTCCTGCTCCCGCGTACATCTGAAAGAAAACTTTGTGGTTTCTTGCTAAAAATTTACTGAAAGTAACTTATTATACTTAACTCATTGCAGCGAAGCATAGCCAAGTAACCAGGGTAAAACCTCAGCCTCATAGCGCCAGCATGTCTCAGCTACATTTGAAAGAAGTGATGCTAGCTTCATCACACCAAGGTGCCAGTTTCTTCTCTAATACTTCCTCTTTTGATCTCATTCCTAAGTCTCCTTTCCTTTCTTGTCCTGTCGTAGCATATCCGATTCTTTATATTATTGCACGCTGGTTTGTTAGGAGAGCCCCTATGCATCACAGGAAATGGTGGCTTGTGCATCCCTCACCAGAGCCACCATCTTTGGAAGAAGGCTCGATGGTGGGGCAAGTGCTGAAGATCCAGATGTGGATTTCCAACGAGCATTTGACAGGGCTAACACTTGCTCCTCATTGAGAAGAGGCATTCCTTCAATTTTTATTTAAAAAAAGAGAGACAGTTTTTCGTATTTCTCCCTCAGTAGAAATCCTTTGGAGTGGGAACTAAAGGTGTGTCCTGCTCTTTTAAATCTCCTTTTATGGGGGCTTCCAGTTCTTAAGAAATTGATGCATGAATGGACTCAAGGTGACCTGGCTTTATGGCCAGTAATGGAATGGATTTTACTGCTTACCTATTGATAATGTGAAAAACAATATTTTTGTGTTATGATCCTATGGGGCCAGCAGCCAAAATATCTCGCACTAAAATGAATTCTGGTATTAAATCTCTGTTCATTATATTCCAAATCATTTTAATCATAACCATGGCAAGTGCCATTGATGGATGTGCTATGACGTCGCAGATGTACTTAGTGGCTAGAAGGAGGATCCCACGGGGGCAAACCTTTTTATGTTATTGGGAAAATATTGAAGCAGGTGCACAGAATAAAACAGAGCAATGTTTTGAACATGGAAAACACTTAAAATTGGCTTGCTTAGACTTGAATTCTCTGTTTACAGTGGCTGCTTCTTTTGACCAACCAAACTCATTCAGATTTTCCAGCTCTGACCCGGTTTTCAGTATTTCACTTTCCTTTTGAAAGCGGTTTACACTCCTCACTTTGCAGTCAGCAGGTTGGTTCCCAATCCGCTAACAGGTCTTGCTTGAGACCCCTGACTGCAACTCAAGCATGAATAATTACTGTGTGGAGAAAGCCAAAATGATTTACTGACATGCCCTAATTTTCTTGGACGGTACCTGAATTTAGGATACACAGTGTGACAGTGGTTAGCTGTGGAAAACCTAAAATGCTTTCTGTGGTTTTATTTAGTTTAGTTGTTTTGTTTTTTTTTGGCCCAGTAGTTCTTCTTTTCTCATTTTAATTCCAGCTCACTTGGAGCTGGGGCTGGGATTCTGATACTACCAGCCTTCATTCATGCACCGGGGCTCCTTTCAGAACCCTGTAGTATGGACCTTAGATCTGGCAGCCAGATGACGGCAACTTCTTCCACTTTTTCTTTTTGTATCTGTCTTTCAATTGTTTATTTTCATTTTTTTAGATTGGTTGGGGGTTTTTTCCCCCCCCCCCTCTTGATCCAGCTACAGCAAAACACAGACCCTGTCAGGAGAATATGTTTTGATTAATTTTGTTAAGATTTTAAGTGAGTTTGGCTGCAATAAACATGTTAATGGTTACGGCTTTTGGACAGTTTCTACGTAGCATGTTGCTACAAGCACTCCTATACTGTTAACCTTTCTGCGGTGTGTGCCTTATCCACTTCATTTTTTCTTGGTTTGTTTTCATTCTATGTGCAACAAAATTACAGACTCCAGGAAATGTTTTGGGTTTTTTTTCAAATCTGTCAGGGCTTCAGAAATTTTAATGTGAAAATATGTTCACAAATGTATCCGGCATCTTAGCATACAATTCTTAAAAGTGTTTTCAATCATCAGTATCATTGTTATTCATGGTGCCTAGCAAAAAGCTCAGAGTCTGTTTTACATAGGGAGAAAAATATATTCCTTCTGCCCCATCATTGGTGTAGATCCTTGAGAGAAATGTAGAGACTAGCAGCTCACAAAGGATCATATACTGTCTGCACTATGAGAGCACATGCAGGGGGTGGCAGAATATAGATGGTAGAATAGAGTCAAAGGGGACTAAAGGTCACAGTAGAGGGCAGAGGAGAGTATGGGCAATACGAGAGAAGGGGTAAAGAGCATAGACGAGAAATGATGGCACTGCAGGAGGGGTTAAAGGGCAGAAAGGCTGGCACCGAAGAAGGGCAAAGAGAGTAGAGGGGAGAAAGGGGGCTATCAAAGCTGGAATGAGGAAGCGAAGGAAAGTAATGGGGCAATTACAGAGGAGGACAGGAGTGGAGAGATGAGGGGATTGAGGCACTTCAGAGTCTTTTACGTTAATGAAAAGCAAAAGTGAAGAAGAATTTATTGACATTATTAAATGGATGCAATTGTATAGCCAATTTAAGCGGAGTTACGAAACTTACTTGGACACTGCCGGAGCATTTCACCATGTGGGTGGGACAGAAAAGCCACAGCAATAGATCATGGTTTGTCTTGACTTGACTGGACTGAAGAAAGCAAGCTGTGTGTAGACACTGTTTTATTTATTTATTTTTCCCATAGTTACAGAAATATGTAGTTAGACTGGAAGAAGACACAACGTTATAGACCTCGTTTAACCTTGCTAATTACGAATTCACTTGGGATTGTAGAAATCTAGTTTAAAAGGTAACCCAACCCAGGTATTCTCACATGTGCTCAGCCTCACTACAAGCCGTCTGAACTAAGATAGGGGGGCAAGGGCATTATTGCATAGTCCCTGGAGAATTGCTCTGTTTGATATCACAGTGCCAGCTAATCTGAGCTATCCAGGGTTGTGATGTGATTTTTAGCATAACAAAATGGGGCTAGAAACGGGTTTGTTCCAGAGCCTTCCTGAAACCCCTTTTAGCAGTTGACACTGCACCTTGATTTCTGAGTTCAAGAGAGTTGCCAGGTCTCCCTGTTAAAGAGTCCTAGGATCCTAGGTTGCCCAGCTCAGGTCTTCCATTCACCGGGGTTGGCCAGGGCTAGGACTGAGGAAGCTGCAGAGGCTGCACTCACAGCTACTAAGGGGAGGGATTCTGAGTCATCACGCAGCGGCATCACCGACTGCTCTGGAATTGGAAGCTGTGATTGCACAGGTCTGGAAGCAGCCCTAGTGCATGGTCCCCAGGAAAGGACCGTTGCTGCAGTGTTTGGGCTAACGTAAAACAGGGAAAACTGTTTCCATGTGGGTGTGAACGAAGGCTCAGGGTTGCCATTTCCCAGCCTTGGTTCCAAATGAGCTAGAAGAATAAATGAATAGATTAAAAAAAACCAAAAGAGGGAGACTCTCTTCTGCCAAAACTGTTTGCACTTTTCCAGGCTCCCCTTCTAAACATGACCTTCTTCCAAAGTATTTAAAGTGGGGAGATTAAGACATTTCACTGTTGTTCTCATCAAATCTATCTCATTAGGACTTTTCAATATTGGTATATAATATACAAGCACATGTGGAGAGATTTATAAATAATAAAAGAATACATCTTTTAGCTGTCAGAGAGTTAAGTCTAGTAACAAGAAGAGCATCTCCAGAGAGCAGGATACTGCAACACATGCATCAATCCATGGCCTCATTTATAGCCTCTTATTCCAGATCTCTGAGGCTGTGTAATACAGGCCTGATGCCTGACAAGTGGATTACAAGCATTCCAAATAAATACATTGCTGGAAGAGTTGTCTGATTTGTATCAGTTTGTGCAACACATTTTATAATCTTTGTAAAGCTTCCCTTTTTCACCAACCAAGTCATGCCATATGACTATATCACCTTACATCCAAAACCTAAAGCAAATAGTCCAGGGGTTAAGCCAGAATTGGCACTCACAATGGAAAGCCAAATAAGAGCAGTGACCAAAAATAAAGTATTCTGGCAACTATGAATAGTGAGAGAAATACACCCTTTTCTATAACCAGGTAACCTCAAAACAGCCATGCAAAAGTAGTGGTGCTCTCATGCCTAGATTATTGCAATGCCATCTACACAGGGCTAAAAAAAAACAACAACCCAAAAACCAGTAAATAAACCACAGATAATCCAAAATACAGCCACCAGAACTATCACAGGTAGCAGAAAATGGGAAAATGCATCTTCCATCTTTTTCTGTCTATACTGGCTGCCCACATCCCTGAGGATCAAGTTCAAGGTTCTAATCCTCGCATTCAGGGGCACTTAATAACATGAAGTGAGGAAGAAAAACAATATCACCTGCAATAAAAATCTCTTCTCAAGCCCAAAACAGCAACTAGCCATTCCACTTGTCAGAACTCTCTGATAAAAAAAAAATCCAGGACCAGAACCTTCACAGGAGTAACACCAGAATTATGGAGCACAGTAATCCTCTACCTGCAAGGAATCAATGATCACTTGGTTGTCCAACACCAACTGAAAGCTTGGCTATTTACCCAGCAGACTAACATCCTGTAGGACAGCACCTTGTCTTCCTGTCAACTCACAAAATATTCAACCACTGAGTGGCTAGTTAAGATAGTCGGATACAAAAATCTGCCACAGAATATACCTGGATACGTTTCAGTTAGCTGGATATGTGATATCTGGCTAACTTTAGATCTATCCTATAGTGCATCTAAAGTTAGATGGCTAAGTTAACCAGCTAACTCCGTTCCTCCCTAGAATACCTACCTCCTGTCCCAGGAATGCCCCGACTTACTTGGCTAAATTCTAGCCGCATAAGCCTTTTAAATATGTGGCTAAGCTATTTAGATGGCTAACTTTCCTGTTTTGTCTAAATGGTTTTTGAATATGTACTCCTAAACGTATTGACGCACTACAGTACATACAAATTAGCAATACTTCAAGCACACACTGGATGTAAATAATTGCTGAATTAATCAGATAAGCTACACTTTATAAATAACTGCAGAATTAATTTAATAAGCTGCTCTTTTGTATAGCATAATTAACTATTGCTCCTTGTAAATCATGTTGACTATTATATGAACATACCATAATGCATGCAAACTACCTGTAATATAATGCCTCCTAGCGCTTCCTAACCTATTGCATAATCATTTAATGAGACTAATCATGCACTGTGTTATCTGCTTTGAAGTGGCTGACCAGCTATGAATAAAAATACAAAATTAAATTAAATTAAACATGTATTTTTGTAATGACATATAAATTTCCTACTTTTTCTTGATCCTGCCCTACGATCTATTTGGAAAATAGTATACATTCAAATAGGGCTATCCCAGGCCAACTTCCCCCCCCCCCCCCCAAAAAAAAAACCTAAATCAAATTCCCCAAATATAATGGTATAACATGCACCCAATCATGTATTTCCTGAACCACTCTGAGAAAACAGCTGTGATAAAAGAGTCACCCTATACATGTATGTATGTAATAGATGGGCAAATCCATGGCAAGGTTGAGAGTTGATTTGTCCCATGACATGCTAAAAGTTAACAGAAAGGGCTGCTCCATGGTGTACTGAAGCTCTAGACAGGCTGTTTCACAACATGTTTACGGTTAATAGGGTTCTTTAATGACATGGTCAAGGTTAAAATATAATTTCTTCTTGACACATTGATATTATAGAAGGAATGGCTCATGGTGTGTTTACAGTTAATAGAAGGGTTGCACTGTGGTACATTGAAGGTTAACTGAGGGATCTGTCTTAGTCACCAGACACTGTGTAAGGCTTCACCCACCCTATATCAATTAGAAATTTGACTTCGTTATTACAGTTTATTATTTATTTATATATTTGGTTTATATTCCTCCTTTCAGGCACATGAGTAAAGGATTGTGGTTGCCATGTTTTTCCACTTGGATATGTGGTATTAAGCGTCAACAAACAAGTTGTAGGAGATACGTTTTAATTGGATTATTTTAATATACCTATGACTAGCTTTTGTGCGTTATCCTCTCTGCATTAGGTCAGTGAAGAAACTGCTCTGTTACCTTGGTTTAAATAGTACAAAGTCATTTAGGTCTTAGTTTGCCTACATATGCCATTACAGCTCAGTAAAGGGTGATGCCAGAGGTGATGAGACAGTAAAATCTTGCAGTTGAAAGGGCCTAACAATGGGTGACAAAGCCAATGTCTTTATTAAATCCTTTTGTGTTTGTTTAATCTTAATTTCAGATGTTTTCCATTTTTGTCTACTCCTGAAGTTTTTTATAAGTACACTGATTGTGAGGTCATTAAGGGAATGATCTTCCTTTGAGAAGTGCTCACCTACTGAGCTGTCATTCTGGTTTTCTCTATGTTTTATGCTATGTCTATGAAGACTGATTCTTGTCGTTAAATTTTGATTTGTTTCATCCATGTAGCATTCTTCTTCACATTTTTTGCATTGGATCATGTACACAATATTCATAGAGTGGCATGAATGTGAACTTTTTCTTTTGAATGTCTTTCTCATGAGGGCAGCTGTAGGGTCCTGTGATATGTGCTGTTGCAATTTGCATCACGATGTCTTGCAGGTTTTTGTGACATTTTCTTCTATTTGGGCTCCTGTTTGGAACTTATGCCTTATACATTTTTGTTTCAGCTTAGGTGGTTGTCGAAAGGCTCTAGAATTGGGGGAGCAGGAAATATTCCTTTCACTTATTACAACTGAAATTCTCTTAGCATCATCTCTACAGTTCCCCCTGAAGCTCTCAGGTGCCATCCAGTTTGGGAGAATTGCCAGTTACTGGTTTCTGGTGGGTTCCAGCTGTGTGTGAGGTCATTTGTTGCTTCATAGCTACTTTGGGCCAATACAGTCCAGTGTGTGTGAGGTTGTCTGGCTCAAGTGATGCGACTATTTCCTTTGGAGTCTGAGGCTCCTTGATTCAAATCAGAGGGAGGTGACTGGGATCAGAGCAAATCTTCTCTTTACACATACATTATGCAGGCCAGTATTGCTCTAGAAAATCACGCTGCTTTATGTAGCCCCACTCGGGGTTGTGGCCTAAGTAGTGATGGATTGAGTCTTTGGGTGCTGATGGGTTGAGTCTTTGGGTGCTGATGCCAGAAGGACTTAGGCGTGGGTCTCTGCTGATGACAAGGGCCAAGGCCAGGCTAAAGTCATAGGTAGGCAGCAGTCAGGAGCATCCAGGCAAGGTTCAGAACTGTATATCCACCTGAGGGAGAGGATGGATAGGGCTGGAATGGGTTGGGCAGACAAAGACGGAAACAGGCTGGAAGCAACACGCACTCAAGAGCATAGGAGGACCTGTTGCTGAGGCAGAGTGCATTGGAGGAGCTGCCCTTTTATAAGGTGAAGAGGATGACATCATCAGTAGGGGCCGCAGGGACTTTCCTGCCATGGTCCCTTTAATAAGCCCGATGTTGGGTGCGCATGCCTAAGGGGTGCAGGAAGAGGCAGGAGCCAGCGGCATTCGGTGGCCTCATGCTGCGAGAGGGACCGGCAGTGTCCAGCCATGTTGGGGACAGCAGCAGCCAGCCAGAGCATGCCAGCCACAGTGAGGGCGATGGCTCACGGGCTATGCCCGCAAGTTGTCAGACACAACAAGCATGGTATCTAGAACGATGTTTTCCAACCCAGTCCTAGAGGCACATCTAACTGGTCTTTCAGGATAGCCACAATGAATATGTATGAAAGATTTGCATATACTAAGTCTCCAATATATGGAAATATATTTCATGCATATGCATGATGGATATCCTGAAATCCAGACAAATTAGGTAGTCATCCAGGATAGGGTTGGGAAGAGCACTGTCTTTCAGAAGGGTTATTAAATTCAGGTTTTTCATCTCAGGAGAATGAGCCTGGAGAAATATCTTTGGCTAATTTCATGCCAGGGAGTTGGCAGTGACTTCTGATGGCTGGGTTTCTGTGTCACGTGTCTGCTCTGTGATAACCTGCAGTTGCTTTGAGGAAGGAAGTTGTTATGTAAGCGTAGCACTGTGATCCTTAAAGAAATTAGCAACTGGAATGAGCGAGAGGCTTGAAAAGTCATAAATCAATGACTGCTGTCCTAGATGGGAGTCTGGAATTGCTTGTGGCTTACTGCACCGCAGACGGCGGCATGTTCAAAATGGTTTAAAACTGGCATTAACAGTTACAAAGAGTGCCACCAAAGGAGGATAATGAGGAATTGATTTTACATTTCCAATTGATTTAACTGTACTTATCCTAAGGTTCAAATAATGGCCTGCTACGTACACTCAGACACACATTTTGACTGTACTCTTAGTTTTAATTTGAACTTTCAGACACTGAATGAAAAAGCCAGGTGAAGTGAGACCTCAACCAACATCTCTGATATCTAAATCTTCATGGATATTTTAATTCTGAAAATCTGCTGCTTTGAAAACCTGAGTCTCAAACGAAGGAATAAGGTGTCATATACAGAAAGGAATGCGATCTTCTCTCTGTCGGTTTGTTCTTGGATTATCAGAAAGCTCTTGTCTGTTCTGCTGAGACACACTTTGGGTTTGTAATGCCATTTAACACGGGGTTCCCAAGTGATTCTGGGAGCCCCACCATCAGCACTGTGCAAACCCACTGGGCAAAAACATCAGGGACGGGTTGGGACAACTGCAAAAAGCCTTAGCAATATCCACTACTACTGCTACTGCTACTACTTAACATTTCTATAGTGCTACACGGCATACACAGCGCTGTACAAACAACACACCAAAAAGACAGTCCCTTCTCCATAGAGCTTACAATCTAATAAGACAAACATACAGGACAAGAGATTTGGGGTATTTCATAAAGCAGTTTAAGTGGATCTCCATCCACACTAACGCAGTTACTTAAGATTTATTCTCTAAGACGTGAACTTAACAGAAATGCATTTAGAGGAAAAGCTGGTGGTACAGGTGTGCCAATGAGCCTGGTCTAGGTGGTGCTTCTGCCAGCTGGTGTCCTTACCTCCTGCTTCCTACTGAGTCACTGGCTCCTGCAGGGTTTGCAGGGAGGTTAGAGGGCAGTGCAGCCAGCGGCTCTCAATTTAAAAGTCATTGTCTCTTTTTAAGAATATACAAAGCAATAAAATGTAGTTAAGTAAGAATTACACCCTCGGGGAGAATATTAATCCGGCCATTTCATTTTGAGCTGGCTCGGCTGTAATGTCTCAAGTGGGTGTATGGTAAGCAGGTACCAGAGCATCTGGAAGCCTTGCACGGCACTCTGTGTAAGAGATGCATTATACTTCCATTCCTGGCTCTCATTTTAAGCTCTTGTGGAAGGATGTTTGCTCCTTTAGAGTCAGCAACCCCCGGGTATTCAAGCTGGAAAGAATTTATCGTTACTCTAGTGATGCAGATATAACTGGATTCCCCCATAAGATGAGATGATGTTTTAAAGTTAATCTTCCTATTCCACTAAATCGATACTTTGTGCTTTGAAGCAGATTCCACATGTGCTGCAATTTTTTTTCTGCATCTTCCTATACTTCAACGAAAAGCTTCAGTTATCTGTTTGCCTCTGTAGAATGAAATCTACCCTCTTTCCGCCATGTCCCACCCTATCCCAAATAAAACCTTTGTATCCTAATAAGGTACAGCAGTTACGAATCTCATTTGTAGACGACGCTTCTGGTCTCCTCTGCAGCCATTTTCAGTACTCCTAAGGAATGCAACAGCTTCAGTTTATGATATCATTTAGATTGTGTGCAGATACTTCATAAAATGACCGAGGGGTTAAAGGGGCTTTTAGGGAAGATAAGACCATTGCAGAAAGACTAAATGAATTCTTTGCTTCCGTGTTTACTAATGAGGATGTTGGGGAGATACCAGTTCTGGAGATGGTTTTCAGGGGTGATGAGTCAGACGAACTGAACAAAATCACTGTGAACCTGGAAGATGTAGTAGGCCAGATTGATAAACTAAAGAGTAGCAAATCACCTGGACAAGATGGTATGCATCCTAGGGTACTGAAGGAGCTAAAAAATGAAATTTCTGATCTATTAGTTAAAATTTGTAACCTATCATTAAAATCATCCATTGTACCTGAAGACTGGAGGGTGGCCAATGTAACCCCAATATTTAAAAAAGGCTCCAGGGGCGATCCGGGTACCTATAGACCAGTGAGCCTGACTTCAGTGCCGGGAAAAATAGTAGAAACTATTCTCAAGATCAAAATCATAGAGCATATAGAAAGACATGATTTAATGGAACACAGTCAACATGGATTTACCCAAGGGAAGTCTTGCCTAACAAATCTGCTTCATTTTTTTGAAGGGGTTAATAAACATGTGGATAAAGGTGAACCGGTAGATGTAGTATATTTGGATTTTCAGAAGGCGTTTGACAAAGTCCTTCATGAGAGGCTTCTACGAAAACTAAAAAGTCATGGGATAGGAGGTGATGTCCTTTCGTGGATTACAAACTGGTTAAAAGACAGGAAACAGAGAGTAGGATTAAATAGTTTTCTCAGTGGAAAAGGGTAAACAGTGGAGTGCCTCAGGGATCTGTACTTGGACCGGTGCTTTTCAATATATATATAAATGATCTGGAAAGGAATACGACGAGTGAGGTTATCAAATTTGCAGATGATACAAAATTATTCAGAGTAGTTACATCACAAGCGGATTGTGATACATTACAGGAGGACCTTCCAAGACTGGAAGATTGGGCATCCAAATGGCAGATGAAATTTAATGTGGACAAGTGCAAGGTGTTGCATATAGGGAAAAATAACCCTTGCTGTAGTTACACGATGTTAGGTTCCATATTAGGAGCTACCACCCAGGAAAAAGATCTAGGCATCATAGTGGATAATAGTTTAAAATCGTTGGCTCAGTGTGCTGCAGCAGTCAAAAAAGCAAACAGAATGTTAGGAATTATTAGGAAAGGAATGGTTAATAGAACGGAAAATGTCATAATGCCTCTATATCGCTCCATGGTGAGACCGCACCTTGAATACTGTGTTCAATTCTGGTTGCCGCATCTCAAAAAAGATATAGTTGCGATGGAGAAGGTACAGAGAAGGGCAACGAAAATGATAAAGGGGATGGAACAGCTACCCTCTGAGGAAAGGCTGAAGAGGTTAGGGCTGTTCAACTTGGAGAAGAGAAGGCTGAGGGGGGATATGATAGAGGTCTTTAAGATCATGAGAGGTCTTGAACGAGTAGATGTGACTCGGTTATTTACACTTTCGAATAATAGAAGGACTAGGGGGCATTCCATGAAGTTAGCAAATAGCACATTTAAGACTAATCGGAGAAAATTCTTTTTCACTCAACGCACAATAAAGCTCTGGAATTTGTTGCCAGAGGATGTGGTTAGTGCAGTTAGTGTAGCTGGGTTCAAAAAAGGTTTGGATAAGTTCTTGGAGGAGAAGTCCATTAACAGCTATTAATCAAGTTTACTTAGGGAATAGCCACTGCTATTAATTGCATCGGTAGCATGGGATCTTCTTAGTGTTTGGGTAATTGCCAGGTTCTTATGGTCTGGATTGGCCTCTGTTGGAAACAGGATGCTGGGCTTGATGGACTCTTAATCTGACCCAGCATGGCAATTTCTTATGTTCTTATGTACTGTGCATAAGTGCTAGGGGTGTGCAGGCTAAAAAATATCATTTAGTTACATGTCATTGGCGGGAGGCTCCTGTCCAAATTCCATGTCATTTGGGTGGCAGTGGGGTTAATAGCACTTACTAAAAATGATAGGAAATAAAACAAACGTTTGTTTCTTTTGTTTCATTTTAAACATGACATGAAATGCCATAAACGTTGCGCATCCATAGTAAGTTTACTGCTTTCTCCCCCGACTCTGCTCTCCACGAATTTGGGTTACACATGGTGGCCCGGGTCAGTTTTAGGAGGGACAAGAGGCAATTTTAGAACAGCCCGCGTGCAAGCATCAGAGCAGATTTTGTGTGCGTAAATGGTTTTGAAAAGTTACCCCCATGTCGTAGAGAGGGAGAGAACTTTGTTATTATTAAGAGAAAATCATTTCAAGAAGACAGGGCATGTGGGATGAAAGGCATGCAATTTCCATAAACATCCTGGAGGACTCCGAGAAACTTCAAGCGCGTATGGCTCAAATGCCAAAAGACTGCAGAGACTTGATTAAAATATGGTCCCGTTTCTGTTTTGCATTGTTTTTTCTAACCAGGCAGTTTTCTCCTGCTCCTTTACACACACACACCCCCCCCCCCCCCCCTCCCAAGCTCATTCTTGAACCAGAGCTGGCATCCTGGAGCCTTGAGCCTCGATTTCCAGCTACCAGGAGCTTTATTCCTATATTATATACCCTCCTCCTGCCCCAACCAACGTGCTTAGTCTGGTCATCGGGCCTGGATATAGGCACAGGCACGCTAGGCCTGGGCACTTAGGGCGACAAAATTTTGCTGCCCTGCAGGCTCCCAATGTGATTGGACTCCCAACCTTTCCCTCCAGTCTCCCCCACCCCACAGCCTCCAATCCAGTTAAGTTTCCATCCCTTTCCTCTGGTTGGTCCTCAAATTCTTTTCCTCCCTCCTGCTGCCCCCTAGTGACCTCAGAGTTCTGGCTCTCAGGTCACTGGCAGATAAGGACTGTTTGATCCACCCTTCCTGCCAAGTTGTCCCTGCCTACTAAACCACTGCAGACTTCAGTTTAAGGTACAATATCCCTCCCTTTCCTGCATCATTATCCTCTATGCCTGCCCTAAGTAAGCTTAAATTCTGTTTTGGCTGCTACCACCTCTGCGTCCATCCACTGTCCTCTCCATAAAGAAGTATTGCCTCATATTTCCTCTTGACCTTCTCTCCTTCATAGCATGACCTTTTGTCCTCAAAGTTCTTTGGAAAATTCTACATTCCTATAGAAGCCTGTCAGATATTTGAATGTTTCCATCCCATATCTCTCCCCCATCTTTCCTCCAGTGCATGCATTTTGAGTTCCTTATGTGTCTGTCAGGGTATTGTCTCCAAATGGGTTTGTTTTTCACATGCCTTGACAGGAATGAACCTCATATGCTGGGAATAATCTCACTCTCTGATTAGGGTTTGTTTTGCAGGTCTTGTACAATTTTAGTAGCATCTTTCTCTTCTAGACTGCTTCCATCCTCTCAAGGTCCTTACCGAGGTATGGCTCCCAGAACCAAGGTGCACAATTATCTATTGTTAAACAATTCAGGGTGAAGCAATAATCACCGATAAAAAGCAGAGGGCCCTATCAGTGAACATTTGCTTAATCATCTGCACTCATTGTCCCCTTTGTCCTTTAATCTCCTTGGTCCTTAGCCTGCTCTGGTTGTCATTCTGATGGAATTTCAGCCAAGTTCAAGTTCCAGTTCTCTGCTTTCATGGTCTACCATTTTATCACAATTTACTGCTTAATAACATCATAAAGTTCCATTTCCTGATTAGACATAAAAAAAAGGTAAATAAATAAATAAATGATTATCCAACAGAGGCCCTTTTAGTTATTACTCTCTCCCTTGATATCCTGCATGGAATCTATTCCAACTGTCTCCTAGTTATGCCAGTGTTTTAATCACTATCCCTTTTTAGGATTCATATGATATGTAGAAAAGGGGAAATTGAAATTTAAAGGAAAAATACTGAAAAATGCTAACCTCATAAAACTTGAAACAACATGTTGTTTCCTTTATACATTGCCATTTCATGACCAAGGGATTGGTGCATGCATTTACCGTTGACTTAAAGTCGGAAACCAATAACGTTCCATTTCAAATAATGCAGACGTTTTAGCAAGAGCTTAAATTCTCCTAAATTGTTCCCCACGGCCTACACCTCCTAAAAAAAAAAAAAATCCTTCCTTTAGGGGAAGAGGAATGCATAATACAGGAGGGTGAATGCTGCTTCTAGGAGGGAAGATCCCTGCCCAGCTGTGCTTCTTAGGTTCCCCTGACACAATGCTCCTGCCACTCTTCCTCTCCACACAATGCCAGCACCATCCATGGGCTGCTGCAATGCTTGCAGGCTGGGTCTTACTGTGTGTATGCATTACATCTGGCCTCTGCGGTGGGTTTATACCCCTGACTGCACTTAGGCATGACAAACAAATAATGGCAATAAGACTACCACAAAGAATGCAGAAACATCACATAGAGTGGCGGCCAAAAGTCTAGCAATCAGAAAGCTAAAGTAGTTGTTTAAAAATTCTCTTAGGGTATCATACTTAAGGAATATAATGCCCTATAGGCAAACGCAATGATGCGGCCTTTGGCAGCAGAAGTAAAGTAAAAATGGCAACGTAACCTCTCCCAGTGTGGTGCCAATGGCAGAGAAATCGCCCTCCTAATGCAGATCCTCATAGGCAGTTTTTTACTCTGGGGGAATCCACCCCTTTCTGGCCCACAAAGCTCCCTTGGAGCGCCAACGTAGTGTAAGAATATTTACTGGACTTCAACTCTGAACATCTCCAGCTGAATTTAAGCCCTGATTTTAGACAAAAAAAATACCAACTGGACTCTTTCCTGACCTTTTTGCTTTCTCTTTGGCTGATTCCTAACACTTTCTTTTTTTTCTTGACTTAATGTATTTTGTAGCCATGCTCCTAGTTAAAAAAAAAAAAAGAAGTATATATATTTTTTGCGAAGTTGTTAATTGTGGATGACAGTGATGTTTGTGTGGGTTTTGAGGAAGGTAAGCACAGCAGCATGCTGATTTACTGGGATTAATAAGGGTGGGAGTCACTTGCTAGGAGGATCTTTCAAAAACTTTAAACACTAATATCTCTTGAGGAATGAAATAAACATTTGACTTGTAAAAAGGGATTCTTAATGGTTTTGTTTGTTTTAACTGTAAACAAAATTGTTAAAAAAAATTTATATTTTTAGTACTGCTACTTTAAGGGGACAATTTTCAAGCTGTCCACATTGGGACAAAGACGGCCTGGGTTTTGCACCAATCTTTGCAACAGTTTGCTTTGAAACATGCTGCAGACACTATGGGGTCCATATGCAAAAGGGTTTATCTGATAAGCAGGATGACTCATTACAGGCTAAAATTTAGCCAGTTAATGTAGGGGTATTCTGGAGCAGAATTAAGTTAGCGGAATAAGTTATCCGGCCAACTCTGGTCGTGCCGTAGAGTGAGTCCTAAAGTTTCATGGGCACATCCTTTCTTTCTGCAGCTACCTCAACAATTTATTTGCATTATTCCAAATACCTATATAAGTAAAAAAAAAAAAAAAAATGCACAGAAAGCTAGATAATGGAACTTGAGCGTTTGCATTTCTGGCAACAGATACTTATTTCCATCCCTTCTGACAGCTGTGACTGTAAATCCTCATTCGAAATATCTTCCTGGGGCCATGGGAGGACCACTGAAGGAATGAGGTGATTATTATTTTGATTAAGAATGAACAATCCTGTATCCTGTTCTGTGCTAGACATCCATCTTCTTGCCTGTTTGCATTATCCAATAAAACACTGGCGTACACTCTAATTTCCGTAATAATAAACAAATATGTTATCTAGCTAATCATAAAAAGTGACAGATCAGTTCCGCATGCATGAGGTTAGGGGCATCTTAGGATAATAATTTGTGTCTTTTCTTCACTTCTTCAAAATCATGTAAGGTCCTCTGCAGCAAGACAGGGGTGGGTGACCCTGGGCCTGAGAGACACAAGCAGATCTGTTTTGGGGGTAACCTGTCCTTTGAATATTGTCTTTTTCCTACTCTGTGATGCACAGTACTGCACAGTAAAACGTATTGTTTTGCTGTGTTCACTAATAATGCAGGTAGGTTTGTAAATAGACTCCTCTGCTTACTATACCAGGACATAAAGGCCTCGTCCTGTGACTTTTGTTCCACATTTCGCTATTTGTTTTGCCTCAAAACAGTGAACAATTAGCAGTTAAAATGTTAGGCGTTAACACCTGCTGAGTGACAGATAGGCAGCAGTTGCCTGATTTCCCAATAAAGTAATATGCTGAATAATGTAACATGCTTTTTCTGTTAACTCAAGAGCTGTAAACAAATAATGAACGAACCCCTGCACCCTTTTCTGTAAAGCAGAGCTAGGCTTGTAGCAACTGATGGTCGGGAATACAGATCAAGCTTTTGTAATTCTGTCTGACCACGGAGTCGTAAGAAACCCTATTACTTACTAATAAAACAATTGTTCACGTTGGCTTTCTTGGTAAAGCGGCTGAGGTAGACTGCTGTTTGCAGCAAAAAGGGTGAGAGTCTGCACGAAGGGAAAAAAAAAAAATCAGGAGAGCCATGCCAGATCCTATTTGACAGTTTTTAGATGGCATTTTATTTTTTGGAGGAGATCACAAGCTTTGGACAGTTGTGCTCTTAAGATCAAATTTATATGCAACCCCTTTCCACAGGGTCCTCCTCTTTGTATAAACCAGCGGGCGCCCTTCCTGGCACAGCTGGCTGCTTCCCTGGGACAAAGTTGTCCCATGGGGAGGAGGAGGGGAGAAAATACTTGTTCCTAGACCTTAGGGGGTTCACAGATACATTTCTCAAAACTGCTGTTCTGAAAATAACATCAAATTTACTAACACAAACATGGACGTAGTAAAGTGGTAGAAACAAAGAAAAGAAAGTTATCCAGAGTTTCAGCAGGCAGAAATTCACAACGCCTAGTTGGGTGTTTCTCAAGTACCATTTTGATAATCACTGATGTAGACTGAGGTAAAGGTGGCGTAAACTGTATATTTAAAGGTGCCTTGCAGAGAAACATGATGCTAGACCTGGAAACACCTAAGTATTTTGCAGCATGGCAGTGTCACATTTGTTGTATAATTTAGAGCACACCGAGTGCATCTGTGTTGGTTAGGCCGCATGCTTCGGTGTTCTGTTGTAGCGGGATGGCACCGAATGCTGACGACTCTGTGAAGTAGGAGTGTGCGCTAAATGACAGTAACTTTTTAACAGGCGCGCGCAGGCTCACGAGTGTGCGCGTTTGCAGGCTCGCGCCAAGGGAAGCAACCATTTTATAATACGCACAAATATGTGTGCACGTTGTAAAATAAGTTGAACGCGCGTACGTGCACGCACAATTTTAAGTGGACGCGCGCCTATGCATGCAAATGCCACTTCTACCGGGTAAGTGGGGGGATTTTAATACCTCGTGCTGATGCAATTACCAGTTTTCCCAGTTTGTTCCCAGTTCACCCAGGTAAGGGATAGGACTTCCTAACCCCCAGTTAAACAGCCCCCCTTCTCCCCTGTTAGCCCTGACCCTTAAAACCCCGCTAATCTTTGTAATATTTTTGTTTGTTTGTTTATGACTTGCATGCCATCCATAGCAGAAGTAAAGTTATGCGGCGGGGAATCCCGACGCGCGCTGATGTGTGTAAGTATTTGTGTGCTGATTTCAGTGTGAAATCCAGGAACGCCCGTGCCCCACCCAGATCACCCCTGTTCCCTGCTTATTTTATGAGAAAATCTTTTGTGCATGTAGCAGGAGTTACGCGTGTACGTGGGCGCCTTTCAAAATCTGCATGGCGCGTGCCAGCTCGACTTGTTGCACGCTCTGGGCTTTTAAAATTCACTTTTATGGTTGTAAACCTTTGGGGTTCCTGCTTTTCATTTTCTGCCTATGAATGGCCCTCGGCTTTGGACCCAGCAGGAGAAGCACTTTCCTCTCTGCCCTGCTGAACCTTTATACTAACTGGGAACAATCTTACAGTCACCGTGTGAGCTTGAACTGGTCATGGTATTTTCATGTGTTTAATTAACCTCCTTTAGGTTTTCTTTAATAATCCAGCATCATTCATAACAAAGTTACTTGCAATTTTTTTCTCCCTTCTTGCTGGAAGTAAGATTTTGATTACAGCAGGGCAACTGTGTTCCTTTTCAATTAGTTTTTTGAGTAGCGTAGTGTTGTCTTTTGTGGAGATATATTGCTATATCTGTAACTTTTATTTCTTATATTCCCTATGGATTGAACTGCTCCTTAGAATTTTTAGTTTAAAAGAAAACTACAGAAGATTATTTTAAAGATTAGTACGATAAATCCAGATACAAATTGACCTTCATAAGTTCCACAGACAGAATGTAATTAGGGAGGAAAGAGTGATATTGTTATCTTGTATTTTGGTATTTAAAATCGCTATTATATTCTGTAATTTGCTACTTGTGTGTTCTTCTCTACTTACATAGTTGTATTATGTATTAGGGATATGTATTCATTTTACCAGTTTGGGAAAAGCTTGATGAATGAGTTGACTTTCAGTTTGGTTTGTTGCAACCAAACCGAAATATTGACTCATCTGAGAATATGTGGATATTTTTGGTCTGGAAAATAGTGTGTTCTGTTTGAAAATAGTGCTCACTGTTTGCCCACAAAACTTAAAAGAAATGGCTCATGATTCTCCTGTGGCCCCCATTAGCCATTCCATAGAGCTCTCTGGACTCTGATGAAAGTTGGCACCAGTCTCAGGACTGGCCGGCACCATTTTTTGATTGGGAGCTGGTGGGTCAGGAGCAACTGGTGATCTCTCCTGTCCCTTTCATCATCAAAGACCCCTGGGGAAGTGGTAAATGGGGCATTGCTTTTTGTTATGTTTTTTTGAGTGTTTTGATTTTTTAATCTAATGTTTATTTTGGTTCAGCAAACGAGCTGAACCAAAACAAACAATAAACAAATCTGAAATTCAACTCCCTCAAAACAAGAAAGTAAACAAAACCCAAAACATTTCCCATGCACATTTTAAGGTAGATTTTAAAAGTGCCACATACACGTCCATAAATGCGCGTATCTTGCAGTGCACAAAAATACTCTCCACGCACACAAGTCTGGAGCTGTATGCATGTACATACATGTGCCACTTTGCTACTGCTCCTTGTTAGGCACAGGAGAACATTGGGAGGGAGGGGGGAAAGGGGGAAGAGAGAGAGAGACTGAGACTCTTTATAGGGCTCAGTCTGATACTCTGTACATGGACCATTGTAAGGGGGTAGCAATGTACAAATCAACTTTTTTTCATCACTTATAAGGTCAAAAATTATTTAATGAGGTCAGTTTTACAATGGATACCTCTGAATGTGTCTGTAACAACACCCCTCTAACCTCAACCCACCTCCCGAAAACTCACCCCGAATCAAAGTGCCCCCTTACAATGGTGTCATCGTTGAAAATACATTGAAATCTTCTGCTCAGTGTGCAGCAGCAGCCAAGAAAGTAAATAGAATGCTAGAGATTATTAGGAAAGGAATGGAGAATAAGACATAATAACCATACCTTTGTATCACTTCATGGTGCGACCTATCTTCAGTATTGTGTGCAATTCTTATCAGTACATCGCAAAAAGATATAGCAGAATTAGAAAAGGTTGGGAGAAGTGCGACCAAAATATTAAAGGGGATGGAACAATTCCCCTATGAAGAAAGGCTAAAGAGGTTAGGACTATTCAGCTTGGAGAAGAAACAGCTAAGGGGAGATATGATAGAATCTATAAAATAATGAGTGGAATGGAACAAGTAAACAATCAATTGTTTACTCTTTCAAAATGTACAAAGACTGGGGGGACACACAATGAAGTTACATGTAAAACATTTAAAACTAATAAGAGAAAATATTTTTTTACTCAGTGCATAATTAAGCACTGGAATTCATTGCCAGAGGATGTGGTGAAATATGTTAGTGTAGCTGCATTTAAAAATGGTTTGGAAAAGTCCATTAAAAGTTATTAAGATGAGTTGCAGAAATCCACTGCTTATTCTTGGGATAAGCAGCTTGGAATCTATTTACCACTTGGGATCCTGCCAGATACTTATGACCTGGCTTGGCCATTGTTGGAAACAGGATACTGGGCTTGATGGACCTTTGGTCTGATCCAGTATGGCAAGTATTATGTTCCTAACATACAAGATTCTGAATTTGGAAAATACATTTTTTTAAGAGCCCTTTCCTTTTCATACTTCAAACATAGGATTTGCATTAGAGGAAAGCTGGCTTGTAATGTTACTGTAGGCATGAATTTCCTGTAGTGATGTTGCTTCAGTTCCTTATATGCAGCTTTATTCCCAAAGGCTAAGTTCCTACTATGGCAGAACTATTGGGTTCAATTAGATAATAATGTTTAAAAACACAAAATAGGAGACATTGTTTCTAAAATCACAGCATCCTATTGTAAGTGATTACAATGAACTATAAGAAAATATCAGTGATAAAGTATTTACACAGATACACCTATGACTAAATGCAAAACATAATCACAAAAATCAAATCGAATTCAGCATCCAACATCAGAACATCAGTAGAAACACAATTCTCTTTTTCATTCACTCTATTTCCATCAGTCCTTACAACATGTTTCGCATGGAGTACTTTTGGATCATTGATAATATGTGCTGATTTCTTGTTGCTGTGGTGCCAGTCATCCGTGGCTGCCTTCTGGTGCCCTTCATACATGCTTTAGTTTCTTAAATGATTCTAGGGTTCGTTGACCACAAAAGACTGAATAAAAATGATGTACAGCAGGCCTTGATAAAGGGTTAGCAAATGACAGGCAAAACTGCTCCCCTCTAATTGTGGTATGAGCCACTGAAAGGCTTTTGTTTTTCAGTAGTCATTTCTGTGAGCTTTAAGAATTTGCTTTGCTTTGATATTTTCCCATAACAAATTATAGTATTTTTCTAACTCCTCTTACCTTGCTCCTGGGAATTGTTTCCTTAAGCCAGGGGAATGTGTCTCCTGCCACATTATTCCTTTGGAATGGTTTCAAATAGACTGTGATTTAAGAAAGGGACCCAACATGTATTCCATCTAATCTAGATTGGCATAAAATTGGCATCCCTTCAGTTGTGTCTCATGTTGGCTCTAAAGCCACTTAGGAGCTGCATTTTGCCTATTTTGGTTCAGTAAGGGATGTGTCTAGCAGCCAAATTCCAAGCAGCTCATATTCGAAACTGCTACCAACAAAAAAAAAAAAAAAAAAAAGAAGAAGCCATTTTCAAGTTTGAATGACAGATTAAAGAAGTAGGAACATTTCTGAACAAAGACCTACTGTATTTGATTTATTGTAATTTTGGAACAAGATGATGGCACACATGATTTTGAGAGCAACAAATTACTCTTTTGTCTTAATTGAAACTCTAGAATTATTAAATTACTTTATAGCAAATTCTTATATTTCATAATGGTTTTTGCTCTGCAGGAGCTTCACCATGTCAGAAGTGACCAGTGTCCTCGCTAATCTGTGCCCGGGACATGGGAAAGATATCATGGGACAGGCACACACTCATATCCTTTCCTCTCACCTTTTTACAATGTGATAAACTAAAGTTGCAATTACAACTACACAGCCAAAGAGATGTCAAGGCTTGGATGGCACTGAAGCGTAGTTACTTCAATGATAGGCCAGGTGGAAATGGGCAGAAATTCAGGGCTCTGTAGCTTTAAGCACTTTCAAATGGCAAATTATCTTCTTAATCTGGGACCATCTCTGGTTGCTGTGCTTCACCTTCTGCTGGGGCTATCAGTATGTTACTCACAGAGGCCTCAATCCTGTGAATATATAAATGGTCAGATATCTGAAAATAATTTGCCAGTGTGACAGTTTTTTCATTCTTCAAAGAAAGATATTTAAACCTGATTGGGGTTGAGGGGGGGGGGGGGATATTTGACCACCCTGTGGTGATTTATGCCTGTGCAGAACACCTTGCACAAATTTTGCCAGACTGAGTCCACGTTGCTTGAGTTTCTGAGAAGCCCCAAGGGCTGATATTCAAAAAGAGCTGAGCACCAAAATTTAGGCACCTAAATTAGGTGCTTAAGTTATGTGTCTATTTTCAGCTGAACTTAGGAGCCCAAGTTTTCAGATGAAAATTCACATAAAATTAGAAGTCTAAAATTTAGGGCCCTAAATTAGGTGCCTATTTCTGAAAATCAGTGCTAAGCTCCTAACTATGTCTCCAGCCCTATAGCCACTCACTTTTTATGAATCTAAATTTAGGTGTCTAATGAAACTAGGTGCCTAAATTTAGGCACTCAACTCTAGAAAATTTTCAAAAGGGCCAAAAATTAGGATGATAAACCCTTTGAAAATTGGTCCTCCAGTAACTCTTGTACCTGAATTCTAATAATTCTGTAAGCCTAGAGCATCCATTTGGCATGATGTGCTAAAAGAAATCCACCGAGGAGTGGGGACAGGCGCGTCCTAAAATGCCCTGGGAAAACAGAGAGAAAAGTACTTAATTAGAAAGATATTTCCTATTAGGAAGGTGTATGCCCTTGGGCAAGCATTTTTATGACTCTTGAATTGACTAGCTTGAAAGGAAAGGTCAAAGCATAGCACTACAAATCCTTACTTTTTCTTTTGAGTCTTTCAGGTATCTTAATAATTTTCTGATGATTGTTTTGAGAAAAAAAATTACAATTTAAACGTGAATGCAACAGAGACAGGATGTTGGCTATCTAGGTTTTCAAGGCCCTGAAACTCCCATGATGCACTGCATGCGATGATTTCACCTAGCGCAGTGCTGGAGGATACGAATGGCAAGCACAGAAAGAACACTGGAGGTTTTATTGTTTGGGAGAGTAACTGAGATAAAACAGGATGAAATCTTGGAAACAGATAACTACAGGTGTCCCTGTCCCCCCCCCCCGCCCCCCCCCAGGTACCCTTTCCCTTACCATTTGTTCCACCATCAACATTAACCTGTGATCGTATCAGCTGGCAATGTGAGGGATATGCTAAGGTATTCCCTTGGAATTTTACAATCTTTTACTGCAAAGCACTCTCACTGTCACCGGCTTAAACCTGACAGAAACTGGCAGGATCAGGAATTATGAATTATTATTTCTATGAAGGTGGGCCATGCATCACTAATAAAAGATTTCTGAGACCAGTGAATTGAAAGAAATATTTGCTTGAACAATTTTCTGTGCTGCATTAAAATGCAAGACAGAAATCTGGAACAACTTTGCAAATACAATATTGCATATTCATTTGTAATCCTCTTTAGCAGTTAAAACACACCCGTGTGCGCGCGCGTGCGTATACACGCACCCCTCCAAACTGAAACCATGCCAAATTCTATTATGAAAGAAATCTACCCTCCCCCCAAGCTAAAAGAAGTTGGAAGCTATGAATGTATTAAAGACACCTTTATCCTGTTTCTGCAACATATTTAATAGCTCCTGAAATTGTTTTAGGTA
This sequence comes from Rhinatrema bivittatum, assembly GCF_901001135.1. Lineage (NCBI taxonomy): Eukaryota > Metazoa > Chordata > Amphibia > Gymnophiona > Rhinatrematidae > Rhinatrema > Rhinatrema bivittatum. The sequence continues at coordinate 42,564,637 of NC_042632.1, read as the reverse complement.
CTTTCCATAGTTTTGTGCCTGTCTAACCCAATTATGCTGTTGTTTATTAAGGGGTAGATTTAAAAAAAATACATGCACGCCTCCTTGTGCACTCACTAACCTGACGCATGCACATGGATGCGCGATTTTATAACATGCTCACGGGGGTTTGATTTGGCCAGTTTATGCGTGGCGACGAGATCAGGAGGGAACTTTCCTACCCCCCCCCCCCCACCTCTTCCCTTCTCTTTCCCGACCCCTTTTCAGGGCCATTCTTTTTTAAATTTCTTTATTTCAGAACTTTTAAGCCAGCTCCTGAGCTGGCGTAAGTTGCATGCGCTGGCAAGCTGCCGGCATGCTATCCCTCAGGAAGCAGCAAATGGCCTCTGTACTGGCCGCCTCCAGCTCCGCCCCTTCCTGTCCCCCCTTCCTGCCCCTCCTCGCCCCTCCCCACCCCCCCCAGACCACCCCTTTTCTTGGGCCCAGCACTTCTGCGCATAACGTTAGTTACAAGCGTGGCCGGGCCCCTTTGAAGACGTGCACGCAAGGTCCGGCCGCGTACATAACCCCCGTTTTCCCCGCGCACAGGGGATTTAAAATTTAGCCATAAGAGAGCAAGCAAAGAAGGAGTGATTCCAAACCTCAGTCTGTATGGACAGAATGCACCAGCCTGGAATTTTGTAGTCCTACCTGAGAGTATTCTGGAATTATTAGTCTTGATGTATCAGTAGAAAAATCTGAACTTCAGCCAGTTGAAAAATTTGGGGTGATAGTTAAAAGATTAGGGCTTGATCTTAGTGACTTTGATGCACAATGTCACCATGAATGGTGACATTGTGCATCAAAGAAATGTGCATCACCTTGAATGGTAACATTGTGCATCTAGAAATGATACACGATAAGCACTCTAGTAGTGGTTGTAGTAAGGTTAAGATTAACGCCAAGACTTTTTTGAGGAAGAGGGAAGTGTTTTGCAGTTCTTAGAAACATTTTAACTTCTTGCCATAAAATGCTGTAAGATACAATCTGAACATCTTCCTGCAGTGTGTAATGTTTAACAAATCATTTATGAGAGAATAAAACATTCATGCCTAAGGCTACAGACCTTTAAAGTTACACCAGTAGCGTACACCCATTAAGACAGGCATTAATGAAGATTGAACTTCTTGAAGAACTGTACGATTTTGATTAATATTAAAAACTGAGGCATTTCTCTTCCTTTCCCATGGTCTGGTTCTTTATCAAACCACAGCCCCCAGTTTTCTGTGGCACATTGAGATAGATGCTGTGGCAACAGAATATTCTATGACACATTTGCCTACATTTGAATTATTGTGCATATTAAATAATGTTGATTAATTTTGCATAATACAACCTTACTTTGTGTCTGAATATTTTATTTTGTTCTTTTGGGAATTAGTGGGTGGAGAATTTCAGGTATCAATGTGGAGGAGAGGCAGAGGAGATCTCGGGGATGGGGAAAGGGAGAGAGGATCTGGGGATGGAAAGGTCATAAGAAAGGGAGGATTTGGGGATGGGGTGGAAAAGAAGGGAAGATTGGGGATAGGGATGGAAGAAAAGGAGGGGATAGGGAAGAGAAGGGGGAAAGAGGTGGACAGGTGGAGAAAAAGGAGGGAAGATTGTGGATGGAGAGAGGGAAAGGAGGTTCTTGGATCATGGGAGAATACAAAGTGAGGGGTGGAGTTTCTGGGATCTTGTGGTGGTAGTGGTGGTGGAAAGTCTAGAGAGAGAAGAGGGAAGTGTTGCTTCTCTAATTCCAGCAGTACCCCCCTCACATCCCTACCTCTCTCTCCTCACCCCAAAGTCCTTACCCACTCACTCTCACTTTCCTGCTTCCTATTTCCCACCTCCATCCTATTTCTCTCCTTTCCCATCTCCACTCTAATTCTTTTTCTGTCCGCATCACAGGTGCCCATACACACACACTCCCACCCACACTTGTCCAGCCCCCTTTCACACCCATCCACCACCTCCCCAGTTCCTCTGCCATACAGATCCCCAGCCTTTCAATTACCCTATCCCCTGCTTCACACAGCCACCTCTCCCCATCACATCTCCCAACTTCTTATTTACAACTCCTCTAATTCCCTTCCTGGTTGTTACACTCTCCCATGCCTCCCCACCCCTGCAGCCATGATCACCAGGGCAAGAAGTGGAGGTCAGCAGCTGCTGCCTGGGTCTGACTGGTGCTTTCAATGGTAGGGCTGTACAGTGTGCTGTGAGGACAGCGGAGTAGGACACAGCCTGACCTGCTGCCACAACCCTCCTCTTCATACCGTAATGATCAGCACTGCTAGGGGAAGGAAAAACGAGACCCAGGAAGGGGAATGGAGGAGGGGGTTGGAATGTGCTGTTGTGGGACAGCCACCTTTCACCTTTCTAAAGTCACCTGGTTGGACCTGGCCCCCCAGTCTCCCACAACTATTAGGCAAGAGCCAGCAACTTTCCTATGAAAGGGCAGATTTTGTGGCCTTTCCTGTGATTGTAGCTCTGATCATATTAGAATTTCAGTGCTATTGCACTATATACATTTTATTTATTTATTTATTTATTTATTTAATGAGTTTTATATACCGTCATTCGGAAACATCAAAATAATGCCATCATAACGGTTTACAAAATAAGGTTATAGGGATAAAGGTACATCCTCAGAATTGTATGCACACATAGCTATATAGCTGAACTGCATGAGTTATGTACTGTATTTCAACTAAGAACACAAACTGATTCAACTATATATAAATACTAATCTGTTCCGCTATTAATGTGAACCACCATACCTCAGCAATGTTATTTAACCATTGCAATCTGCTGGTTGTTTATTTATATTGCATCTACTGTTTATATGATGCACCTTGCTTCAGCAAGGGCTATTTAACTACTGTCAACTACTCTGAATGTCTTACTCTACAAGAATTATACTATGCTTTGTATACAATTCTGTATAGCACATCTTGATTTATGATATTCTTTTTCCTGGCTGGAAAGGATTATCATAAATAAACAATGATGATGATGTACTTCATATCTGAGTAATTAAACTACAAACCACATAGTTGAGATTGATCAGCTGAAGTGTAAACAAAAAATGACAGGAGTTGGGTAGCACCTTATAGTAACCAAACATGAGCTTTCAAGGACACTGTCCACTTCATCAGATGAATCCTCCTGAGGAGGATATGGAGGTCTATAAAATCATGAGGACTAGAATGGGTTAATAGAAATCGGTTGTTTACTCTTTCAGATAATACAAGGACTAGGGGGCATGCTATGATGTTAGCAAGTAGCACATTTAAAACAAATCAAAGAAATTTCTTTTTAATGCAATACATAATTAAGCTCTGGAATTTGTTGCCAGAGTATGTGGTTAAGGCATTTAGCTTATCTGGGTTAAAAAAGGTTTGGACAAGTTACTGGAGGAGAAATCCATAAACTGTCATTAGTCAAGTTGACTTAGGAAATAGCCACTGCTTATTACTGCCATTAGTAGTATGGAATCTATTTAATGTTTGGGTACTTGCCAGGTACTTGAAGTCTGGATTGGCCACTGTTAGGATGCTGGGCTTGATGGACCTCAATCTGATCCAGTTGTTTCACCTGCATGGCAACTTCTTATGTTCTTATCCTAGCACAGAAAATGAATGGATTCTTTCCACCCCATGGTGAAACTAGCAGTATTCCAATCCAATAGGGGGAGAACTAGGACTTAGGAGAGAATTTCAAAGCCCAGGAGTGAAGTGAGAGCTGCAGAACTCTGAAGGGAGTGGGAGCAAGCGGCAGCAGGGACCATTTCATAGGATTCCAGAGGAGTCTGGAGGGAGTTTTAGGAGCTACATTAAAATCTTAATGCCGTTCACCATTCAGGATCTTCTGTCTAGAGGTTTCCTGATTATTCCTGTCATGGACTTTAAATATCTGTATCTTGTAACTGCACGGAACAGTGAGTGGAAGTTACCTGAGATTAGGCATTCCTGAATTTCCTGTGTTGCTTTGGGAGGAGAGCGATAGCCCTGGAGTACTTGCATGGTGGTCATTTAGGAAACCCCTGCTGGATTTAATTTTGTGGGTTTTAAACAGGTGGATGCTATTGCATTGTCAAGTTAACTGTAAAACATTAATAAGGCAGGCTAAAAGAGAATTTGAAATGAAGTTGGCCGTAGAGGCAAAAACTCATAATACAACTTTTAAAAATATATCCGAAGCAAGAAACCTGTGAGGGAGTTGGTTGGACCGTTAAATGACCAAGGAGTTAAAGGGGCTGTTAGGGAAGATAAGGCCATTGCAGAAAGACTAAATTAATTATTTGCTTCTGTGTTTACTAATGAGGATGGGGGAAATACCAATTCCGGAGATGGTTTTCAAGGGTGAGGACTCAGATGAACTGAACAAAATCATTGTGAACCTGGAAGATGCAGTAGGCCAGATTGACAAACCAAAGAGTAGCAAATTACCTGGACTGGATGGTATGCATCCCATGGTTCTGAAGGAACTAAAAAATGAAATTTCAGATCTATTAGTTAAAATTTGTAACCTATCATTAAAATCATCCATTGCACCTGAAGACTGGAGGGTGGTCAATGTAAACCCAATATTTGAAAAGGGCTCCAGGGGAAATCTGGGAAAATATAGACCAGTAAGCCTGACTTCAGTGCCGGATAAAATAGTGGAAACTATTCTAAAGATCAAAATCACAGAGCATATAGAAAGACATGGTTTAATGGAATACAGTCAACATGGATTTACCCAAGGGAAGTCTTGCCTCACAAATCTGCTGCATTTTTTTGAAGGGGTTAATAAACATGTGGATAAAGGTGAAGCGGTAGATGTAATGTATTTGGATTTTCAGAAGGCTTTTGACAAAGTCCCTCATGAGAGGCTTCTAAGAAAACTAAAAAGTCATGGGATAGGAGTTAATGTCCTTTTATAGATTACAAACTGGTTAAAAGAAAGGAAACAGAGTAGGATTAAATGGTCAATTTTCTCAGTGGAAAAGGGTAAATAGTAGAGTGTCTCATGGATCTGTACTTGGACTGATGCTTTCCAATATATTTATAAATGATCTGGAAAGGAATATGATGAGTGAGGTAATGAAATTTGCAGATAATACAAAATTATTCAGAGTAGTTAAAGCACAAGCAGTTTGTGATAAATTTCAGGAGGACCTTGCGAGACTGGAAGATTGGGCATCCAAATGGCAGATGAAATTTAATGTGGACAAGTGTAAGGTGTTGCATATAGGGAAAAATAATCCATAATATTGCTGTAGTTACATGATGTTAGGTTCCATATTAGGAGTTACTGCCCAAGAAAAAGATCTAGGCATCATAGTGGATAATACATTGGAATCATCAGGTCAGTATGCTGTGGCAGTCAAAAAAGCAAACACAATGTTAGGAATTATTAGGAAGGGAATAGTGAATAAAATGGAAAATGTCATAATGCCTCTGTATTGATACATGGTGAAATCACACCTTGAATACTGTGTACAATTCTGGTCACTGCATCTCAGAAAAGACAGACAAAGGCAGTAAGAGAGGTCTATTGAATTTGTGACCCAGGAATTCTCTCAATTCACCATCCATTGCTGTAATCACTTGTCCACACTTCCTACTAATACAGAAAAGAATAAACTAATTACATGAATATTTGTATTCTGTATGTCTAGGTGTATGTGTGTGTGTTAGTGATGTAAGCATGTCTGTCCTGGTCAAGAATGCACAACTGCCAAAGTAAATGTAAATTTTATGGATGCAAAATTCTTACTACCATTGCTAAAGCTTTCAAATTAATTACAGCAACAGCCACCCAAGCTTCGTTACCTGGCATTCTAAAAATATCTTTGCCACACGGCGTGGCTATCATGCACACTGATGGCGTTATTCCTTTCATTTTTTTGCCATTAAGATTACTACCAAAGTTAAAGTGCGCCTTCTCTCTCAAGCTGAGTACAGAATGTTCTCCAGAGCTCCACAAGTAAATAGTTTTGTAAATATCATCTTGACACGAGGAAGATGTTAACATTTTGGTAGGGGTTGGGCAGAAGTTGGGAGAGAAGAGGATTTAATTGCTTGTTCCAGTTCGAGAATGATTCCGCTTTTAGTTTTTGTGCAGGGTATTCCACAACCTTCATGCCATGACAGAACCCCCAGATAAGGCACCTCATCTCATCTTTCTCATTCCTATCTCTACATCTACACTTGGGTCACTACTCAAGGGCTTGCTCTCCACAAACTGCAGCTTGGCAGGTTAGCAGAAGAGACAGAAGAGTCCATAGGAATGCTGTCATGTATGTTTGTCTTGACTCGATTGTAGTCTCCGTGGAGCAGGGACTGTCTCTTATGTAACTCTGTATGGCACTGCATACATCTGGTAGTGCTTTAGAAATGCAGTAGTGGGTGGTAGATGATACTTGAACCACATTATTGTAAGTATAATGCACGGACTGGACAAACCCTACCCTTGTAACCCAGGGCAGGAATGGATGGAACAGAACCGCCCTAAAGCAGAAATGGTCAGTTTTAGTTGTTTTGCAAACACCCACAGATTTCTGCTTACAAAGTTGTACTCGGAAATATGCCCACTGTTTCCAAAATCATGCACGTGCACGCTTGCAGCTGTCCAGTCAGCCTGAGTAATGGCAGGATATAGTGCAAGAAACATGCAGTAAATGTAATTATAAACAAAGCAGGAAGTGAAATGCATGTATCTGCAGGGATTTTCTAGCACTTTTCAACTTTGATCCTAATGAAAATGACCTCACTTTTAATGGATTCAGGTCATTTTCATTCTCCACCCCCAAGTTTGACCGAATTGGTGAATTTCTGGGGATGTTATTGTGCCCTTAAACAGATGGATGGATGAATGAACTGAATCCCTGCTGTACTGCTTTCAGCCGAGCCTGAGCACCTTCCTCTACATGTTTATGCATTCTGCCTGTTAGCACTTTACAAATATTATTTTATTTATTTAACAGTTTTTATATACCGACGTTCATCAAGGATATCACGTCGGTGTACATTGAACAGAAACATAACGACAGAGGCGTTTGACAAGAAACATGATGGAATATATGAAATTTAAACTTGAGTGTATAGCATAATAAGAGAATAAGGTAGTATAAGTGATTATATAAGATATTTAATGGATAACAATGCTATATAATAATATATACAGGATAAAGAACAACGAGATGCATTAGGAATGCAATGAGGAAGAAATGGGGACCGAGAGAAGGGACTTTGGGGGGGGGGGGAATGAGTGATTAGGGTATAGGAGGGCGGGATGTAGGGGAAAGGGATTTAGCTCAGGGGGGTTTGAAATAGTAGAGGCTATGAGGATGTGGGATGAAGGAGATTAGGTGGCCGATATGTAGATATTAGGAGTAAGTCTGTGAGAAAAGCCACGTTTTGAGTTTTTGCTTAAAGTTTTTTGGGCATAGTTCTTGGCACAGATCTGCAGGCATTGTGCTCCAATTAATGAGCAATTAATGAGCAACCAATTAATGAGCAATCTTTGTAAAAAAGCTTTCAGATCTGCTGAAAAATCAAAATGGGCGTATTCAGAGATTTGTAGCCTGGAGCTCAAGAGGTTCAGAAGAGACTTTTTGAAAGGTAAAAAGAGCACATCCAGCTCATATCAGGAGTCAAGAAGCAAACAATCACATGGCTGGAAAACATGCAGAAACCACTCCCCAAAAACCAGTGAGAGGGCACTCACCATGACATCTCACCATCTCACCATGACTTTTCTAAAAAATTGCCTTCCTAAGAACATGCACGGATTAAAAAGAAGCATTCCAATCAGTGCACGTAGGTCGGGGGAGTCAAACCTTGCGTGTACCTGCGGACACAGTACCACCAATCTAAAGCTCAATGTTAGACAACCAAACATTTTGGTAAAGGAGTAAAACCCAAGAACAGCTGGAGATCTATTAATCAGGATGGAGCAATTCTTTGACAAGAAACAGACACTTTGCTTAAGATAAGTCCCCCTGATGCAGGAGAGCCGAAACACCAGCTGACTTCAGGGTTTTGCTTCTCTTCTATCATGTTGATTTTTCTGAGCTATGCCTATAGGCTTTTTTTTTTCTTTTTACTTGCATTTTAAAAACAATACTTAAAAAAAGTGAGAAGTTACATTGCTAAGATTTAATTCTGTTTATTAATGCAACCTCTTCTTGGTGGCTGAGGGTGGATGATAGTAGGAGGTAGCCCGGACCTCTCTAAGGTGGTTTTACACATTCGCCCGGCTTGCTGACACCCTAACTTATACAATCTTACTTTTGTTTAGGTCTCACCTCACTACTGGTCCTATTTTTGTGTGATACTATGTATTGGGTGACTTCAGCTTGATTACAAATAACTTTCAAGTATACCTTGAAATGTTGCCTGTACACATTGCACCCTATGAACTCCAGGATGAGGCTCGCTGAGGCACAGTGCAAGCCTTAGGAAGGGGGACCCTGCCTGGACGCATGGATAGTGGCAGGCTGGGTCTGCGCTCAGTGTGCCAGTCATAGAAACTTTGACAAACGTTTTCTGTGCCAGGCTCTGTCTGATGATGTCGCACACAGGTGAGAACTCTCATCCTGCTGTCCTAGGAGAACAGCTGTTACAGGTAAGCAATTCTGCTATCTGTGCAATACAGTCAGATCAGGAGAGAAGTACTACTGTTGGGTCTACACTATAGTTCTCTCTCAGTACTCTTCTTGTTGCTATCTGACTCTTTGATAGTGAGTTTGTTGTTTTCTCAGCTTTCTTGGTTATGATGTTTTATAGTGTTTTGTTTTTTAATCTCTTTTCTCTTGTCAGTGCTATGTATTTTCTGACTGGGTTTTTCTCCGTGCTCCAGTTTTTACAATTTTCTAACTACACTGTTTCTGATGTTATTTATTTATTTATTTATTTATTTATTTATTTATTTAAATTGTATTGCTCTCTGTTTCGCTGCTGCTTTTCTCCTGACTATATATTGTTCTTGGGCTATGTGACTGTTCTCTGTCTTATTCTGGTTTTCCAACTGTGGGTGCATGGGCCTCTCAGCTTGCCAAGGGTCAGATGAAGGACGATGCTTCTTTGTGAGGTAGGGCAGCAGGGGACACAACAGAAATACTGCAGCAGGAAGCTGGAAATATGTGAAATCCTATACTATGAACAAAACTCTTTTCATACTCCTGGGATGAACAAGGGCTATTCTCATCTGGATCAGCATTACTGCAGGGAAATTGACTTCCTGTGGGTCAAAGGCACCAAGGGTTTCTTCCATTTTGTATCTGTGGGAAAATGCTTAATATTAGTAATGTCAGGAGAGCTAATAAGTTGAAGTTCATGATTTAATATTGCTGATGACACATTGTGATCTTATCTGAGAGTCAGCTGGATGTGCTTTGTAGTGTTCTCTGCCTGCGATTTATTTATTCATTTGTACTATTTTGCTGCCATTACCCAGGCCCTCAGCGGTGAACAGTAAAACATCCAAAAAAAATAATGACAACAGAAAATAGAATAAGCTAAAATATAAAGAACAGCAATTCAGAATTACCCATTGGCTAGCCTGAATAGATAGGTCTTTAACATCGCCATGAATTTCTTCATTCGGTGCATCAGTCACAATATTTGTGGATTAGAGTTTCCAAAGGTCTGGAGCAACCCCAGAGAAGGCGAGCTCGCTCGTGTATATCTGCAAGCCTTGCCTGACTAATTGGTGGGGCATCCAGCAAGCCCCTCTGTGCAGATCTCAAAGCACGGGATGGATTGTAAAGGTGCAGGAGGGCATTTGCCCAAGGCGAGTAGTCCAATGGCAGTCCACCCCCTGCCAACATGTCCTACTCCCTTTCCCCATCATAGGAATCAGAACTTTGCATTGAATTCTGGGCGCAATAGATAACCAGTGTAGGTCTTTTAAAGCAGGAGTGATGTGTCCTTGTCGCCACATTGGGCGTGTGCTCTGCTGATGTGTTCTTTGGCTATGTCACTATTCCCTGTATGGTGTTTGGCTTTCTGACTATGTCATGGGTTTTGGGAGGAGTAGAAGATGTGGTTATCTGAGTTTCTTCTGGTGTCTCCATTTTCTGGATTATGTACATATGTGGTTCATTTTTCTTTGCAAACCTTTGCAACTTTGCCTCTCTCCCCCCCCCCCCCCCCCCCCCCCCCACACACACACACACTTCCCAGCTATTTTTGGAAGTCTCACTTTCATCTGATTCAAGGGAAACAGTTTGCTCCTCCACTTCTGGTTGTTTTCTTCGTGGAGACTGTGGTTTCGGCATCAGCAGCTTTCTGAATGGTCTTGGAAAGCTCCCAAGAGAATCGTAGCGAAAGAAAGCACATTGATGAACAGAAGATTTGAGCTTCTGAAATCAGCTGCAACAGCCAGTCGGGAGCAGGAGGGTCGGTGGAGAAGAGATGGAAAACGATGAAATGCTTCATTTAGTACAAGAAAGAAGCTCAGAGCAGCAGCAACAGCCCTTTGCCTCCTGCCCAAATTGATACCTGCGCTCTCAAGGAGCAAAGTCTAGGGCTAGCTTATTGTTCATGCTTGTCTGGTCAAAGCTGCAGTATCATGAAACAGTCAAGTCTGAGAAACAGAGCATCTCATCCATTTGCCACTGGTATATTAGCCATGAAATGATAAAAAAAATAAATCAGTTAAGAACATCCAATCACACAATGCCTCTAAGAAAAGAAAGAATGGGAAATAGCAGAATTAAACACTGATTTGTCTGACATACATTTTAGTTTATTTTCCTGTGAACACGGAATATCAGCATGAGTCCGTGGTGTCTTTTGTGGGGGAGGGGAGAATGGAAATGTTATGGCTGATGGAGCAGTAACACGGATAATTAAAAACAGTATAAGGCTGTTGGACTAGAAGCATGAATAATCGGAAGGATATCGGAATGGAATTAAATGCAACAATGCATAAATCAAGAGTATTAGGATGAACAGGCAAAAGGATGGATAGGAAAACAGGCAAAAGCACACAATAGAAGAATAAAAAACTGGATAAATAGAAACAGTCAAATTAAAGAAGGAGAAAGGCAATTTGGAAAAAAATTCCATAAGATTTAAGGTGGCAAATTGGAAGGATAAAGAGATGAGCATGGCAGATGTGCACTGGCATGCAGGAAATCTGGGCTTGATCTCCAAGCTGGGCTTTGGCGGCTTGAACTGACCAGGTATTGAGGATGCTGTGGGGGTAGGGGGCCCCACCCCCCCATGGTAGGGTGCCCTAGCCATTGCTCAAAAGTGACGCCTACTGACCAGTTTCATAGTAAACGTGTACCAAGTTCTGTAGGGAGCTGTGGTCTCTGGCTGAGGAGTGTTGTTGCTGGGCTAGGGTTAGGGATTAAAGGGGGAGGAAGGGGGCAGGCAATTTAGATATAGGTTTAACATGTCAAACGTTACAGCTGGAGGAGGTAGGTGGAAATAAGGGAAGAAGAGGAGCCTTGTCATAAGTGAAGGTTGAGTACTTTGCTAACACACCCACAAGCAAATAAGATTAAGAATAAAGAAAAATGGACAACCAATATTATATTCTGTTTACCTTAGTACCTATCATTTTCACTATTAGGTAATTTTGTATTATTCTTGAACTTATTTCAGTGTAAATATCAGGGCTTAATTTGTGGAGGAAAGGCCTGGAACACAGTTCCACCATTTCTTTTCAGACTTAAGAGGTATAATAGTAGGGGTATGCTGCTCCAATTCCTCCCCTTCAGACAACCTGTAGGAAAAACAAGAAGAGAGAGATCCTGGAGCAGATAAAGCAGCCATTCTTCTCTCTAATCCAGTCCCTTCTTCCTTCCCTCCTCTTCTACAAGGAACAGGTGGAGAAGGGGGATTCTGAAGCACAAAAAGGGATTAAATTAGCACCAGCTTGAAACTTATGTGCAATAGTGCCAGTTGTCAAGGCTTCAGCTCTGACCTTGATAAGCTCTGCAGCTCACAAGTTTCCAACTGGTGCTAATTCAATCTCTTTTTGTGTCCATTATCCAGGGCTTAATTTCTGGAACAACCCAGAGTGGCATTCTGCCACCTTTTTTTCCAGGACGCAAAGATAAAGAGTAGAGCTGGTGATACGTATCAGTTCTGGCTCCCCCAACGAAAATGGAGCAGAGCTGGTGGTGTGAATCAGTTCCGGCTCCCTGTAGAAATGGAGCCATAGCTGGTGGTGGCAGCATCATTTCTGGGACCCCCCCCCCCCCCCCCCAAGCCTTAGAGCATGCAGATCTGAGATGAGAGCAGCTACAAGGCCTGATTTTTGTGCAGTTTTGTGGCATATTTGAAAGGCCATGAGAGGAGATGGGAAAGGGCAAAGAGACAGTGTATGAGCAGGCCTGGATTTAGGCCTGTTTAGGATGCCAAATTTTGAAGGTGCCAAATACCCAGGGCAAAGAGGAGTGCAGCCTGCTCCAGCCATCCAAAGGGGCGCTGTTATGGCACTCAGGCCTGGATTTGTCAATAGGCCTGTGCCTGGGGGTGGGGATGGGGACAGCAGGCTGGCTGAAGATTTATGCCTTCCAGCTGTGCTGAATCTCCCTCAGCAGAGAACAGCCCTCTGCTTCCTGATCCAGCCCCTCAGGCAGCATGCAGGGAACAAAATGGGAAGGGGTGAGCCTGGAGCATTTTGGTAAGATTAGGAGGGGCTGAATGGGGATCATTGGGGGTGAGAAGAGAGGTTGAGGAATGAGAGTGGATCAGATGGAAAGGGACAATGTTTGTGTGTGTGAGAGAGAGGGGGGATTGATGCTGATGTTTGTGTGTGCCAGACTGAGAGGACAGAGGAGTTGTAAGGACGAGCGGGATCAGAGCACAGTAGGGATCCCTCCCTCCCTCCTTCCCCCTTCCCCACCCACTGCAATTCAGGTTCTGGCTCTCTTGATCTCAGATTCTATCTCCCAGATCCTGGAACCTCCCTTCTCTCCAGATCCTGCAACACCCCCAGCCCCTGCCAACTTGTCCTACTCCCTTTCCCCATCACAGAAGCTCCATCCCTCTCCCTCTTTTCCTCCCATCTCAGATTCCTGATTACCACTTTCCTCCACCTTCCCCATATCCTATCCTCCTCATCCCCAGTCCTTTTTACCTCTTCTCCCCCATCCTCAGTTCTCTTTCCTCCTCATACTCCTCTCCCATCCCCAGTCCTTTCACCTTCTCCTCATCCCATTCCTAGTCCTCCTCCTTTCTTCTCCCCGTGGCAGGTCCTCTCACCCTCTCTTTCTCTTTTGCCCATCCCTGATATCTCATCCCTGTACTGAAACTTAAGATCCCTTTTCCTCACCCAATAAAAAAATAGATTATACAGATACAGGCAAGGTTGGAAAATTACTTAATTTTATAATATGAAAGATGGAAATCTTTGCCAGTGTGCTTCAGATTTTTCCAGTTATTGCCACAGAACCTTTGCCTGAGCTGCCACAGCAAACAGTGGGACTCTGACTTATGCCTCCTGCTACCTGTTGTCTGGCCTTACCCGGGACCTTGGGGATGGGACGAAAGAGGTGGGCGCAACAGCAGCAACAGTGCCTGGGGGTGGCAAACTCCTAAATCTGTCTCTGATAGCACTCTGAGACTAGGGGGTGCTGGGGGACAGGACATCCCCCACTTTCCAATCTCCAGGATCTCCCACCCCTCAATCTTCAACCCTATGGGCGCCAAACTCTTAAATCTGGCCACGTGTGTGTGTGCGTGTGTGTGTGTGTGTAGGAGAGTTCACACCCAGCCCCTCCACCTTACACTGTTCACTCCTGGCCCAGCCCTGTTCCCTCCCACCACTCACTTAGCTCCACTTCCTTTTCATCTACAAATTAAGCCCTGGTAAATATGTTTATAGTAAATATGTTTATAGTAAATAAAGCTGGACTTTAAATAATGAAATAATTAAATAATGAAATTTCCTAAAATCTGCTGCATGCGGGTTTAAACTCCTGGGGTGGGATGGGGTTTGTCCCAGATTGGATTTCATCCCAGAATCCTGCTGCTTTGAGAAAAATAAAAAGAAACGCTCAAAACAGGATCCACGAATGAGAACAGCAAACTCACAATTCCGTTACTAAACATGCAATGTCCTTAAAATCTGGTGAGAACTCTAAGCCAGTGATGTATTCTGAAGACTGTTTTTAGAGGAGGAAGTTATTTTTATACTTCAGAAGGATTACGTGAACCAGGAATTCTATGCTGGGGAAAAATGTTTTCCAGTGGCCAGAGCCCAGTCAGGACGCCGCCTGGTTTCACTGGTAACATGCTCACTCCTTCTTAGCCAATCTTCCTTCTAATCTCAAATCCATGGTATTGCCTTTTTATTTAACTGTTGTTAGTCCCATGCTTGTTCTACTTGGAGGCTGTGGAAGAGGGTTTATATTAATAGTCAATATAACAGAACTGAAACGAATGCAAAACCTTCGACACATTCACATATCATGTGCGTTTATAAAAGTGGTATATCTTTTGAAATATATACAAAGGAAAACTGACACTTCGCATCATGCCTATGAAAATGTCTATTGTATTCTTACTCTTTAGGGAGAAATATATACATGCATACATTGGACACATGTTAACACATGGACAAAAGTCTGAATTAGAAGAAGTTTGTGACACTTGTGAGCAGTAGCACCAATTGTCAATGCTTCAATCCCCATCTGCTGCTCATTCACTCATCTTTTCTTATACGTTGAGAATCAACCATCTTTTAAAAAACATTTCAGTAGTCACTCACCTCATGCTTACCATGGGGTTTGGGTTTGTAAGAGGGATCAACAGTGTTAACTTTTAGGTTTTAACAATTACACAATGGAATTTCAATATTTTTGTAGGCACAAAAAGGGGTTGAATTAGCACAACTGTGAAACTTGTGAGCAGTAGCCACTACCACTGACAAGTTTCAAACTTGTGCTAATTCAACATCTTGTGTCCAATATATGTGCATGTATTTTTCTCTAAATATGAGAGAGGAGTTTGCAACGATGTCTGTGTGTATTACTGTCTGGGGAGGAAACAGTCACTATCAGATGAGGGATGCACACAGAATATCTTTATTTCAGGTTGGTTTTTTTTTTTCATTTTGTTTGTTCCATTTTATTTTGTCTATTTAAAATGAAACAAATCCTTCCAAAGAAACAAAACAAAAAGAAAAATCATTGGGTGTGCCCTGCCCCTTCCCCATTGCCTCCATCACCGCTGTCACCCCCTCAGCACCCCTTGGACTCTCCCAGAGCCCCCTTCATCCCCTTACTCTATCCAAGGGTCTAAGGGGCAAGAGCAGGGGTGGCTGAAGAAAATCTGCTGCCTGGGGCAAGGGATGAGATGGCGCTCCCCCAGCCCTATCCCACCTCACCCCACCAGGGAACAGCTCCAACTCCCATTCCAGACCTGGCATCAGGGAAGCTTCTCACATTGTGGCACAATACATGCACTTTTATCCTCACATCGGGTGGGCAACTTTCAAAAAGCCCATTTACACAGTTAAAGCACTATTTTACCTATGGAAATCACTTTGAAAATACCTGCATGTAACTCACCTTGAGCTACCAATGACAAGGCATGAACTAAAAATAAAATTGTCATTTCCAAATGTTCTTGGAAAAGAGAAACTGGGGTATAACAGAGTTTGGATTAGCGCTGACTTACAATCTTCTCCAGATTCAAACCAGTGAGCGTTGGGCTTGTGTGGATTCTAGCACTGAACCACTGAGCCTGCTCCTTATTAGGGATGCGCTTTCATTTTCTAATGAAAAGAAAAATGTAATGAAAAAAAGCTTGTTTCATTATCAAAGAAAATGGAAAGCAAAATCCTCCACCAAAATGTTTTTTTTTTTTTTCCATTTCCATTCATTCTGGGAACAACTTGTCGTCGTGTCCCCCTCCACCCCTCAGGCCTCTCCTTATGTCCTTCCCCAAGATGTATCATACCCTGTGAGGGTTTCAGAAGTCCAAATTGGGCGGAAGCAATTCCCAGTCCCTCCTGCCCCACCAGATTCCATGTTTAAAATGGCGCCAGCAGACCCTGAGGCCAGCACCAGTTTGAAAACATGGACCCAGCAGGGCAGGAGTGGCCAGTGATCGTCCCACTCCATTTTGGCTACTGGAACCCCACAGATGGGGAAACAAACATTTGGGGGAGGGTGGGGTGGGACAGGGGAAGGGCTGGGTTGGGGGTACAATTTGTAAAAGTCAGCAGTGCTGGGAGGGGTGGGGGGTTGGCAGTCAGGGGAAGGGCACTTGCTTTCTTTTCTCTGTGGTACTTATTTTTCTTCTAATAAATAAAACAAAAAGGAATAACAAGGAAAATAAAAACAAAATGAAAATGTTTTCCATGCACGGCCCTACTCCTTACGGGCTAATGCAAAAGTGCTCTTTGTGCAGAGAAATTCAAAATTGTAATATGTGATTCTGAAACAGTTTTTTTTTTTTACTAAGTCAGAAGTGAGAGGGTGGATTTTCCTTTGCCTTCTCTCTGCCAGGAGAAATAGATGGCACCCGTATTGGATACCCAGTAAGAGACACAAAAAGGACTTGTAACCAGCATGGCTAAGTAGAGACACCCAAAAGGAAAGAAGCAGTGTGTGAGTGTAGGAAGAGCTAGAAGCCTTGCTACTGCTCACAAGCAACAAACTTCCTTGTAGAAATTCAGCTGCTTTCTGTATCTCTGCTAAGAGGAACCTGTGATTGCCATGTTGGTGGCACTGCTTGTAGCTGAAACTTTTCTAAACAAAAAGTTCGTGGCGTGCATATAGAGGCTCGCGCTTTGTATTTCTGCCCCCTTTGGAAGCTGTTCCTGGCAGACTTCTTCCATGTGAAAATAATCACTGGTGCGGAAAGTCAGTCGGAAGCAAGTTGGCGTTACGAATGAATTGTGTGCTCTGAACGGCTGAAGAATTTTTCAGAAGTCGTCTCCCAAAATAAATTGTTTTTGTTGTTCGGTTGTCATCTGGTGCTTTTGGCTTCCGTGACTGGAATCCTGCAGCCCCTGCATTTAGTTGCACTGGAACGCAGTAGGTAATAGGAAACGCAGGAGAGGTGCTGCAGACCAAAAAGAAAACCAGCAACGGGATTCAGGAGGGCCTGGGATAAACACAGAGGATCCCCTGGCTGCGAGGAAGTGAGGGGAAAGCCAGATATCAACCAGGGGTCTATGGAACGCTACCAGGAAGGGAGCTAAGCAGGCTACAGGGACTTACAGCTCCTTATCTGCCCTCATACTCTGTGCTTCTATTCATGCCTTTCTGAAGGTTTAGTAATCCCATCAAGTGATGAAAATCTTCAGAGGGATAGCTGTGTTAGTCTTGTGTAGCAAAAATGACACAGGCAGGTGGCACATTGTAGACTAAGCAGTTTATTGAGTCATGAGCTTGCAAGGGCTGCAGTCCACTGACAAAGTCTATAAGGTGCCACCTGTCACATCAAGATGTGGCTAAGCATACCGGAGGAGCAGTCAGAACAGAGATTTGCATGCAGGAGCACAGAAATACAGATTTGTAATGGCCGGAATATATGTTTCAAGGTGACTGTATTAGAATACTTGCCTAGGACCAGCCCTGTGGCTCAATGGCAGAGCTGTGTGCCACCCCACAGAGGAACCCGAGTTCGATTCCTGGCTTGAGTCTTCCACTCCCCAGGTCAGCTGGGTCTCTGGGGATGTTGCAGAGGCAGCATTCACAGCTTTCAGGAGAGGGAGTTGTAGTCATTGTGCAATGGTGACATCTAGTGGTGAGAGTTTAGGGCACCTTATGGTAGGGTGCCAGGAGGAGGTTTGGTACATGGCTCCCGGCTGAGGTCTGTGGCTACAAGGACTGGACTAAAGGGAGTTGGGAAGTGAAAGAACAGTTACTTAATAAATCTATCCAGAAATCACAATGCTAGAACAGAAATACTGGGTGTGTCTTACTGCATCGTTTTCTCCTATGCTGTTGTTTGCTTCCAAGGCTCTCCCTCCTACGTGATAACATTTAAGTGTTTGCTCTGAGAACTCAGAGTATTTTGGATGAGTGCCTCTTTAGGGCATTATATAAATCAAGCTGCTATATATTCAGGCATGGGAATCTGCTGCGTCAGCTCACTTTCTTTTGCTAAATACCAAGATTTATGCGCATTAGTGCCTGGCAACTAGCTATCCAGACCTGGCATTTTAATTCCCATCCACAGGAATTGTGGGAATTATAGTTCTTCTTTCTTAATAGTTAAAAATAGAAATCAGCAGCTCCCACTGAATGTGGTGTGTATTTATCATGATTATGTTGTGCAACATATGGTGTTCTGATAATGTGTAGCTAAGTTGTCAAAACAGATATAAATAGTATGTTTCTTCCTGTTTGGAAACATTCATACAGTTTAAATGCCAGAAATGCATTGCCAAGCCATCTACAGTATCTGAAATATGCAAATCATTCTTATTCACCTCTGCATGAAGGCTGGACAGAGAAGACTATTATTCCTGTTTGTTGCATGGGTTTGAATTTGACCTGATATGATTAGGAGCAATATTCCACAAAGGGGCAAATTCCTTTTGTACAAAATGTTCTGCACAGAATAAGGCACTATCCCTTTCTAGAGCTCCTCTCAGAGAAATGCACTCTTTTCCCTCAACACACATTTCTAAATATTTACTTCTTTATGCCACTTTGAAATTAAATTTCAAGTATGAAAATAATAGAACTGTTCCAGAAAATCCTGTTTCATACAGATGTTATCACTGAATGTTTGATTTTATGAAACAACATAGAAAAGAAAACCATATCATCGGCAATGTGACTATTACTTTGCGCTAGCATAGTAGAATACTTCATCTTTAAGGAGACAATCTCTGTTTAAATGAATTGCACTATTATTACCATTGGGAAAACTGCCACATGGAGGTAAAAACAGAAGGATAATTAATGGTAGAGCTGGGAGTAGAAACCTGAAGTTAATGACTTATAGCCTGGTGCTTTAACTACTGTGAAGTTGGACCAAGACGCTACAGAGCCCTGTGTGATGACCTAAGCCTAAAATCCTATCTGGGTAGTGTGTGAAATCCACACCAGGCAGACAAATTACCAACTATCAGTGTAAGTGCCCTTTATCAGAGTAGCATCAGTGTCACAAGATAAACTGATTGAGGAATGTGATGTTAGATTTCATTAGGAGAATTAGAAGAGGTTTGACACTCCCCAGTGGGAGGCGTTATGCCCTAATGGTTCAGGGATCTTCAGGTCTCTCCCTCCAATGGGAGAGGTGCTTTGGGGTACTTTTCTGTATAAGGAGGGGCACCACCTGTTCTGGGAATGTGGCTGGGGCCCAAGGTTGTGGATGTCCAGATCTTCATGATAAGGGAGGTCTTGTCAGGCGGTCTAAGGGTAAATTCCTGACTTTTTCTGAAGATTAAGAAGAAAAAGTCCAAGAGGGGAATTAAGGTCCATAGTCCCTATTCTGTCTCCTGAGAGTCTGGAGAAAGAGGATTGACCTTTGTGGGGTCAGAAGGCAGACTGCCTAACAGGGAAAAGTCCCAAGAGTTGCAGACTGAAAAAAAGGGCTCAGCTGCTTTTAAATATTTGGAGAGAAAAAGATAAAGAAAGAGCTTCATCCAGAGAAACAGAAACCAGGAGACGTGCATAGGGAGGATGTGCTTGATCCAGAGTGCCTAAGTACCAGGGTGTGCAGCTTTTGCTATTGCTTGAGACTGCGATTTCATTATGGATTTTATTTCTTTTAAATGATTAATGCACGGTACCTTAGTGTACTAGCTGTAAATTTCTGTTAGACACACACACACACACACACACACACACACACACACACACTTACTTCCTCCTTATCCCAGTGAGTCTCCATCCCCAGCCATTCTTTGATCGATGAGCACAGGGGCTTGAACACTGCTCAAGGCTGGGGATGGAGGATCATTGGGGATATAAGGAGGAGGAGGAGAGATGATAGAGATAGGGGTCCTTTCTTTCTACCCTCCTCTTCTTCCTTGCCTTAGGGATCCAAGTCCTCAATTCCCAGCTCCCTACCCAATTAACTCCCAGTGGCCTTAGGCCAAGGTCTCACCCCTAATCACTGTTAGTCTTTGAACTCCCCCCCACCCACCCAGAAAATTATCCTCTCTAGCAACTCTCTCCCTCCTTAGCCAGTAAGGCACAGGCCTCCTCTTTGAGCCAGAATCAGCTGGTTCTCATCAGCTTTCAGGGATTAAGGCACATTGGTGTGTACCGCTCAGTCTCCTTGACCTCCTCAGAACAGGGGGGCCTAGAAATCAATCGTGTGGTCTGCTCTTTGCCTCCTTGGGATAGAAAGGAAGTGAGCAGCATCACATGCTTTCCTTACTCATCCCTTCAGTTCTCTTACCTCATTCCCCAACTCTTCAATTAACTCACTCACAGATTTCCCCAAGTCTGATCATCTCACTTACACCTAAGTCCTTCTATCCTCACTCATACCCCACAGCACCTTCCATTTTAGGGGAAGATCTTACTATGACTAGGCATCACTGGATTGATAGAGAAATTAAGAGAATGTCTTCCTAATTCCTTGGAACAATTAAATTATGATTCAATCACTGAGATGGTGCAGAACTGGGAGAGAAGATCTCCCAGCAGTTAGTATTTATTTATTTATTTAAAATCTTTTCTATACCATCGCTAAGTTATATACCATCGCGACGGTTTACATGTAGGCACATAAATTAATGTAGGTGAAAGTGTACTATAGTACATTCTAACAGGTGCTGTCAAAGGTTTGGTTACAATATATCGTTAGACATAGTCATTTAGTGAAGTAGTTCATGACCAATCGTACCAAGGTACTTATACGGGTAGAATTATCACACAAAGTATTATAGTTATGTATATTGTGGTTTAGAGTTCCTTTCAGTCCTTTAAGATATTGAGGAATCAGAAAAGGAAAGCACTCTGATATCCTACACAGGAAGAGAAAAGGTCACTGAGAAAATGTGAACACAAATAGTGAAAGAACAAATTACCTTCTAATCAAGGGATATATAGAATCCAGCTCCCAAGATGTAAAGCCATTGAAGCTGCAAAAAAATCATATTATTCTAAGAAAATTCATAATACAGGGTTTGATACTAAATCCCTATTTTTAATGGTAAAAACTTTAATAGCTCCCCATTATAATAACCAGGTTAGAGCTAAAATCAGATGGCAATGCAGTGACTGATTGTTTCCAATAAAAAAGTAGAGAAGTTATGTGGTACCTGACCTCCCAGTAGTCCAACTCCCAACCATTGGCTCTGACAGCATCTCATTTCAGCGGGGCCCTCTCCACTCCCTAAACTCCACTGTCAGGCTTTCCCTACCAGACCCTACTCTAAGATGTCCCTACCCTCAGCACTGGTGTCCAATAGGCATGTGCAATTGTTTGAACTCCTTCTCAAAAAGGGTATAGTGAAGTTAGAAAAGGTGCAGAGAAAAGCAGAAAAAATAGTTAAGGGGTTGGGAAAAGCTTCTTTATGAAGAAAGACTGAACAGGTTAAGGCTCTTCAGTTTGGAGAAGAGACAATTGAGGGGGAAGGGGAATATCACTGAGGTCTACAAAAATCAGGAGTGAAGTATAATGGGTAAATAGGGAACAGTTATTTACCTTTTCAAATAACACTAAGACTAGGGGACACTCCTTTAAGCCAACAGGAAGCAGATTTAAAACCAATTGGAGAAAGTATTTTTTCACTCAAACAATCAGTCTGTAATTAGTTGCTGGAGGATGTAGTCAAGCTGGGTTTGAAAAGTTCATGGAAGATAAGTCAATAGTTTTAACCCGGAGACTCAGGGAGACAGGGAGTGACCAGCGAGAAACTGAATCAGCTTTTCGGGATTGGCCGCTGTAGGAGACAGGATACTGAACTCAATGGACCTTTGGTCCAACTCAGCATGACATGCCTTACGTTCATTTCCTTCCAATTAGTTTTTAAAACAAAATGAAAGAAATGAAGACAATTTTGTTACTTTTTCTTCATTTTGTTTTTTAAAAAATCTCTCACTTCGGCTGTTACTGTGGACAAAAAAAAAACCCTTCCCACAGGTGTCCCATCTGATATGCTTACCCCCTGAACCCTCTTACCACATTTCTCTTTTATTCATGGGGCAGGAATGACCTCTGCTTGCTCCTGCCCGCTGGAAGTATACTTAGAAATGGTGCCGGCAGATTGGCACCAGTTAATTTCGTCCTTACAAAATGGCACCAGCCTGGGTCTGGTGTATAGAATAAATGAACAACGGTGCTGACCTCAGTCTACCGATGCCATTTCTATGCATATGGCGAAGCAGGAGTGATTCAGGCTAGCTCCTCCCCCATTACAAAAAATAATGGGTAAGAGGATGGGGGAGGGGCAGTTCAAAAGGGGAGCTGAGAGAGTTTCTTCTCCAGAAGGGTCAATATTTTTTTTGTGTTTGTTTTTCATTTCATCTTTTTAAAAATGTGTTAGTTTTTTTTTCATTTTAAATAAATGAAAAGAAATCAAACAACAAACAGAACAAAAGAAAAAAAATGCATGTGCACACCCCTAGTGCACTGCCCAGCACTCCCAGTGAATTTACAGAGAATGCTTCCAATACCATGTAGTGCCACCCCCTTACATTTACCCCAGAAGGTCATTAAGTAAAGTTAATCAATACTGCACAATTTATTTTCTTCTTATGCTTTTGTCTTTCTTCCAATGGTACTGAATGTAATTAAAAAGAATATGTAATAAAGATTCTGTACAAGGACTTCAGTGATTGCACTGCAAGGGCTTTCAAATGGATGCTTAATGGCTCTCCTCGTCTTTTATACTATTTTTCAGAAAAGGTCTCATTACAAAAGTGCCCCAGCTCATATTGTGAAAAAGAATGCACCTGCTGGTTTTAAGTGCGGTTTCCATTCAGAGACCTTCTATGGTGATTGTGCCTCGTGATCAAAGGGTACTTCTTGCAGAATCAATAACCGTAGAATTTTGTTGTCAGGAGGATCTTGATCATGAAAGATACTGTATGCTCTGAGGGTCACTTCCTGTGAACAGATAGAAATAGCTAGTAGATGTCTTCTTTCAGATCCTAGTCGGGTGCTGCATTGCTCCTGGGTTTTAACAGGTCCTCAGGGCGAACAATTACTGTGCTGTCCCCCTTCCTCATTTTTTTTAAACACACAAGACCCCACCTCAGTTAAATATGCAGAATACAGACTCACCCTCATCAAATACAGAATAAAGAGACTATAAACTAAAAAATAGAAACTGGAAACCAAAACAAGCCAGACTGTATGCAGTGCAGCAATGGAGAAACAGAAACATCACCAGTCCTCATAAATCATTCAAACAATAAAATCAAGGAATATAAAATCAATCATATTAGTAAAACCATACTTTTAAAAATAATATTTCCAATGATCTAAGGAACAGAATAATATCCAATAATTAAGAGCTCATACAAAATGTTAAAAATTTCACAACAATAAATTATTTCTAAATTGCAGACAGACATCCAATAATTAAAACTAATAAGGACAGAAAAATCATCACTCTCCATACTTGAAAACTTTATTTCCAGTCATCCTGAGTAAGGCATGGATTACTGGGGCAGTACACATTTTCTTCACACACACACACACACACACCTCAAACCAGGTTCCCATTCATTCAAACATACACATCCCAGTCAGATTCTCATTCACACACATCCCAGACAGGTTCCTACCCACACAGACACACCACTCCCTAGTCAGGCTCCCATTCACACATGCACACACACCCCAGACAGGTTTTTACACATACACACTGCACCCAGTCGGGTTCATACACAAACACACCCCAGTCATACCCTCCTCCCCCCCCCCCCCCCCCCCAGTCAGGTTCCCATTCACACACTCCACACCTCCCCAGTAAGGCTCTCATTCAATCACTTACACACACATCCATACCCATCATCATCGGGAGCCATTCTGCTGCTTCTTATGTGCTGGCCCCTGCGCTAATCAAATCTCGCAGGGCTAGTACTTCCTCTATGCTGATCTCATGCATCACACGTTTTGGACAGTGCATACTGGCACTGAGAAGGAGTAGGAAAATGGGCTCTTTCTTTCTTCGGTGGGTCAGGGTCCACCGGCAGCTTCATGGCCTTCCTCCTCTTCTAGGCCGCTGGTGAGATGGGTCTATCAGTGGTCTCATGGGCCTCTTCCTTTTCCAGGCTGCCAGTGGGATAGAGTACCAGCGGCCTCACGAGCCTCCTCCTCTTCTAGGTCGCCGGTAGGATAGAATCTACGAGTGGCCTCCCTGGCTTCCTCTTCTTCCAGGCTGCTGGTGGGTTGTGGTCTACCAATGGCTTCACAGGCCCCTTCCTCTTCTCGGCCTCGCAGGCTGATTCTTCTTCCGCCACCCCTCCGGTTGTGCCACCCTGTGCAATTGCACAGTATGCATGCATGGTAGCACTGGGCCTGCATGATGTCCTAAGGATTTGGATTTTATTTTCACTTTTCCAATACTCATGCTAAAAGTGAGTTCCAATTCAGGCACAGTAGGAAGGTCCATGTCCCAAAGGGCTTATAATCTAAAGCAATACCTGAAGCAATGGAGGGTTAAGTCAGGGACCATCAGTAGGAGAAGCAGGTTTTGAATCCTCAGGCTCTAATGATTAGACCACACCTCTTTTCCTAGGTCATCACTAGGGGCTGGTATTACCCACAAGTACTAGGAAGGGCAGAAAGGGAGAGAAGTAGCTCTTAAGTCAAAAACAATATCTAAGCTCCTGAACTGCAAGGAAGGTGAGGTAGAGAAGAAGCATTATGGGCCGTCCTAAAAAAAAAGATGGTGCATCCATTTTTACTAGTGTGGTTTACAGGCCTCCATCTCAAACGGAAGAACTAAACAGAGATCTGGTTGAAGATATCCAAAAGGTGGAAAAGGAGGAAGTGTTGATTGTTGGAGACTTTAATCCGCTGGATGTAGACTGGAAAATCTCTATTCTGCGGAATCTACCAGAAGTAGAGATAGTGGATGCCCTGTAAGGAGCTTTGTTCAAACAAATGGTAATGGAACCCATGAGGGAGGACGTTATACTTGACCTAGTGCTCACTAATGAGGATAATGTCTCTAATGTCCTGGTGGGTGCCCACCTTAGCACCAGTGATCAAATGGTATGGTTTGACATCACAAATAGGATGCGGAGAAGTCAAACGAAGACCCGTTTTGCATTTCAACCTGGCAGTAGAACTAGAAAACTGGGAGAAAATGGGAAAGGTGGAACAGTGGACTAAACTAAAAGGAGCAATTACAAAAGCAACAAACCTATATGTTAGAAAAGTAAACAAAAGTAAGAGAAATAAGAAACCGATCTGGTTCTCAAAGGAGGTAGCTTACATAATAAAAGTAATAAAAGCAGCGTTCAAGAAATATAAAGAATCCCAAAAAGAGGAACACAGGGAAGAATATTTGGTGAAACTGAGGGAGACAAAGAAAGTAAGCAAGAAAGCAAACAGCCAAGTGGAAGAAAGGTTTGCCAAAGAGGTAAAGCGAGGTGATAAAACATTTTTCAGATACATCAGAGAAAAGAGAAAGGCCTGAAAAGGTATAGTGAAATTGAAAAGTGACAAGGATCAATGTATGAAGAGAGACGAAGAAATGGCAGAAATATTAAACAAATACTTCAGTTAGGTATTCACTAAATAAGACCCTGGAGAAGGACCATCGCTAGTTAACAAGATTTTGGATGAGGGTGGAGTAGACGAAACTCCATTTACAGAAAAGAATGTATGGGAAGAGCTAGGAAAGCTGAAAGTGGACAAAGCCATGGGGCCTGATGAGGTTCATCCCAGGATACTGAGGGAGCTCAGAGACGTGCTGACGGATCCGCTGCATAGCCTGTTCAATAGATCCCTGGATATGGGAGTGGTGTCGAGTGATTGAAGAAGAGCGGTGGTGGTCCCGCTTCACAAGAGTGGGAGCAGAGAGGAGGCTGGAAACTACAGGCTGTTAGCCTCACCTTGGTGATGGGAAAATTAATGGAAAGGATAGTGAACTATCTACAATCCAGTGGGTTGCTTGATCCAAGGTAGCCTGGATTCACCAGGAGACGGTCGTATCAAACGAATCCGATTTTTTTGATTGGGTGACTAGAGAATTGGATCAGGGAAGAGCATTCAATGTGGTTTACTTGTATTTTAGTAAAGCTTTTGATACAGTCCCACATAGAAGACTCATGAATAAAATGAGAAGCTTGGGAGAGAGCACCGAGGTGGTGGCGTGGATTACAAACTAGTTGATGGATAGAAGACAGCATGTGATGGTAAATGGAACCTACTCTGAAGAAAGAACAGTGTTAAGTGAGTGCCACAGGGATTAGTGTTGGGATCGGTTCTATTTAATATCTTTGTGAGCGAACTTGCGGAAGGGATAGAAGGTAAAGTTTGTCTATTTGTGGATAATACTAAGATCTGCAACAGAGTGGACACACTGGAAGGAGTATAGAGAATGAGATGTGATTTAAAGAAGCTTGATCAGTGGTTGAAGATATGGCATTCAATGTCAAGAAGTGCAGAGTCATGCAACTGGGATGTGGTAATCCAAAACAGCTGTATGTGATGGGGGTGAAGGGCTGTTGTGCACAGAGCAAGAGAGAGATCTTGGGGTGATAGTATCTAGTACTCTGAAGATGGCAAAGCAATGTGTCAAGGTGATAGTTAAAGCTGGAAGAATGCTGGTGATAATCTCCTTGTACAGGCCCTTGGTGAGGCCTTACCTGGAGTACGGTGTTTAGTTCTGGAGATGGTATCTCAAAAGGGACAGACAGGATGGAGGCAGTCCAGAGAAGGGCCACCAAAATGGTGGATATCAACAATTAATATTCATCAGATGTTTGCATACATTTGGTTGAAGAAGAAGGGTAATTTGTATGGCTTGGTCACCCTGAAAACCAGACCTGTTTATGGCCCTTGAGGATCATGGCTGAGAACCTCTTGACTAAACAGATTTATTCATGTCATCGAACTACATTAGCTCATTAAATTCCAGAAACCAGAGCTAAGCTAAAATTTGGTACAGGCCTATTAAAAGTAAATGTCACTAATTCACTTAACTCCAGTAATTGCAATTAGATAGGCATAAAACTATAATGCAATGGTTGTGAATGCCTGATGAACTGTAGTAATTATTAAATCTGTTAATTTAAAACTATGGATTCCTCAAATCCCCCCACCCCTCAACAATTCTCACACAGTGTCTAATCAGTTGAAGAATTTCTACATTTATTGCATTAAGGCATTTGCAGGTATGATATATAAACCAATTAACATACCATACATCTCTAGATAAGCAATATATCTAAAATATCTACTCTAGGAAATGGGACAAAAGTTTGATTAATGTTATTATTGATTCCTTTTTAAATAAGGAATTGATCCCACAAACCACAAATCTAAGATTTCTGCTGCCTTGCAACCCACAGTGGCTTTTTCCTCAGGATTTGCCTCCTATGCCTTCTGCTTTGAGTTGTCTCCTTCTTTGTTTGCAGTAAACTCTAAAGGCAAGCAGAAGACCAGCTGAGCATACTGCAGTCAATTAAGACTGAAAAAAAAATATATTGTCTCTAGCTCCACAAATAAAACTGAGTTTTCCCTAAAACTGGGCTACATTTGGGATGCAGCCACTAATGAGTAAGATCCTGTTACGAATCAGAATCATGGCTGGTGGAATTTATCACACTTACACGGTGTCCTGCCCAGGATGAACCCATCGGAACCAGAATCAAAACCAGGGTACAGTAGGCTTGGCCATGCTTAACTATTCACAAAACCCATTCGATTCCCCTTACTAGTATTACTGTCAACAGCTGTGATGTATTACTGCCTCATTTGGATTAGGATGAACGACAGTTTTGGAAAAACAAAATGGCTAAAGTGCTCTCAGTAGTATTTCATAATACAATGCAGTTGCAGGGATGCTTTGGCTCTACTACAGAGCAAATTGCTTTGGTAAAGGGTAACCACATTCCCCGGTGGAGAAAATGTTCTAGTGTGGCCTATCTCCCCCCCCCCCCGCCCCCAGTGTGCAGTAATCTGTTCCTGCCAGTAGAGGGAGCGAAGGCAGAATAAGTGAGTTTGTGAGGAAGGAAGGGGAGGAAGAGAGAGAAGCCATGAACCTGACCTGACTAAGAGGAAGGTTGGGACTTGCAGTTCCCAGAGGAGAGAGGCAGGTGCAGAGACCCATGAGAAGGGAAGAGAGGTTAGAGCTGAGTTCTCGAGGAGAAGGGGAGCCTCAGCCTGATTCTTCACCTGAGTTATAAGAGAAACAAAGCCTTAAGAACAAATTCTTCTAGGTTTGTTATTTTGGAGAGAGTGGAGGAGAAAGCTGTGAAGGAGCTGGAGAAAGTAGGGCTGCGCTTGCATTTGAAGCAAAATGTGGAAATGTTAATGAAATGTCCCCATTTTCTTTCACTTTGCTTTGAAAATTATTCATTTTTGTTTTCTTTTTGAAGATAAATTTCTGTGGCTGCCAAAAAAACCCAAAAAACAAACAAACCCATACCCTTCACTGGGCCCTCTCTACATTACTGCATCCAGAGCCTGAAACTGTGGGCAGGAGTGATCCCCAGTGCTTAGGTCAGCGAGATGTCAGCTGAGCTGAGGCCGATGTCATCTTTAAATGTTTTCTGTGGGAGGAAGTGGGGAAAGGGCCTGGGGAAATCTTTGCTTTTGGAGACAGGGCAGGGGGAGGGTGTAAGGGAGGGCGTTTTTTGGCTTCATCTTGCTTTGCTTTTTAAAAGTTTCATGTTGGTTTTTTTTCCAGTTTGAAATGAAAAAAAAACAACAAACCAAAAAAAAAAAGAAAACCAAAGTAAAGCCATTTCCTGAGCATAACCCTACAGGAGAGTTCAGCCTTTAGCAATTTCCAGAAAGAAGAAGAAGAGGAGATCAACCCGCCTGTCTAATTTTCACCTAAAGACTAAAAGAGAGGAAGAGAGGTAAGCTGTGCAGTTTTAATTTAAAAGTAATGTCTGCAGAGGAACTGTCTTTGGAGTAAGCTGCATCATCTGTTAAGTTTTGTTGCAGAAATGGAATGACTTTCTTTTTAAAGTCCTTTAGGTTAAGAGGTTCAGAATGGTAAAGCAACTGTTCTGCCACTTTCATCTAGTAAAAGGTTTTTGTTTTTTTTGGAGCTTCGTACCCTGTTTGCAGCATCTTAATTCTGCAAGTGAAAAGAAATTCTGTTATTTGCCAGATGACTTTAGACATTAATTCTTCCTTAATCAAAAAAAACCCTGGTTATTCTTTGTGTCCAAAAATCAAAAAGCTGCTGAATACTGTCCCTCTATACAATATATACCAACAGAAAAGGAACAGTGAAAAATGCTTTAAAAAATGTAATATCTTATTGCTTATTTTTATTACTAATACTTATCAATTTTTCATTTAATTAGCACATACAAAAATATAAAATGTTGTTATATATAATGTAATATTACCTTATCATAATGAGGTTCATATTCAAAAACCATTTAGATGGATAATTTTGATTTGTAATTTGTATTTATTAAAATTTATTAATCGCTAAACACAAAATAGGCCTAAGCGATTTACAGTAAAACAAGCATAAAATTAAAATTGATGAGAAAACATACACAATAAAAAGACATAAAAGTAAGGACCAAACAGCATAGAATAAACATGGGCATTGTACAATAGAAGGTTCTTCGGAAGGAGTCTGTGATTTTTTAGAATTGTCGTATAGACAAAAGTCACCTTATCAGACCACTATCAGCATGGGCTAGCCATAGGCCTGCTGCAGAAGGAAGAACTTCAATTGGAGTCTGAATTTTTTTGGATTATCTTGAAGACGGAGATCATATGCCAGTGAGTTCCATAAAGAAGGGGCTGCTACCAAAAATGAGGTTTCTCTGGTTGTAGTCAAACGGGCAAGATGAACGGCATGTCTAATAGTCCACGTTGCGATGATCTTAAATCCCGGGTTGGCTTATAAATCCTTAAGAGAGCACTGGACCACGATGGAGAGTCAGGGCTCAGCAATTTAAAGGTGGTCATAGCAATTTTATACCAAATTCGTTCATGAATGGGTAACCATTTCGGGCTATTCAGAACTGGTGTAATATGATCATAACGTTTTGCATTCAATACAAGTCTGGCAGCTGAATTTAATAACAATTGTAATGGCTTAAGAGAATTCTTCGGTAAGCCTAATAGTAGACTGTTACAATAGTCATGATAATATAATAGTTATCTGTCTTAATGGCATACCCGGCTATAGCCAGCCTTTATCCAGCTAAATTTTAGCCTGCTGATAAGCTAGGATTTAGCTGAATAAGGTAGGAGCAGTCCAGGGCATAATTGGGAGGGGTTGAGTTAGCCAGCTAAGTTAACCAGCTAATTCCAATATTCGGAGTTAGCCAGATGACTCAGGACAGGATTCATCATTCTTCGCAGAATGACGAATCCCGCGAAACAGGAGGGCGGGCAAAGGAGGGGAGGGCCTGCGAAAGCCCGAAGCCTTTGCACCACAGCGGTGCGATTTTGGCGGCCGCGGTGCGCCGGCTGCCAGCTTTCATACCGAATAGCGCCACCGTGAAAGGTGGCGCTATTCGGCGTGCTACTGCCGACGATAATGTTAGTAACGTTATCACTGGCAGCGAAGACACCGCTGACTCCGCCCCTCCCCGCCCCGACTCCTTCCCTTCCCGCCCCGACTCTTCCCCTCCCTCTAATTTGCATGATACTGCATGCGAAAAGGCCCTTATCGCATGCGATAAGCCTTTGATAAATGACCCCCTAAGCCGGTTTACTTTGGTTGAGTTAAAGAGCTGTCCTAAAGTTAGCTGGCTATATTCAGTGGTGTGCCTGCACTGTTAAATATGCCTTCAAAGTTAGCCGGATAAGTTTATCCGGCTAACTTTGCAATCCGGACTATGTCTGAATAAAGACCTCAATATGTCTAAAATTGATTATTAGTAAGTTTCGATAATGCTTAATACTTTTGGTTGATTTGGAGGGTTTGAGTATGTGCGCAATAGTAGTTTTATGTCATTTCCATACAGAATTTGACACAAAGTTGGCCCTAACGTATGCATTGGTGGATACCAAAACTCTGCAGTGTCAGGAGTTGGGATTTGCCTTGTGACTTTATATCACATTTCTTCGGGCAAGTGCAAGGTTTATCTTCAAGTTATGTGACAACTGGTATTTACAAGTTTATTGACATTGTTCCAAGCTAAGTGATAACCTTCTCAATGCGATCAGATGAGAAGAATGTTTTGGGGCAACTAAACTCTGTTTGCTATCAATAACGTAAAGAGGCTAATAGAGGGTCTTGGCAGCATTTGTAAGTGGGTCAATGGTTTGTTCACAACTAACAACGATGGTGAAATGTCCTGGGACTTCTGAACATTTAGGAACAATGTGTACATTTTCAGTAGTTAATTTGCTCCCAATGGAAAGATAAATAGTGTTTGCTAAAGCTATAATCATTTGGGTCTCTCTCAATCTGTTTTAGATATATTGTAATAAGGTAATGTCTGTATAATGTAACAATATTTTGTATTTTTGTATTTGTTGATTGAATGAAAAATTGATAAGCATTAATAATAATAATAATAATAATAAAGTGATGACATTAAGGTTTTTAAAGCATTTTTCACTGTTCCTTTTCTGTTGATATATATTCTTGATGTATAACAAGGAGCTAGGGGGAGGATTTAAACAGTAAAACTAAAATTCCTTAAAGCTGCCAAGTGACTGCTCTCCTTATACTAGCAGAGTTAAAGCAGATGTGTCGCAGCCTCCTTGTATGCTTGGTCAGTCGTATCCTATTTCTGCTGAATGAATTCCAGCAGCAGTACTGTGTATGTGTGACAGAAAGAGAGCTGCTTCGTGTCTTTCAAGTCTCCAGCAGTCTTTCTTCACACTTCCTAATCCTACTCCCACTTTGAAATAGATTTTGAAAAGTGAAATACGAGAGCGTGCAGAACTTTTATCAAGATACTACTGCTAATTCTGGTGTAATTGGAAGGCAGCCAGCTTTGGCGTCCTGCTCAGTTATCTTTGGGGGAAATATGCTTCACTTGTTTGGGACCTTTAAGGATACTAGAACTGAAGTTAACAATTTACTGTGGATTAAAATATATATTTATAGATATATGACCCTTTTTGTGGAAAATAGTGAGAGCCCTTGGCTTCCTGCAATCCCATGACAATTAGAAGTGATTAAAGCAGCTGACTGCAAATCAGAGAAGCCAGGGTACAAATCCTGCTGCCAATCCTTGTGACCTTGAGCAAGTCACTTGACCCTCCATTGCTTCAGGTGCAAACTCACAGGCCGATTCAGTAAAGTCCGCGGGAGAGCGGACGAACGCCCGCTCTCCCGGTGCGTGCCCTAGTGTGCCTTATTTAGTCTTGTCTATCCTTGTCATGTCCTGCCCAATCCAGTCCCCAGCATTGCCCAAGCCTGCATCTTTATCCAGCCCAGTCCCTGCTCAGTATCCAAGCCAGTGTCTGTATCCAGTTGCAGCTCTTGTTCAGTATCCTGCTACCCTACTGTCCCAGTATTCAGTCCTCAGCTCTTGCCTGTCCCAGTATCTAGTGCTTAGCTCCTTGCCTGTTACTATATCCAGTCCTTATCCTATTCCAGTATCCAGTCCTCAGCTTCTTCCCTATACCAATACCCAGACCTCTGCTTCCAGTCTGTCTCTGCTCACAACATCCAGCCTGTGTCTGCCCTGCATTGACCAGCTTGTCTTGCCTTATCCAGCCTGTCCAATTAAGCCTTACTGGCCCCTAGAAGCCAAGGCTCAACCTGTGGGGGAGGTGCTGGCTAGGCTGAAGACCAGCCCAGCTTCCAACCATGATGTTCAGCCATTGTAGCCAAGTCCTGCTGGCCTTCAGAACCCAAGGGCTCAACCTTCAGGAGAGAGGGCTGGCTAGGCAGAAGATATACCCAGATTCTGCCCTGAGGGCCTACCCTGCTTCTGAGAGTGTGTTTCCAGACCCCAGCCCTCCTGACACTGTTTCCTCCATTCTGTGTTTCCATCTGCAACTTTGCAAGGTTATTTAATCCTACTTCATAGATCGTCTCACCTATGGATTTTTTCATGTAGAGCTGCAGCTACCTTGTAGTGCACACTGGTGTTGGCACTGCAAGTGGGTTGGAATAATTGGAGGCTAAGGCAAACAGGAGGTAGTTGAGAGGCAAGGAACATTTTTAAAATGAGATAATAATGAGATTTTTTTTTAAAATAGATAACTATATATAAATATTCCACAATCTCAAAATCTGTGCTGCTGAATTTAAAACTTGCTGCCCGAATCTACCCATAAGCTACTGAAAGAAAGTGTAGGGGCCTGAAACAAATATTTGGATTTTTCAGATTCTATACCTTTTCATACTTTGTCCAGTAGCTTCATTGAATTCCTTTGGGATACCAAATCAAAGATCTTGCCCCCATGATGAGGGTTGTGATGCCATAACCCTTCATTTGCAGGTGCCCAGTGTTTCTCATCCCTTCCTGTCTATCCCAGCCATTGCAATGATGGCTCTCTGCCTGAGGATACACACCATGGTTCCCCCAGTGCCGGGCATAAGTCAGGAGGGGGCTGCTGTTGTACACTGGCTAGTATTCCTTCCTTTCTGGCAACAGATAAGATGCATCCCTATTCTGAGGAGTTAGGTCCAGGAATTTAATCTATGTCCCTTGTCTGGCAGCATCAATGTTGGGTCATTGGTCCAGCCCAAATTCTGCTTTTCCAAGGGTGATTCAATTAGTGTCTCACTTGTAGGAGTAGGTCTCTTATTTTAGCAATGACAAGAATGAAGAATTTGCTTCTGATAATCACAGTAATGACCAAAGGTTCAGCTTGGAGAAGAGATGGCTGAGGGGAAATATGATAGAGGTCTTTAAGATCATGAGAGGTCTTGAACGAGTAGATGTGACTCGGTTATTTACACTTTTGAATAATAGAAGGACTAGGGGGCATTCCATGAAGTTAGCAAGTAGCACATTTAAGACTAATCGGAGAAAATTCTTTTTCACTCAATGTACAATAAAACTCTGGAATTTGTTGCCAGAGGATGTGGTTAGTGCAGTTAGAGTAGCTGGGTTCAAATAAGATTTGGATAAGTTCTTGGAGAAGTCCGTTAACTGCTATTAATCAAGTTTACTTAGGGAATAGCCACTGCTATTACTGGCATCAGTAGCATGGGATCTTCTTAGTGTTTGGGTAATTGCCAGGTTCTTGTGGCCTGGTTTGGCCTCTGTTGGAAACAGGATGCTGTGCTTGATGGACCCTTGGTCTGACCCAGCATGGCATGTTCTTATGTTCTTAAAGGTAAGCAATTGGGCCAATATTCAAAGAAAGATGAGTGCCTGACCTAGGCACCTAAAATGAGGAAATTTTTCAGCTGAACTTAGGCACCTAAGCGTTTTGGACGAAAATAACTTTAGGAAACTAAAACTGAAGTCCTAACATATAGAACTGCTATTTTTCTTCATCTCTTCCTCCTCATATGTTGCAGGGTAGAGATGCACATTTTTCATATTACACACGGCTTATAAAATGCTATCGTAGATCTCCGCATGGCTCTGTATGTGCGTATATGTTTGAAAGTTACCCTCTCTAAGTGGAAGCAGAAGGGAGAGAAATTTGTGGAGATTTAAATTACAGAAGACATTGCTCTGTGTGCAACCTGACTGAGAATACGAAGAGAGATTATACCTCCATGTGTGATGTGGAGACTGAAGGAGAAAACTTGCTACTCTGAAACCTTTGTGATGGAACTTTTCTACAAAACTTTGCACAGTGGCTGAGAGAGCATGTCAACCAAACTGAATACAGGAACATGTGCCTCTGGGGGTTAATTCACCTTTGCTGGGAAAATTAAAAAAAGAAATAGAGCAACATTTTGGTTAAGTTTTGTTTACATAGCTGGAATACAGTCACTTTAGAGTTTCAGAAGGATGTGAGAGAATAGACAGGTTTCTTTAACTGATTCTGTTTGAGAATCGGGAGACAGATCACACCACAGACCTTCAGTGGCGAGAGGCGAGTGATTAGTAAACGGCTACCATGAGGGTTCAGCCCAGCTACAATCGGTCTAACACTGCAGAGAGCACTACCACAACCTGCAAAGGATTACCTGAAAAATCGTGACCTCACAGATCAACATAATGTATTACACAGTTGAGTACTCAACTATTCAAACTCATATCCAGAGCTCTGGTATTCATTAACTAACACATACTTACCTAGTCTGAGGCTCCTGTGTTGATTATCTGTACGACATAAAGAAAAGGCAAATCAAAACTTATGGACAGTAAATTCTGCTGAGTTATGAAAAGGTTCTGTATGCAATACTTCTGGTCTTATGCACCAAATGTTGAGGGTCCTGGAAAGATCAGAGCATATAGTCAGTAAATTCTGCTGAGTTATGAAAAGTTCCTGTGCGTAATTTTGATGTACGTGGCAGAAAGAATGTTGTTAATAAAGGCAGAAAGGTACATATATTTGGGGATCAAAGTGTTCTGAAAGTTGATTACTGACCTGCTATTTAGGTCAGAGTCTGAAGTGCTACCTGTAAAAAGAAAAATAGTGTTGAGAGCATTTCTGTAAATTGGCAAGAAGAAAAATATAATTTACCTGTTATTTGCTTTAAGTTATTTCTAGTTTCTGATAATCCATTCCATTCTTCCAGCATTCGGCAGAGTGAAATACAATTGTGCTTCGTTTTAGTGTCTGGTTCTTAAGACAGCTATCCATGTACCATTCTTCAACTTAGGATTTTTGTTAACACATCCTAGCCCCACCTCTCTGCCTACAGGAGATGCTCTGGCAGGTTGGGATTACCCACTATATAAATTGCCCTGCGGAGGAGTAGGATTGCAAGGAAAAGTTTGTAGGGTCTTTTCTCCCTCGTGTCCAGTTTATCTCAGGTTCCCAGGTGAAGTACTCCTTGGCACCATGAGAGGGGAGGAGCTGCTGTGTTGCCCCTGGGTGACAGGATCTTATTATGAAGAAAGATGGGTACAATCACATCTCCCACTTCACACTGCCTTATTACTGTTTTGCTGGGAAAGCTTTGGGGTATTTAGTTAAAATCTGCGAAAGGGCTTCTTCTATTTGGTGTCTATGGGAAAAAGTTCTTGGCAAATGCAGCCTTGTGCTCTGTACACAAATTCTTGGCAAGTACAACTTCATGTTCTGTGCACAGAGTTAACAGTTTTGACCAATTGCCCAACCCAGCATGAATAGATATGAATTAGGGTGTACATTTGGGCGAGATCCAGCGCTCCATTCAGGCTACTGACCTTTGCATTATATCTCTGCTTTCTGATGGAGCAGTCACCCTGGGGAATGCATTTTAGTCCTTAGGCTTGTGGATTGTGCTGTCAGACTTGCCACCTCCCATGGATGGTCCTTGGATTTCTGATGTCCAACTCTGTCAGGTCTCTGTGCCTTTGCATGCCAAGAGGTTTCGTTCTATAAACAGGAAAAAACATAGCTTGCTGTTATTTTAAATTTCTGATTTTCCTTGGAATGTATTAATTAAAAACTAAAAAAAAACACCAACCTGATTTTATTAATACCATATAAACTTGGATTATTAATTTGAAGACCAGGACATCTTTTTTTTTTTTTTTTTTTTACCAAGATGTAATTTTTCCATTCCCCTAAAAATAGTGACTTTTGTCAGCATCCAATGCCTTGGGATCCTCTGGTAATGTATTATCAGTCACTCTAGTACTGTGGGATTGTAAACCACAGAGACATTACTGTACACAGTTTATTTCTAGCTCAGCACAGTTTATCTCTACCTCTGTGCTTTTTAAATTCAATCCCAAGGTATGAATATTTATAAAAAAGTTAAAAACATATCCAAACATAAAATCAACAGAGTAGATACCCTTCCCTCTCTTTTCTCTGAATGTCTAGGATTATGACAAATATCCTAGATTCTGTCTCATCTTAGAAACATATATAGCATAAGACATAATCAGTCATTACTGTGATTCTCCAAGGCAAAGTCTATGCTTCTGCCATTCCTAAATAAGGACCCTTAGAAGATTTGTAGGTAAATCACAACATGAATGATCAATAGAAATGAGGAGTTTGGGCCCACATGGTGGCTCAGTGGAGCTGCTGTGCATTGCCTTGTGGAGAACATGGGATTGATTTCAAGGACAGGTCTTCTGATCCCCCAGACTAGCTGGGGATGAGGGAAACGCTGGACTGAAAATAATTAAAAAAAAAACCCCATACAATGCAGAAGCTAGGAAACTCCTATATGAAACACCGTCACAAGATGCTGCCCATGGCCAGCTCAAATACCGGAGGGATTTCCCAAAATAACAGCCTGGCCAAGTCCTTTAACAAACAGCTTCTAAATTTTCTTTTGCACACCACAGCACAGTTCCATACCTCTGGGGCACCATGGTCACTTTAGACACCTACAGCAAGTGTTCAAACACAGGCTGACAAATTCTACGCTGCATCTCACTTTCCTTAGCTGTCTTTTGTCGTACACTCTTAGCAGACTCTCTCCCATCCACTGAGATATCCTCACCTGGCATCTCTCACCCTACCATGGTCTCCTCTGACTAATATCTGCTTCTCTGTGTACCTTCTGCCTCTTCAATAGTCTAACCAAGAGAAACTCTGCTGGCTGAGTCAAAACTTAATTAGCCTCATCTGTATTCTCCAATTACTATCACATTCCTCTATGGTCAATGCCTTCCCCCTGATTGAACTTTAGGTTAAGATTTTGAGACCATCACTCCCAGCAGCCTTCTACTTTGTCATTTTGGAACTACAAGTCCCAGCAGCCTCCAGTTTTGTATTCCTCTCTCTCTCTCTGACTGGGGTCCTGTTTAAAGCACACTCTGTCTCTGATTGGTTACTTTATTCCCATCTCTTGCCTGTTCTTGATTCTGTAAATTATTCACCTCATAACATTTAGACCACTTTCATTTTATTTTTTTTTATATAATCCAGAATTGTCAACATGAAAAACCAGTAATAATTTTAGAACTCTTTAGACAACAGGATAATCATAATGAAATCAGAAGATGTTCATTTTGGAATTAATTTTTTATTTGGTTGTGGATTCCAGGACTGTAAATTCTCTCAAGAATATTTGTGAATCATTGATGCACACTGAACTGTAAAGGTGATGTTCACCTCCAGGTACAGTATTGCAGAGTGTGAACTTCTCTGTATATCAAACTGAGGATTTACTTAATGTAGGTAAAAACTAAGGCAATGTGATCTGATCAGTCATTCTGGCAATGCTTCTATTACACGTAAGACTTGTCTCAGTTTTTTTCCGCCTAGAAGAATGCAGCTAGGATATTTCTCTCAGGCTGGAGTGAGCCACTGTACTCTCATCAGTATGTATGTCTGCCCATACACTGGGACAATAACTTTCAAACTGGCGTGTGAGCCCACATTTTCACATCTGTGTCAGCCCACGCCCTGGGATGCGGCTATCTTATAACTTGCATGTGTATATGTGCACATGTTATCAAATAGCACCCATACTTTACCAGTTTGACCACCAGTTCACCCAGTTAACAGCTAGGTCCTCCTCCCCCCTCCCCCTGGTTTGATAGCCTACACTCCCCCCAGTTACCCCAGACCCTTAAACCCCTCATCCCGGCGCATCCCGGGGCGCGTAAGTATTTATATGCACATTTCTTGGCCAGGCCCCGAAATTCCCATGTCCCTCCCAGACCATGCCCATGCCCTACCCTTTTTTGGAAACGTTTGAGATGTGCACGCAGCGGCATATACACATGTATATGGGTGCTTTTTAAAATATGGGTAGCATACCATCCACCTGGTCAAGATGGTGAGACTGACAGTGAAATGCTAATAGAAATTAGGGAAGCTAATCAAATTGGTAGTGCAGTAATAATGGGAGACTTCAATTACCCTACTTACTCAAGAGAGTCAGTGGTTAACCACAATATAGAATCAAATATACAGAAATGTGGAACCCAAACAAACATTTAACAATTATTTAGCCTATGAAGGTGTCAGCAAGCCTTGACGTTATGTGTCACTTTTCACTCAGACACTAACCGGTCTTATCGATCATTCACCTTCCTCATTTTATTTAATGCAAACAATTTTTTTCTTTCTTGCTTTTGCGAGATGGTTGAGACGTCTGGTCCCGTTGAAAAAGATATATGGCTCTTATTATAAAGATTATTACTCGCCCCTGAGGAAGCTAACCCAGCGAAACACCGGCCAGTGTAGGGCAATGCTGGCAACCATTTTTGAATGAGTCATTCTTGTTGATATAAACGGAGGACAGTTTTTTTTTTTTTTTAAATATAGAAAAAGAAAAAAGAAAGAAAAAAATTGTTTGCATTAAATAAAATGAGGAAGGTGAATGATCGATAAGACCGGTTAGTGTCTGAGTGAAAAGTGACACATAACGTCAAGGCTTGCTGACACCTTCATAGGCTAAATAATTGTTAAATGTTTGTTTGGGTTCCACATTTCTGTATATTTGATTTTAGACTTCAATTACCCCAATATTGACTGGGTAAATGTATCATTGGTACATGCTAGAGATATAAAGTTCCTGGATGGAATAAATGAGATTTTTATGAAGCAATTGGTTCAGGAACCGACAAGACAGGGAGTAATTTTAGATCTAATTCTCAGTGGAGCACAGTATTTGGTGAGAGAGGTAACGGTGGTGGGGCTGCTTGGCAATAATGATCATAATATGATCAAATTTGAATTAATGACTGGAAGGAGGACAGTAAGCAAATCCACGGCTCTCGTGCTAAACTTTCAAAAGGGAAACTGATAAAATGAGAAAAATTGTTAGAAAAAAAGTGAAAGGAGCAGCTACAAAGGTAAAAAGTGTACAAGAGGCATGGTCATTGTTAAAAATGGACTTTATTTTCGTCCTTAAACAATTTACAGATTGCCGGTCCACAGGGGTCATTTACATTATACAATGCCCCTGTTCCCTTCTGTACATGGGAAAAACGCAACGGGCATTGAAGACTCGCTTGATTGAGCACCGGTCATGTATCTCCACAGGCAGGCTGACAGCTCCGCTTGCTGCTCATTGCTCCTGTCTACATCATACGTTTGATGATCTTAAAGTCTGTGTGCTAGAACAGCTCTCTCCTAGTTGGAGAGGTGGAGACTTTAATGTTCGGCTTCTCCGTGCCGAACAACGCTGGATCCACAGACTCGGCTGTGTGGAGCCTGAAGGTCTGAATTCTGTTTTAGAACTCCAAGTGTTTCTTTAATTCGTCTATTTTGCCCTCCTTTTTTTCATTCATTTTGTTTACCTGTAACTATGGATACACAACGTCAGTGACGCTAGCATCGTATTTACGTCATCACGTTAAAGAAGCGCGGGCTTTTTTAAAAGACACGGCGTCTTCCAGGCTCTTGCTGTCCCGTTTTGTTCGCAATCATCCTGAGACGGTTTCGTCCGCATAGAAGGTGTGAAGCTGTGTCGCTTTAAAGATAAGTAACC
Organism: Rhinatrema bivittatum; assembly: GCF_901001135.1. NCBI lineage: Eukaryota > Metazoa > Chordata > Amphibia > Gymnophiona > Rhinatrematidae > Rhinatrema > Rhinatrema bivittatum. Next base: position 42,524,173 of record NC_042632.1, on the reverse strand, counting down.
TTGTTTTGGTTTTCAATTCATGGCTAATTTAATTCTTTGTTTCTCAGCACCCTCATTAATGATTTAAAAAGTGCTCCTGAAGAAGCGATCCTAGCATCGCGAAACACCGGCCGCTGTCGGGGATTTATGTTTTGAAGCTTCACGTTAGGGACCAGCTGATATTTAAAGACTCTTTTCTGAATACTCTCTAAAAGTTCTTTAACAACCTTACACCGCAAGTGACGAGTAGTCCGGGCGGCAAGTGATTGGCACTGCCGCCGTCAGGCTTGCTGATGCGGTTCTATACCAAATGAAAATTTTTCTTATTTCAACAAGAGTGTGCACAGCAGTGTATAAAATTACTCCAACTTCGTCTTTTTTTGTGTTTGGCATTGTTAAAAAATACCATCCTAGAAGCACAGTCCAGATGTATTCCACACATTAAAAAAGGTGGAAAAAAGGCAAAACGATTACTGGCATGGTTAAAAGGAGAGGTGAAAAGAGCTATTTTAGCCAAAAGATCTTCATTCAAAAATTGGAAGAAAGATCCAAAAGAAGAAAATAGGATAATGCATAAGCATTGGCAAGTTAAATGTAAGACATTGATAAGATAGGCTAAGAGAGAATTTGAAAAGAAGTTGGCCGTAGAGACAAAAACTCACTGTAAACACTTTTTAAAATATATTCGAAGCAGAAAGCCTATGAGGGAGTCAGTTGGACCATTAGATGATCGAGGGGTTAAAGGGGCACTTAGAGAAGATAAGGCCATCGCGGAAATATTAAATGATTTCTTTGCTTCGGTGTTACTGAAGAGGATGTTGGGGAGGTACCCATACTGGAGAAGGTTTTCATGGGTAATGATTCAGATGGACTGAACCAAATCATGGTGAACCTAGAAGATGTAGTAAGCTTGATTGACAAACTGAAGAGTAGTAAATCACCTGCACCAGATGGTGGAAAGTGTTCTAAACATCAAAATCACAGAACATATAGAAAGACATGGTTTAATGGAACAAAGTCAGCATGGCTTTACCCAAGGCAAGTCTTGCCTCACAAATCTGCTTCACTTTTTTGAAGGAGTTAATAAACATGTGGATAAAGGTGAACCGGTAGATGTAGTATATTTGTATTTTCAGAAGGCGTTTGACAAAGTTCCTCATGAGAGGCTTCTAGGAAAAGTAAAAAGTCATGGGATAGGTGGCAATGTCCTTTCGTGGATTGTAAACTGGCTAAAAGACAGGAAACAGAGAGTAGGATTAAATGGACAATTTTCTCAGTGGAAGGGAGTGGACAGTGGAGTGCCTCATGGATCTGTATTGGGACCCTTACTTTTCAATATATTTATAAATGATCTGGAAAGAAATACGACGAGTGAGATAATCAAATTTGCAGATGACACAAAATTGTTCAGAGTAGTTAAATCACAAGCAGATTGTGATAAATTGCAGGAAGACCTTGTTAGACTGGAAAATTGGGCATCCAAATGGCAGATGAAATTTAATGTGGATAAGTGCAAGGTGATGCATATAGGTAAAAATAACCCATGCTATAATTACACAATGTTGGGTTCCATATTAGGTGCTACAACCCAAGAAAGAGATCTAGGCGTCATAGTGGATAACACATTGAAATCGTAGGTTCAGTGTGCTGCGGCAGTCAAAAAAGCAAACAATGTTGGGAATTATTAGAAAGGTAATGGTGAATAAAATGGAAAATATCATAATGCCTCTGTATCGCTCCATGGTAAGACTACACCTTGAATACTGTGTACAATTCTGGTCACCACATCTCAAAAAAGATATAATTGTGATGGAGAAGGTACAGAGAAGGGATACCAAAATGATAAGGGGAATGGAACAGCTCCCCTATGAGGAAAGACTAAAGAGATTAGGACTTTTCAGCTTGGAAAAGAGATGGCTGAGGGGGGATATGATAGAGATGTTTAAAATCATGAGAGGTCTAGAACGGGTAGATGTGAATCGGTTATTTACTCTTTCTGATAATAGAAAGACTAGGGGGCACTCCATGAAGTTAGCATGGGGCACATTTAAAACTAATCGGAGAAAGTTCTTTTTTACTCAACGCACAATTAAACTCTGGAATTTGTTGCCAGAGGATGTGGTTAGTGCAGTTAGTATAGCTGTGTTTAAAAAAGGATTGGATAAGTTCTTGGAGGAGAAGTCCATTGTTATTAAGTTCACTTAGAGAATAGCCACTGCCATTAGCAATGGTAGCATGGAATAGACTTAGTTTTCTTGGAGGAGAAGACCATTAAAGGCTATTAATCAAGTTTACCTAGGGAATAGCCACTGCTATTAATTGCATGGGATCTTCTTAGTGTTTGGGTAATTGCCAGTTTCTTATGGCCTGGATTGGCCACTGTTGGAAACAGGATGCTGGGCTTGATGGACTCTTGGTCTGACCCAGTATGGCATGTTTTTATGTTCATGTGCAAACCTAACTTCTTCACACTCCGGGCTTTTAAAATTCACCTTTTTGTGTGTTGATCTGGGTGTGATACATAGCTGCATAGGTGAAACTTAAGAGTCAAGGAACCCTGTTACCAAGATCACTTGTACGTAGAGGTTTATTTACTAATAAGCTTGCATACTGTAAAAGTGAGATCTGTATCCCCCCACAGGTAGATAAAAAACAAAAGTAGCCCTGCCTGACAGATTAATAAATGCAAATTATTTTTTTAAGCTAAGGTCCTGAGTGTACACATGTCAGTATGGTTTAATGTTAATATGAATTTTATTCTGTTATGGGATTTTCTCTCTCTTTTTTTTTTTTTAATTTTCACTTTACAAGTGAGCAGTGTTGGATGATTTCACCGGACATATCCTGAGGGCAGAAGGTGTCCCCTACCTCAAAGACTAGAAAGTTAACCAGGACCAAGCTGATTAGTCATCCCTTAAAGGGTAGTTTTGTAACAGCCCACATAGATTTAAAGTCATTTACCCACAAACATTAGACCAGTTTTCAAAGGGCAAATGCGTGCATGCTTTTCTTTGGAAAATTACCCCATCAATACTACTCATACATATTTATACCTTCAAAGAAAAATACACAGATACTTTTAAAAATGCAAAAATATGCAGGTAAATGTAAACCCTTTCCCAAGCCCATCCCAGCTCCAGGAATGCTTAATTGTGGGTAAATGTATGCTTATTCTGGCCTTCTGTGCATACTTATACCAGCAGGCAATTGTGTACAAGACCATTTCCGTGGGTAGAGCACTGTTTTTGACCATGGAAAAGGCTTTGAAAATTGCCCTGCCTATGTATAATTTTTTCCTGCTGTTGCGGTTGGTTCTCTTAAACTTTTACAGGTTTTGCTAAAACTGTTGTTTATTCCCTTGCATTATCTTAATCAGCTGAAGAAAAGTGAGGAAGCTAATGCTAACAGCAGGAGATTTAGTTATTATTATTATTATTATTTATTTTGATTTATATTCTGCTTTTTCAGACATTTCAAAGTGGATTACAACAGGTACTGTAGGTAATATCCCTGAGCCTGTAGGGTTTACAATCTAAGGGGGTCATTTACTAAGCTGCAATATTTTATTGCCAGAAGGGACAAACACAATGGGGGGTGAAGTTCATTTTCCATATTTATATAAATAAAAGTAATTTACTTTTAAGGTTTTTAATAGATCAAAGACATTTTGCAAAGCTGAACACATCTACCTTTTGGTTTTAAGTGTTTTCTTAATTTCCTTTATTCTGCTCTTGGCCTTCCAGCTCAGTAGGACCCAGGCTTTTATTGGGCTATGCCATTATTAGCCTTCATTCACAACTTCCTGGGTTTTTACCTCCCTAATGTTTACGCCTGCCTTCCAAGTCAGCCCAGCTACTGCGGTGAATTTTCTTTGCTAGGGGCCACAAATCACAGCCCTAAGTCCGACCACTAGATTTCTCCATCGAGCATAGCCAAGACTCTGCAGTATCCTCAGCTCGGGGAGCAGAAGTCTGGCTCAGGAATCAAATCCCATCTGGCAGTCTGAGGCTCCTGCCACTAAACCACCAGGCCGAGCATTCAAAGACTTCTAAGTGAAAGTCTGAGATCTTGGATCTGGGATGTCCTACTAAGATGTGGGAAGACAGGAGTTGTCTAGACGGTGAATGTGGAAGCTATGCTCAGCTGGTGACTCATTTATCAGCAGCAAAACAAAACAACCAACAAAAGCCAGGATACAACCGGGAAGGAAAGACTGGCAACCACTGAAGCTGCAGAAAGCATATCTGGCACCTTGAAGAGTTGACATGTGTTGCTGTGATGAATTCCAGTAACTCTGTCCCAAAACTGCTGATTGTTTTCAGCATGTGGAACATAAGTCAAACTATTGCATGATGACAGATTATGAGCTGTGTTACTAAATGGCAGTCGGAAGCAGTGTTCCCTCATACTCTCCCCTGTCCCAACCCACCTCACTTCCAGCATGCAGAAAGAGTTTATCGGCACATGGAACTTAAGGCGTATGAGTTGTGCATCGCATAAATATTTGGGATGTGCATTCGTTTAAAATGAATGGGCAAAATGCGATGAATAAGGCCAATTTATTTCATTCTGAAGCCCCAAAATGAATCGGGGGACCACCCCAAATGAAACAAAGCTTATTCATTGCATTTATTTTAAATGAATGCATTGGGCCTCGGCTTGAGGCTGGGGCCTCACTTAAGGCACAGGCTGAGGCCCAAAGCAGGGGCTGCAGCCTATTCCCGAGTGCAATGCCGGTACCTCGGCTTAGGCCCAAAGCCTAAGCAATGCCAGTACCTCGGCTTAGGCCCAAAGCCTAAGCAATGCCGGTACCTCGGCTTAGGCCCAAAGCCTAAGCAATGCCGGTACCTCGCCTTAGGCCCAAAGCCTAAGCAATGCCGGTACCTCGGCTTAGGGCCAAAGCCTAAGCAATGCCGGTACCTCGGCTTAGGCCCAAAGCCTAAGCAATGCCGGGTACCTCGCCTTAGGCCCAAAGCCTAAGCAATGCCGGTACCTCGGCTTAGGCCCAAAGCCTAAGCAATGCCGGTACCTCGGCTTAGGCCCAAAGCCTAAGCAATGACGGTACCTCGCCTTAGGCCCAAAGCCTAAAGCAATGCCGGTACCTCGGCTTAGGCCCAAAGCCTAAGCAATGCCTGGTACCTCGGCTTAGGGCCAAAGCCTAAGCAATGCCGGTACCTCGGCTTAGGCCCAAAGCCTAAGCAATGCCGGTACCTCGCCTTAGGCCCAAAGCCTAAGCAATGCCGGTACCTCGGCTTAGGCCCAAAGCCTAAGCAATGCCGGTACCTCGCCTTAGGCCCAAAGCCTAAGCAATGCCGGTACCTCGCCTTAGGCCCAAAGCCTAAGCAATGCCGGTACCTCGGCTTAGGCCCAAAGCCTAAGCAATGCCGGTACCTCGGCTTAGGCCCAAAGCCTAAGCAATGCCGGTACCTCGGCTTAGGCCCAAAGCCTAAGCAATGCCAGTACCTCGGCTTAGGGCCAAAGCCTAAGCAATGCCAGTACCTCGGCTTAGGGCCAAAGCCTAAGCAATGACGGTACCTCAGCTTAGGCCCAAAGCCTAAGCCTAGGGCATAGGCTGAAGTCCAAAGCTGGGGCAGTGGCCTAGGCCCAAGTGCGACACCAAGGTCTCATCCTAGGCCCAGGCTAATGCCAGGGCCTTGGCAAAGATCCCAGAAAAATTAAAACTAACTTACCTGATCTGTTGGGCCTTTGGGTTGGGCTCCAGCATCAGGACCTGGCCTCTGGGCTGGACTGCGGTGTCAGGTCTGGGCTCTGGCCTAGGCTGAGGCTTAGGCATTGGGACCCAGTCTCTGCACTGGCCTGTGGCATGGGGCGCAGGCCCAGGCCTTGCATTGGGATTTGACCTCTGGGCCAGGCTTTGGTGTAGGGCCTGGGTCCGGGCCAAGGCCCCAGCATCAAGACCTGGACTCCAGGCTGGGCTGCAGTGTCAGGCCTGGGACCAGATTCCAGCTGAAGCCGAAGCCTTAACCTTGTGAAGGCAGACTAGGGTCACAGTGAGATGCCTCGGCCTACGCAAGGCTTCGGCTTGGGCCTAGGTCTCGCTGGTGGATCCCCACTTGACTGGGTAAGTGAGAGCTAGGGGGGATCCTGGCTGTGGCATTATTATTCCGCGTGGGTAGGAGGGATAGGTGTTGGGGCTTGGAGGCCCTATTTTTATTTTTTTTTCTTTGTTTTTTGGGGGTGTTAATGATTGCTTTGTTTTTCACATGAATTAAATGAATCAAACATTCTACGAAACAAAATTGGTATGAAAAAAACCTCCCAAAAACAAACTGAAAAAACGAAAATGCATTTTTACAGGCTTGCACACTCCTAATAAATATGAAAGTCCATTTGAAAAAACAATTTTTGTAAATCATACAGGAGCATTGGCCTTCCTCTGACAGCTCTACTACCTGCATGTGCATTCATTTGAAATGAAAATGAAAAACGTGACGAATGAGCCTGTTTTTGTTTAATTTCAAATGAACCACGTTTTTTTTCTCCCGAAAATGAAAATTTTGTGAACAGTAAAATCTACGAAATGTGCGAGATTCTTTTCTGTTTCCACTGTAAGACAGTAATTGACGATGCTGTGGTGAAACCCTTTTATTTATATTTCACAGTCAAAGGAACAAATTGACCTTTTAAAATATCTTCTGGGCATTTGAATTATTTTGTATTCTTTAAAATAGTTGAACATTTGTCCTTCAAAGTACGTTCCAGTAGAGTACATAATCTTTGAAGAATATAGCTTTTGTGAATTTTTCATTTTTGGGAAGTAGTGCACTTTATTAGCCATTGAAACGTACCGCTCAGGAGGAAGGCACTGTGGTGATGTCATCCTTCTCAGGGATGTCATTTTTTCATATACAGAAGAGGAACGAAGATGGCAAAAAAACTTGGTCCTGGGCCTCCAGATCTAGGTCTCCAGGCCTGGACCTGGGCGATGGGAGATAACGTCGGAGCTGAGCCTGGGGCCTAGGCCATGGCTGAATCCTGGCATCGGGCCTGGGTCTCAGTGGTCCTGGCAGGGGCCTGGAGTCAGAACTGGGCCTACGCCTTGGGTCCAAGCCTCAGTGGTGGATCCCAGCCTAGGCTGGGCCCTGGCAAAAAAAAAAAAAACAAAAACCCAGCATTGGGCCTAGGCTTCGGCACTGGTAACAGGGCCTGGCCTCAGGCCTGGTCCTAGGCCTTGGCGATGGAGCCCAGACTCGAGCCAGGTCCCTGCATCGGGCCTAGGTGTAGGCTCAGTTTTTCTTCTACAGAAATCAATGTGGCCTACGGATTGTTTACGCCATTAACTTCAATGTAAAACTTAAAAAACAAATGAACAACCAAAACAATTTTTTGACTCTGAAATCCTTATTTACATTCACACAGGCTATAACATCACACATTACAAAAAGCAATGGTGGGTTTTAAAGGTTAGTCTGCTCCAAAGGAAGAGTGTAACTAGCGAAGACAAACCATCTCTGGAAAACTGGAGGCGTGTTTGGAAATCAGCATGCTGAATTTTTTAAAAATAACCTCAAGGAACAGTAAAATCTACGATGTGCGAGATTCTTTTCTGTTTCCACTGTAAGACAGTAATTGACAATGCTGTAGTGAAACCCTTTTATTTATATTTCACAGTCAAAGGAACAAACTGACCTTTTAAAATGTCTTCTGGGCATTTTAATTCTTACCTATTCTTCAAAATAGTGAACATTTGTCCTTCAAAGTATGTTCCAGTAGAGTATATAATCTTTGAAGAATATAGCTTTTCTGAACACTAGCTATTAAAGTCCTGATGTGATATTTTATAGCTTTGGCGAGCTTATGTTTACTAAGGAATTTGAACATAGTCTGCGGCCATGGGTATGACAGAATATTTCCCTCTCTAAGCTCTGATTAATTCCAGTATGGCAGATGACTCAGCAACCAGGACCTGATTTAGTCAGTGACTCTGATAGCTACGGAAAGAGAGAACCTTCATTAGATCTTTCAGATTCGTAAAGAGGAAGACGGGCAAAAGCAGACATTTAAATAAGCTCCTTTGCCCTGCATTTACAGAAGAAGGGAAAGGTGATGAATCTCAGATGGGAAACAGCACTGATAAATGTGAATGATAAACCATATTAGAGAGGAGGAGATATGCAAGCGAGTGAATAAGGCCATGGGGGTCCCATTGGTATATATTCTCAGAATAGCACTTGAGCTGGAGAATGTGCTCATAGCACACTCCTCCCCAGTTCTGTTCATCTCGTCCTTGAAGAAGGTGGCTCCAAGGACCTGGAAGAGAGCAGATAAGGTCCCATCTCGCAAAAGCTGGGAAAGGAAGGAGGCGAGAAACTACAGCTCCGTTAGTCTACTGTCAATAGGGATGTGTGTTAAAATAAATAAATAAAAATAAAATGAAAGAAGAAATGTCAATGTTTTGCTTAACAATAACTGGTTGCCAGCCCCCACCCTCCTTCCCTTGACCAAACCCGCAGGCTTTTAAAAAGTCCTCCTGGGCTTGTCCTTGATACTACAGCAGGAAGTAGGAGTTAAAAGACGGAATACTTTAGAGTACATCTTTGATTCTTCAAACTAGCATGGGAGGGAAGCATTAAAGCTTTGTCCAGAACTCAACAGGAGGGAAGAAATGAAGTAACCAAGAGAACTAATTAAACTGGAACAAAATCTGAACATAAGAAAGACTGTAAGAAGTCACAAACTTACAAAAAAAAAAAAAAATCGTGTACCATCTTAACAATGAAGTACACAGCTGGAAAGACTTTTCATCCTTGCACCTTATCATGAAAAGAGAAATTTTGGAAGCTGCCACACAACATCTCCTGTGTTTTATCGAGTAGTGACTTCCTTATTCCCTGCCTCTGAGATTATCAGCACTGCAGGCAAGAGACTTCCTTACGGGGAAAGTAAAGAGCAGCGTGGGGGCCGGGAAATGAGACTCCGCCCTTCCCCTGTGCAGGACACCCTGGAACATTTATTTATTTATTTATGTATTTATTTTGTGTTTTTCTATACCTGCATTCGCGATAGGTATCACATCATGCCGGTTTACAATTAACAAAGGGGTGTAAAAAGAAGATACAATAAGAACATTAACAGGTGCGGAACGAAAAACGTTGCAGTTACAATAAAACAGGGAAATACACAACTGGGAGCAGTGAAAAATCGATAGGAATTTAACAGAGAGAAATTTTTTTTTACAAATTTATGGTATTTACTAAGTTATGGACATGAATCGCTTGCACATTGATGGCGTCCGTCTGAAATAGAAATTGGAGATGTGGCCTCTGGAACCATTGTCTGGCTTCAGCCGTCACAGGGGTTACACACACACACACACACACACACACACACACACACTGCCACACAGCCTGGTGCTGCTCCAAAAGAATAAATCCCAGGAACATCTCGCAATCTGGATAAAAGAACATGCACTGCACAAATCTGTGCATACTTTTAGCAGGGCTGAGGAGAGACGTTTTCTGATAGACAATTGCAACCAAGCTTTAGAAATTGCTGTCCACAGCACTAAACCACCTTTAGCTTATTTTTGCTGGCTTCAAATGGTTACAGGGGACATAATATGTTTTAACATAATCATGGTACAGGTACTTAGTCATGGGGGAGGGGGGACTTTCTCTGGTAATTTAGAGTTAATGAATGGCACCATATTTACAGCATCTAAAGCCCTACTTGTACAGGTAGCATCAGTGTCAACGTACCACACTGCATGGTCACATACACTTCAGTGTTTCTGTGGAGGGACGCCTCCTGGTATAAATTTAGCTCATTTCTCATTCTAGCTGGTAGCACTTTTAAAACAAAATTAAATTTATGGTTGGTTTTGTTTTGTTTTTTTTTTTGCAATGAATGCACAATTAAGCTGTGGAATTTGTTGCCAGCAGATGTGATCAAGATGAATGATCTAGCTGAGCTTAAAAGATTTGCACAAGTTTCAGGAGGACAGGTAGACAGGAATTGACAGTTTTTACTTGGAGTAAGCAACAGGGAAGGAAGCTCCTCTTTAGGATCTCTTAGGCACTTCCAAGTGACCTGGCTTGGCCACTGTCAGAAAAAAGTTGATGGGCTCCATAGACTATTGCTCTGACCCACGATGACATTTCTTATGTTCTTAGCTCATTTTTTCTAGCCACTGCACTGCCAATGAAAGCATTTGGGGTCTGATTCACTATTTTCCCCCATAGACATAGAACAGGGCAAAAGCCTTCAGGAATCAGGTCCTATATGTGGAGCAGATGTACTAAAATAAATAATAACAGGCTGTGATGTTGAGTCCGGTGATTACATTGAAATCATGAACTTAGTTCCCTCTCCTTCAGGTGGTAACAAAGTCTATAAGGAGATTCCCATGAGGTATATCAACATAAAACTAGGAAAGGGTAGATTTAAAACATATTGTAGAAAGTATTTTTTTTTTTTACTTGGTGCACAATCAAACTATGGAATCTGCTGTTGAAGGATGTGGTTAAGGCAAAACAGAATTGGACAAGTTTCTGAAGGAAAAGTCCATAAACAGCTATTAGCCAGGAAGACTTGGGAAAGCCATCGTTTATTACTGGGAGTAAAATAAATCAGCTATTTGGGAATTGCCAGGTACTTGTGATCTGGACTGGCCATTGTCGGAGACAGCATGCTGGTCTTCGTGGACCATGGTTTGACTTAGCTTGGCATTTCTTATGTTCTTATTGTTGACTTGCTTTATTTGTTTTCCTATGATACTTCCTCGCTTGCAGAGAAGGGCTACAGTAACCTATGTCTACAACCAACATGGTGACTGCAAAAGGTTTCATGCTAGAATTTACTAGATCCTTGATTTCAGAATCACAATGAATCTGCAATCCGACAGTGGAAAGTCAAATGAAAGCACCAAGCAGCAAGGCAACTGTTTCCAAAAAAGGCATTTCATTTTCCTGGTGGGAGTTATTTTAACTAAAAACCAGCCAGAAGCAGTTTCTATTGAAGAATTAATGTTTTTTGCTTAGCGTCTACCTGCTTTTAATTTAGTCTGCAGCTGCTTTGTAGTAAATGTATTTTTAAAGCAGCACTGGCAGGAGACACATCAGAAACTATTGTTCCCATGAAATGGATTTATATTAATGCTATTTTGGAGATAGACAGTGGATCAGATGGTGACACATCAAGAATATATTGGCTGCATTCTAATTCATCATTGCCTACAAGAAACAGGGGGAATAGAAGAGAAGTCTTTCAGTTCTTTAGGCATGACTGCCAAACTCTGAGACTTGGAAAGGATTAAGGTGTACAATGGCAGCATATTAAAAGGCTAACATTTTATTCAGAAGCTACTTTGTGTACGGCCTGGACCACCATGGGGGACATGTTGAGTTTCCCATCAAAAGTAGAAAGCACAAAGAATTTCACGAGTTTCCGTCTGAAGAGTAAGAGGCCAGTGAAGTAGGCAGGAGCAATAAGCTGCATTTGGTCTGTGAGCCTTCACTCAGATTTGTGAGCCTTCACTCAGATTTGTGCCATTTTGTATGGAAGAAATGAACCGTGGCACCGGCCAGGGTCTTCCCGTGCTATTTCTAAGTGTATATCCGGCAGGCAAGGAGCAACCGGCGCTTGCTTCTGCCCCATGATGAAAAGCTAACTATGGTAAGAGGGTTTGGTAGTGGGTGGGTGGGGATCAGATGGAGACATCTGGAAGGATTTTCTTTTTTTCTTTGACAGGGCCTGACTTTTTTTTTTTTTTTTTTTGCTTCATTTTTTTCCCCTTTTGTTTGTGTTGATATTTTTGTTTAAATAAACAAAAAGAAATTAAATAAACAAATGAAATGAAACCCCCCTCAAATGAAACAAAAATATCTGTGTACACCCCTAATTGTCTGAAAACCAGCTGCTAAGTGACAAACTGTATGATTTTGGCTCCAATATAAGTAATAGAGGAGCCATTGTGTGATTGTTGGATGTGGCATTTGGAGCTAGAGGGTAAATAACTTCTTGGACAGTTGATGCAGGGAAGACCAGAAGAGATGTGTGAAATGTTGCACAAAAGAGATGCTATGCTGATAGCTGAGAGCGCTCGCATAATAACCCTCTATTGCTGCACTGCAGTGTGGTATATCCGGGTATCCAGTGGTACAAGTATCATGCTATATTTCTGTTGAATGGGTAAAGAATTCTTGTGATTCCAAGGCGTTTGAAGCCATTTAAGCCATAGCCTGACCGAGAGGCAGAAAAATGTTAGATTGTTAAAATATTCTTGAAAAAGTAAACCTGGGCCTGGGTGCACTGCAAAGACTGTGGTTGGACTGGATTGTGTCACTTGGGTGCCCTCAGCAGGTCAATGACCAGTACTGAGGGCTCTCCTTCCCTTTCTGCCTTATGCCGACTGAGAAATGATTGCCTAGCGTGAGCCTTGAAGCTGCTGGGTGGGGGAGGGAAGAAGAAAAATCATGCGAAACATACGTTGTGTCCTTCCAAAATGTGTCAAATAAAAATCAGCTGAGTCAACTGTTAAAGGTATCAGCGATGAGTAAGGTTAGTTAGTACCATGGATGCTGAGTCATCTGTAAAATGACCTTGGTGTATGGGGATGCTGCTGTTCTCATTACCTACTGTACAGGAATGATTCCTACTGAGGAAAAAAAATGTTTTACTTTCCTTAATCAGTTAAAGGGTGAAATAACTTGGCACCAAAAGCCCTATGACAGGGCTGGCCAAGAGCCACAAACATGTCTGGTTATTTTTCATTTTATTTATTGTGCATTTAGCTCACACCTGTTTATTTATTTATTTATTTATTTATTTATAGTTTTATAGTTTTTATATACCGGGAGTTCCTGTATACAATACATACAATACAATAAATACAATACACCTGTTTATTGATGGTTTTTAGGATATCAACAATGAATATGCATGAGATAGATTTGCATGCTCTGCCTTCATTGAATGCATATCTATCTCATGTATGTTCACTGTGGATATCCTGAAAACCTGGCCTGTTTTTGGCTCTTGAGGATCGGAGTTGCCCTGTGAGATAAAAACCTAAATATGTATAGCCTAGAGGAGAAGAGGGATATTGAAATACATCAAAGATACAAGAAAGGAAGTTTCTCAAACAAGAGGCTATCACACAAGGCCCTAAGGGGTTAGAGTCAGGAGTAATATCAGAACAAGTGTGTGTTTTTTTTTTTTTTTCCACAGAAAGGGTGGTGAATGCACAGAATAATTTCCCAGTGAAGGCGCTGCAGGCGCAAACAGTAACAGAATTCAAGATGACCTGGGATCAGCACATAGTTGGGAAGAAGAAAAGGGGGGAAACCAGAGATCAACTGGGGTCCATGGCACTGCAACAGGAATTAAACTGGGTAGACTGGATAGGCCTTGTGTACCTTAGCTACCATCGTATTCTTTGTTGTTCTTTTTTCAGTCCACTTTCATACATAGGCAGTCTACTGTGACTGTAGTGCTAAAAGGATTCGCACTACATCATAAGCTCCCATCCCCATCTTAAGCATCACCATCCCACAATACCGACATCTTATTTCTCACTGTACATTTCTGATGCCATGCTTCCCCAAGGTAGAATGTTCACAGCCAATCGGATTGGTACTTTTATGTTTTTTTGTTTGATTTGATTTATATTCTGCTTTTTGGCACCTCAAAGCAGATTACATTTAGTTACTGTAGGTCTTTTCCTATCCCCAGGGGGCTTACAATCTAACTGGGTGATGCATCAAGCCGTGATAGGGCTCTAATGCATGTTAAACAGCGTATATCGTGTGACATACACTGTTTATCGCATGAGATACGTGATATTTTGCATGGCCTTGCCCAGATTCCCTCCCCTATTACAATGAGCTGCTTTGCGTGCAGTTTGCATGCATGAATAATACAAAATCCATGCAAAGCAGCTCATTGCTAGGCAATTCTATGTTAAAAAAAAAAAGTGAGAAAGTGATCAGCTGTGATAAGTTACCACCACCTCCCTGGGTTTTGTTAAAATCTAACGTTGGAGCCCTGGGACCCTATCGCGGGTCCCGAGACTCCCACATTAGATGTATCAGGCTATGCAAAATAAAAAAAAAATTGTCTGGTAAAAAAAGGTTGAGCAGGGGTCAAGGCTGACCCCCTAGCTCAAAACAGGACCTCCACTTGAGGCAGCTCTGACACCCCAAAGTGTAAAAAACAGCTGTAAGTCCATGCGCAGCGACGGCACTTCCCCCACCCCCACCCTCCCTTTCCAAAGCCCTCAAGCCTGACACTGAACCCCCCAACAGTTGACCCAAATTATGGGGGTATAGTGCCCCCCCTTACCTCCCCTTTCCCTCAATCCCCTAATGTCAGAAAAAAAACTCATTGGTAGTTAGTGGGACCCCCCCCCCCCCCCCCCCCGGCCTCCTCCCAACCCCATGTGACTGAAGCAAGGTCAGGTTGGCCCTGTTTGCAAAAATGGCACCAACCGAGCCCAGAGCTAAGGGCTGCCCCAGGCTCTGACACGGGACTGGCTTAATTTTTTTTAAGGTGTGGGGGTGCTGGGGGCCGTCGACCGTTGCCGCGCGTGGATTCACATTTATTTTTTCACACTTTGGTGCGTCGGGGCCGCCTCGCGAGGCAGTCCCGGGTTGAGCGGGGGGGGGGGGGTTGTCAGCCTTGCTCTCCGCTCAACTTCTGTATTTTCTGAGCATTTTTCTACAGTCGTCCCTTTAAGGTGATGGTGGTCCTTAGAGGTTGGGGGCCGCAATTGCACCTTAAGGGTCGCCGGCTGCTTTGTTTTGTCCTGTGGTATGTTGCTGCTAGACAAAACGACGTGCCATACAGCCGCAATGTTGGTTTTTTTTTTGGGGGGGTGGGGGGCCCACTATCGCAGTGACCTCCCCACCTCAATAGTGGGAATCCTCTTGCGAAAAAAAAAAACACATTTGTACTTGAGGCAACGGAAGGCAAACTGTCTTGTCCAAGGTCACAAGTAGCAGCAGCGGGATTTGAACCCTGGTTTATAGCCCCCTGCTCTAAACACTAGGCTATTTCTGCTTGCCTTTGCTCTGTGGGTCTCTATAAAGTAGAGGAATCTGTCGTTGGAGGAAGAGGATTTTTACCACTAAGCACTGCTGTACAACTTGAGTTTAGGGATGAAGTTTCATCTTGTATTTTACTTAGCTTCCTGAAGCCTTTTGACAGCAGCCAGTATCCATTATAACATAGCGGATGATGTTCTGCCTTTATTTCCTAGCTTCTCTAGTTCCCATTTCTCGGCTCATGGTGTATTTTTCCCCGAGATACTTTTGCTGTTGGTAATTTGAGATATGCAATCAGTCTCTTCTGTTGCTGAACATTTCCCAGTGTAGTTTTTTTTGAGATGGATGCGTTGCTTTAGTTTGCGAGATTGCCAAAAGAATGACTTTGCAGGGTCAGCAACCAAATTCTATATTTATCATGAATTATTCATCTTGAAAAGCAGTGTCGCCCGCGGGGGTAAAGGTTATGTTAACGTTTAGGTTCCTGGATGGAGGGATTTCCGGTTGCCAGTTCTTCTTGTATCTTTATGAGCTCTTTTTGCCCTGGTCCCGCCCCAGTTGGAACCTTCCCCTACCCTGCCTACTGCCATTTGAGATTGCGGGGGAGGGGGGGGGCGGCAGCAAAAAGTGGGCCTTTCCCCGACTTAAACCCCGTCCTCCTTATTGAGGTCCATATTCAGACAGTCTCGGTTACCACAGAGAGTTTGTTTTGTTTCCTACAAAGGTGTCCCCTGAGGCAAGGTCCTTGTTGGGATTCTACCAGCTGACCCTGGACTTTAAAGTCCAATATTTGGTGGAGCTATCTTTGAAGCTACCTGTTATCTTTAAGAACCAATTTTTTTTTTACCTTTGTTAGGCAGTGCTATATGAGAGCTTGACATTGTCAGCACATGAGCTGCTTTGCTAGTCTTTAGTTCAAAAACATTTTTGGGGAAATTTATGCAGCTTTTACCGAATGCTGTAATCTAATATTTTGAGGCTTGCCAGTACAGCAACATCTGTTATTTGGGACATGTTTTGTGAATTGTGTCTATGTGCACTTGAGGTAATTGAGTGATTGAGCACCTTGGCATGGATGTCTAATTAGTTGTCTCTCTTGTCTGGTCTACACACTTGTATACATTGTTGCCAGATAAGAAACAATTGTGTCAATTTTCAGATAGCAACATTGTTCTCTTTCATTCTGCTAATAGCAACATTGTATTTACCCAGGTTGTTAGCCTTTACCAACACATTGTATTTAATGGATAGAGCTGGTACTATTATTGATCTATATATTTAAGTTTTTCAGTGAATGTCAAAAATCTTTTTGTCAAGTTACAGTTTGCTCATGATCTACTATTTCTTGTCTGTATAAGCTCTGTCTGAACACACTTAAAGAATACTGCACAAGACGACCTATTTGAGTTAGGATTGTTGGAAAAACCTGAGCTCTATCTGATGCATGTATATTAAACAATTTTGGTATGCACTATTTGGAGCCTGTTGGTTTTTAATTAAGCTAGTAACTAATAATGGTTTTTTCAATCATTTTTTTATACATCTATCATTACTGCTCTTCTCCCATCAGTTGGGGTTTGTTTTGGTGTGAGTTTTGTTTTTTTTTGGAGCATTTTATCTTGTATTTAGCCCAACAGTGCAGTAGAACATGACACCTCTACCTCCTGCTGAGGGGAAAAAAAAAGTTGAGGCCCCAACTGCAAGCCACTTTTCAATTCAGCACTTATTGGCCTGCCCCTTAATCCATCCCTGCTCTCATTGTTCCTATTAGACTCCCAATTGGGTGGGCCAAGGCCCATCCAGGCTCACCTGTAGCTACGTCACTGTGGTGGAGACAAGGAAGCACAATTAACCCAGAATGTTAAGCTTCTATGTACTTAAATGTTCATAAGAGGAACACCCCCCCCCCCCAAAGTTAATCTTTATTTGTTTCTTAAATTATTCTCCCCTTGTTATGTTCTCCCAGTTAACACACCCTGTTACAATGTAATCAACTCAACTCGTTCCATGTAAACCGATGTGATAACATGTGTTGAATGTCGGTATATAAAAGCAAACAAATAAATAAATAAAATGGGACAAGCCCAGGCGATCTCTGAGATAATAGGAGGGATTGTAAAGCTGAGCAGTTGTGTGGATAGGCAGATGAGAAACTGTATGATCTTTTTCTGCCGTCAGGTTTCTATCTAGGATACTTCTTTAATAATTATACAGAAGAAAGCTGTGTATTATTGTGCTACTTTGAGCAAGTCACATCTACTCTAGGCCTCAATTTTATCTGCTGGTAATATCGATCTTCTCTTCGGAGTCTGCTGTGTTCAAGCTGTGGGAAAGGCCGCCCTGTCCCTTTTCCTTGTGTTTGAGATTTTATTACTACAGTGCTCTGCAGATCTTTCTGGATGAAAGTACAATATAAATGCAAATGATCATTACCACTGTTGGGTTTACAATGACCTGGGTTTTAGCAGGTTTTGTCCAGAGTTTTTTACTCTTATTAATTTGTCCCAGCCTTTTCATCCTTAAATACTGCTTTTCACCTGCTGATGTTATGGGGGCTTTATGAAGATGAGAATATTTTGTCTCATTATGTTGTCCCAATAAATCAATAACAAATGTGAAAAACCAGTGAAGGGTAAAAGAGGCAATCAAAGCAGTAATAGTCTAAAATTAAATGATGTGCTGTTCTATATATTTCTGGGAGAAAAGCACGTCTGTGGGAAAGTGCCTTGGCCTCTTCCATCGACTCTGATAATCTAGCTGGGTTGTACGTGGGAAGATAAGACATCTCTTGTGCTCTGCGAGACGCCACCCCTCTCGTACCTCTTGCATGACAGGCAGAAAAATAGAGGGAGCAGGCCTTCAGCTGACAGAAATAACTGAGGAAGGATGAAGCCAGATTTATGGTGAAATAACAGTAAAACTGTTCCCTCTTTTGCACTGCCCCTCTCCTCTCCCGACCAAGACAATAATTAATGATGGAAACTTGAGACATCTGTATAAGATGCAACTTTTCTTGGCTGCAAGACACAGCACTTTAGGAAAAAGGGATTTCATTTCTGTAAATGTCCATGTTTTAGCTTTGCAGTTATTGTAGCCCAAAATGAGGGAAGTATCTGCTCTGACGATTGTATTTTTTTTGAATAGGAAATGGTGAATGAGCGTCTTCCACCATGATCCACTCTTATCTCTCAAGGCTGGAAGAAAAGGAGGTGCAGTTGAAACTCAAACCCTACAGTTTTCTGCCTCAGTGGAATAATAGTGGATATTAGAATCCGCTGAAAAATGTGTTTGCATGTGTGTGGGTATCTACCTACCTTCCGTATATGTACATTAATTAACAATGGCATTCCTGTATTATTCTATTCCCAGCCCAAAAGATGATTTTTACTCAGAAGCTCCTCCTAACACTGGAAGCAAATATGGCTTTCAGACTTGATCAACACCTCCTTTTGTTGGGGGAGAACCCTGATCTACAAGACAAAAGCTTGTGAGCTTGTTAGTGTTCCCCTTTCTCAGGGCCAATGCTTTCATTAAGCAAATTAGACAGTCGCCTAGAGTGCCAAGATCTTGGGGGTGGCAAAATCCTGCCAGTGTGAAGTCCAGATGGGGCACTGTCCCAGAGCCAATACTGCCAAAGAAGGGAGTGCTGGGCTGGAGCGACTGCTGCCAGGAAGTTAAGTTGGGAGGCTGGGGGAGCAAATGACCAAAGCTTCATCTAGGGTACCCTATACACTTACACCAGCTCTGTCCACTATCACAGGATGGAACAGTTAACAGGAATTCATCTGTTCCTAAATTAACTTGGTTTTGGACAGGGAATGGCTATATCACCTCGGAACATTGGGAGGGCAATTTGTATAAGTAAAGTATTTATATGGGCAGATTACCATGGTTAAAAATTGACCCTCTCAGAGCTGCTAGAAGTATTCCCAGCTTTCACAATGTGCATATTTTCAGCTGGATTAAAAAGAGTTGTTCCTGGAGGAGGGGTGTGTTTAGGTTAGGAGAATCAACAATGCACATACATTTGGATTTTCGTGTGTACATTCACTGTTTTACCCCCAGGTGGACATCAGCACAAACAGAGAGTGCAAATGTATGTCGTAGGCAGCTAAGAACATAAGATTTGCTATTCTGGGTCACCAAGTGTCCATCAAGTTCAATACCCTGTTTCTAACGGTGGCCAATCCAGGTCACAAGTACCTGGCACGATCACAAAATGTTGATCAATTATATGCTATTTACCTCAGGATAAGCAGAGGCCTCCAACTCCACCTTAATGATGGCTTATGGACTTCCCAGGAATTTGTCCAAACCTTTTTTAAACTCAGCTACACTAACAGCTTTAACCACATCCTCCAGCAACAAATTCCAGAGTTTAATTATGCATTGAGTAAAAAATATTTTCTCTTAGTTGTTTTAAATGTAGTATCTAGTAACTTCATGGTGTATCACCTAATCTTTGTACTTTTTGAAAGAGTAAACAATCAAGTCACATGTATCCATTCCATTCCACTCATTTTATAGACCTCTATCATATCTCCCCTCAGTCATCTCTTCTCCAAGCTGAAGAGCCCTAACCTCTTTAGCCTTTCTCTATAAAGGAATCATTCCACCCCTTTTATCATTTTGGTTGCCCTTCTCTATACCTTTTCTAATTCTGCTATCCTTTGAGATGTGGTGTCCAGAATTGCACACCATACTCAAGGTCCAGTTGCACTCTGCTTTATTCTCCATTCCTTTCCTAATAATTCATTGCATTATATTTGTTTTCTTATCCATTGCTGCACACTGAGCAGAGAATTTCAATATATTATCCAATATATTATCCAGTGTGGAAACTTGCATTGTGTATCTATAATTTGTGCTGCTATTCCCTATGTACATCACTTTGAACTTGTCCACATTAACTGTCATCTTCCATTTGGATGTCCAGTCTCAGGTCATCTTGCAATGTTTCACAATCCTCTTATGATTTAACAACTATGAATAATTTTGTATCAGCAAATTTGATCACCTCACTCATTGTTCCCCTCTCTAGGTCATTTATAAATGTTAAAAAGCAGTGGTCCCAGTATAGATCATAAGAACATAAGTAGCCATACTGGGTCAGACCAAGGCTCCATCAAGCCCAGCATCCTGTTTCTAACAGTGGCCAATCCAGTATACAAGTACCTGGCAAGTACCTAAACATTAAGTAGATCCCATGCTACTGATGCCTGTAATAAGCAATGGCTATTCCCTAAGTTAACTTGATTAATAGCAATTTATGGACTTCTCCTCCAGGAACTTGGCTAAATCCATGTTCGCTTTGCAACAACACAGGCTAATCAAAGTCTGTGTGACTTGGAAACATTAAACCAACATGAGCTCTGGGGCTAGGGGGATATTACAGACACATTCAGAGGTATCCATTGTAAAATTGCCATCATTAAAGAATTTTAGACCTTATAAGTGATGAAAAGGAGGTGATTTGTACACTGCAACTAGAATATATATAGAGTATCAGACTGAGCCTTATAGTCTCTCTCTTTCTCTCTCCCCCCCCCCCCCCCCATATAGGGAGTTCAAATCACCAAGAGAACAGGAGGGGAGAGGAAGATGGGCATATGTCAGGCCGTTTTGATGATTTCAAATGGGGGAGGCAAGAAGCAGGTTTTCTAGGGCTAGAGCAGATAGTGTCAGGAATAATAATTCTACAGTTGTCAGAATTTTCCAATCCTTCCAAACCCCCACCAACCATGCCCTCTATCTTCCCCTTTTTCTGCCTCCCTGAGGTGTGAAGGCATGTGTATGTAGTCATTCCTCCTCCCCCTCTCTCCCCCTTCCCTTCCCTTTTATTCATATCTATCCCAGTTCCAGAGGGGGTGCTGCACCTGAGAAACCTTGTGGGATGGGTATTTCTGATTTTCTGATTTCTTTTGTTGATGGAGGTTCTGAGGGAGGACCTTAGAGGTTTGGCGGGTGTGAAGACAACCTTTCTTTTATGTTGTTAGGTATATTTTTTCTTAGGGCTTTGAAGATCAGAGTAAAGGTTTTGAATTTGACCTTGTAGGATTCTGGTATGCTATCAGTGCAGTTTTTGTAGGATTAGTGTGATGTGGTCTTGGTGCTTGTATCCCACTAGCATTCTTACTGTGGTATTTCAGATTAGCTACAGTTGGTGCAGACTCTTCGTTGTGAGCTTTTTATGGAGGGCATTACAGTAATCCATCCATGAGGTTATCAGGGCATAGACTACTGTGATTAGGCTTATTTTCTCAATGATAAGGTGGAGTTTTCACAGTTGGTACAAGTGGAAGAGGCAGTTTTTAAACATCTGGATTTGGGGGGGAGTATGGTTAGCATGACTCTTTAGAAAACATGGCTCTTTAGAAAGGCATATGATTTAACATAATCTTCTATAAACCTGATAATTGCATTGACTGTACCCGAGATAATGCTTGTCAAACAAACATTATATAATGGATGACAGATAGATATTACTAGTAGGATTAGAGTCAGGAAATATTTCTTCACTGAGAGAGTGGTGGATGCCTGGAATGCCCTTCCGGAGGAAGTGGTGAAGACTTAAACTGTGAAGGATTTCAAAGGGGCATGGGATAAACACTGTGGATCCATAAAATCTAGAGGATGTGAATGAAGAGAAGAAGCATGGGGTGGCTTGCGGGAATAACGGCTACTACCGGGAGATAATATCTTTATTCAATAAACATACACACGGTTAATGCGACTCCAACATTGCTCTATGCTTCAATGGCATGAGGAAATGTGGAAAATAGGATTTGCATTCACAAAAAAGTGGGGAGTAGCTTGCTTGTTAAGGCAGTTACTACCCCAAACCAAATAATGCCTGATACTTCACTTTCACTGCATATCCAGCATAGCTTACTGCTTCAGTGGCAGGGGGGATGAAGAAAAGATGATTTATATTCAGACAACAACCAACAAGGACTGAATTACATAGTCTGGATAAGCAAATAAAAATGGGTGTAACTTGCTTGTTACGGCGGTTACTACCCCAAAACAATTAAACATGATACTTCACTTGGAATACATATCCAGCGCAGCTCACTGCTTCAACGGCGGGGGGAATGAAGTAAAGTGGAATTATATTCAGACAACCAACAAGAACTGAATTGCACAGGCTAGGTAAACAAATAAGCGTGGGAGTAGCTTGCTTACTGGTATATACCAGTTATTGTATTTTTAATTTTATTTTATTTTTATCTTTAATTTTTAACTCTATTTATTTTATTTTCATTTTACAATGTAAACCGTTTTGACAAAAAAACCTTGTTTTGAAAAACGGTATATAAATACTTTTAAATAAATAAATAAATACATAAATATTGTGGCATTTACTACCCCTAACCAATTAAGCTAGATACTTCACTTAGATGCAGCTCCAGAACTACTCTCTACAGCAATGGCGGGGGTGGAAGTGAAATAGAACCAAAAAGTTACTAAGGGTCAAGAGTATCAGATAAATATGAGAAAAAAATAAGTGTGAAAGCTTGCTGGGCAGACTGGATGGGCCGTTTGGTCTTCTTCTGCCATCATTTCTATGTTTCTATGTTTCTATGACTCCAAGGCTCCTTACTTGTGATT
Source organism: Rhinatrema bivittatum (assembly GCF_901001135.1). Classification (NCBI taxonomy): domain Eukaryota; kingdom Metazoa; phylum Chordata; class Amphibia; order Gymnophiona; family Rhinatrematidae; genus Rhinatrema; species Rhinatrema bivittatum. The sequence goes on along the minus strand of NC_042632.1, from coordinate 42,501,581 downwards.
TTAGGAAATTTTTTTAGGAAGAATAGAGGGCTGGGCTGAGATCTAATACTATTGTAACCTGCTTTTAATTTTTTATAATCCACTTTGTGACCATTCATGGTAAAAATGGTTAATATCCAATATCAATAAATACAAATAATAATCTTGTCCCTCAGGGTAGCTCTTGCTGGACTGAGTGCTTAGAGTATACATTACATTGCCTTTGCTTCTGTCATGGATTAAAATCACTTTCACTGGATCATAATTGATTATACCAGGTGCCCAGAGTTTTTCTGTTGGGATTCCTGATGAATCTTAAATTAAATCCCAAATCTTCTAGTATAGATGTTTTGACGTCAATTTTTTGGTGTTACAAGTCAGTGCCCCATCATTATCTGCTGTGCGGGATATCCAGCCATGATGGATCCACATTCAGCTGGATTCAGCTGCCAAAAAGCGTGTTAACAAAAGTATGAAATTTAAAGTATGTTTTGGTAAAAAGATAAAACAGATCTTTGTGGTGTTGTCTCCAGAGAAAATGGATTTTCTGTTTTTCATTCTTTCTTTCTGACTCATGCCTTCTTTCACTTGCTTTCTGGATAATTTTCCTGAAAAGGTTTGCTAAGCAAAGCTCCCATTTTAAGTTTTTGTGGAACAGATTTACAAAGCATTTTCCCCATGAACACAAAATGGGGAAAACTCTTTTGTATCTCTGGCCCCTTATTTGATTTGTTAACACCGAGAGCAAAGTAGATGGATAGAGCTGTTCCCTTTGTCCGGCTAATGAATGATTTGGTGGACTAGCATGGCTACTTCCCTTCTACTCTCTTAAGTCAAATTTAAATATTGCTTGGTGGGATGCTGCATGCAAAGCGATAAAATAGTTGCCATAGTAAAGCCTAACATTTCAAAGACAAGTTGGCTTTAGTCTGCCTCTCTTTATTCCTCTGTTGCTAAGTGAATCTTTTTCCGTAGATTTCACCCTGCCAGACTCACAGGGAGACCATTTACTCCCCTATGGTAAGAGCAGGCTACACACTAATCCGATTCATTAGTGACCTTTTTTCAAAGGCTTCACTTCAAAATAAACGAGATGAGTGAAAATGATTTCAATTATGGTTTGGATTAGTCTTCTATAATCAAAGGAACAGGGAGAAGAAAGCAGAATCCGGCTCTGACTCAATTCTCAGAGCAAGTATTGACCCCTGCTTTGGATGAACCGTGATGAAAGATATTAAGTGGTGTTTGAGTACTGTTTCCCTTTTCCTGTTAATTGGGATAGAATTCAATTGCTATGGACATGCTGCCTTTTATTTGTGTCTTTAATGTCAAGGAAGTCTTCTACACTATGTGGACATTTTGTTCATTGCTTGGTTCTTTTCTCATTGTGCTTGTTCCTCCTCAGTACTAGGTGTATCCTGTGTGCTTTCAGCATATTTAGTACAGGTAGGAATTCAACTGTAGATGCATATACAGCATCAGAAAATATTGTGCTCAATGTTCCTTTGAATTTTTGAAAGGCTACATGCGCAACTTTTATATGCTAAATTCAAATTTGTGCACTACAAATGCAAACAATATCAAGATTTCTTGGGCAAACCATTGGATACATTTTAAAAGGGCCACGCATGTATCTCATTAGGCACAAAGAATCACGCTATTTTATAAACTATACGCATAGGTTATAAATACTTTTCACACGTGAATGTTTGCAGCTCTGCACACATATCTAATGTGTGCCAGTTTACTACAGCTCCTTGTTAGGCACAGGAGTACAGTGAACATTGGGGGGGGGGGGGGGGGGGAAGGAAGAGAGAAAGAGAGAGACTATAAGGCTCAGTCTGATACTCTATATATATTCTAGTTGCAGTGTACAAATCAACTCCTTTTCATCACTTATAAGGTCTAAAATTCTTTAATGATGTCAATTTTACAATGGATACCTCTGAATGTGTCTGTAATATCCCCCTAACCCCAACCCACCTCTCAAAAACTCACCCCTGATTCAAAGTGCCCCTTACAATGGTCCATATATAGAGTCTCAGACTGAGCCTTATAAAGAGACTCTCTCCCTCTCTTTCTCCATGTTCACTGGACTCCTGCACCTAACGAGGAGCTGTAGTAAACTGGCGCATGTAACATAAGTGCACTGGCTGAGGAAAAATAAGGGTTATGCATGTCAGTGCTAGCCCCGCCTCTGAAATACCCATGCCCTGCCCCTTTTCCACCTACTTTTTCTGGGCACACATACATCAATATGCGTGTGCCCTTCCCGGCTATTTAAAATTTGCGTAGCTCCCTCGCGGCCCACTTATGCACATATGTGGCTGTTTTTGCATGCACAAGGCTTTTGCAATCTACCTCTTAGTTTTTCCATGTGTGTAGGGTTCACAACCTGTGTGCACATGCGCATGCACATTGCTTAGAGGTAACAGTGATTGTGTGCTTATTTATAAGATAAGATGCCATCTTAGACAAAATATATCGCCTACATATCGATCAATCAAACCTGAAATTGCATCCACCTTGAATACAATGTAGAAGATGTAAAACATAAGAATGAATAAATAAACAATATCTACTAGTGCATAGCATATTCAAACAATGAGATCACTTATGCTACTTGCACATCTATTGGTTGACTTGAATTTATAACATGATGTCATAATCCCACCAGTATATTTCATATTATATATGTCAGGTGACCATGCTACCTGTATATGCTAATCTTACCAACACATTTCATGGTATAAGTGACTGATGGATGCAGGTAATGTCTGGACTCTGCATTGAAGACACATTCAGCTGAGCTGCTAGTGCGTCTGCTTCTTCCAGCTAACTAGTTGAAAGTAAACTAAACCACATCTTGATCTGTAAGGCTCCAGGATTCACACACTGTCTATAAACATGCAATTTCTTAGACAGACATGTTTACCTGAATATTTTTAAGTAGATATGACTGACAGAGAAGATATAGACAGTCATCTGTAAACTAGCACTATAGTCTGAGGCCCCATAAATAGCTCATATACTGAAGAATCAGAATTGAGCAACAGTGGCACTGGTGGCCCATACATTTCTCAAGTACTGGAGAACTATTCTCTCCTTTTTGTCACATTAACTGCTTGTACACTGGAGAACTACAATAGTTCAATAACAGCATTATGTCCTCAGAAACTGCTCATACCCTATCATTTTAAGATTAGTACTCACACAAACTTCTTTTGCACTAGCGGATTGTGATAAATTGTAGGAGGACCTTGCGAGACTGGAAGACTGGGCTTCCAAATGGCAGATTAAATTTAATGTGGCAAGTGCAAAGTGATGCATATAGGGAAAAATAACTCTTGCTATAGTTACACATTGTTAGGTTCTATCTTAGGAGTTACCACCCAGGAAAGAGATCTAGGTGTCATAGTGGATAACACATTGAAATCGTCAAGTCAGTGTGCTGTGGTGATCAAAAAAGCAAACAGAATGTTAGGAATAATTAAGAAGGGAATGGCAAATAAAACAATGGATGTCATAATGCCTCTGTATTACTCCATGGTGAGACCGCATCTTAAATACGGTGTGCAATTCTGGTCGCTGCATCTAAAAAAAAAGATATAGTTGTACTGGAGAAAGTGTAGCGAAGGGTGACCAAAATGATAAGTGGCATGGAACGGCTGCCCTATGAGGAAAGGCTAAGGAGGTTAGGGCTGCCCAGTTTGGAGAAGAGAAGTCTGAAGCGGGATATAATGGAGGTCTACAAAATCATGAAAGGACTTGAACAAGTTAAAGTAAATCGGTTATTTACTCTTTCAGATAATAGAAGAACTAGGGGGCACTCCATGAAGTTAGCAAGTAGCCCATTTAAAACAAATAAAAGAAAATTGTTTTTTCACTCAGCACATAGTTAAGCTCTGGAATTCATTGCCAGAGGATGTGATTACAGTAGTTAGTATAACTGGGTTTAAAAAAAGATTGGATAAGTTTCTAGAGGAAAAATCCATAAACTGCTATTAATTAATAAGCAATAGTGATTTGAGATTTATTTAATGTTTGGGGACTTGCCAGTACTTGTGCCTTGGAGTGGCCACTGTTGGAAACAGGATACTGGGCTTGATGGTCCCTTGGTCTGGTATGGCATATCTTATGTTCATATATTTGTTGGTTCTACATAAGAACTTTAACACTAGAACCCCATCTACTAGTCATATACTCGGAAAGCACAACAGACCAAAATCAACACTATACGTTCATAAATTGCTCATGTCCAGAGAATTAACCCAGCCCAATGAGCCAACACAGACTGCTGCTCTGTAATATGCTGTTATGAATTTAGAGATATCTTCAGGTTGGAAATGTTTACTGTTTTAAAATCTCTGTAACATCTGTTATCGTTAGGTGGAAGGGGTGAGCAGTTTGTTTGGGTACAATGGGCATGAAATATTCATGGTCAGATTCAGATTTGCCTAATTTGTTTGGCTACACTGATAGATGAGAACATTGTGTAGCTGTTTATACTGTAAGTAATTACCAATTAATGTGCAAAATCAGTGGCCCGAGTCATGGGGGTGTAAAATAATCCTCTGCAGATGTCTTATGGGAAAGAGACAGTTTGTACTGCAAGGGACACTGTGCTGTCCTGTATATTTTTGGATATATATATATATTTTATTTTTTTTTTAATTCTTGAGAGAGTATCCTTTTACAGAAATGTTCTTATTAAAATGTAAATTAAATAGGAGAGGACCTGGCATATGGCATGTGATTCTGATTGGTAAGATCACAATTTCAGTTTCATATCTAACATTAAGATGCTGTTACCAGGTTTTATGTCCTGTGTAATATATCCAAGATTGGGCCTAACTGCTAACTAAAACTATGCTAAGACTGCTTTTAAAAGAGAAACATCTTGTGCTAACTGGTAGAAGGAATGTGAAGCTGAGACACAATCATTTGTACTCATGCTAGTATATTACATAATTTCCTATGAAGTTTACATTCCCCGGTATTTTAAATGTAATGTTTCTTTTAATCAAGATACTAATTAAACTGCCTCCTTTTTCAGAGCACAATAGAACAATTGATTTCCTATCCCAGTAAACAATGAGGCAAAGATAAAAGGAATAGAAGTCAATTATGCAACTTGCCCCTAGATTTTTTCTTGGCATAAAATCATCTGAAGAAAGTAGGTTTAATCATATTAACAGCTTCTCTGTGACATTTTATCTGCTTATTACAACCATTATCTAGCCTTTTCTATTACAATACATCTACAGTAGCCCTGCACAGGCCTCAAGCATACATTACTGTAATAGAGCCATCTCATGAGCATCATGGCACCCGAAGGTGGATTAATCTGTCATTATGCCAGGATACTGAGTGTGGAGGCACGGCTCAAAAATCTCATCTGGGAAAAAGGCCAAGCTCCACATGAACCTGCAGCTCAAGGAACACCTTTCATTGACTCATACTTCGATTGCCTTCACTCTAAGCCAAACATTTAATTAATCGAGCCACCAGTCTCTCTGGTACCAGGTAGAGTTGCCAGCATTTTACCTCGTTGCATGCAGGTCTTATAGCTCTGATTGCTCTAAGAAAAGCAGGGCTTGAAGGGAGCAGTTGGCAAGCTTGGTACCAGACTGATGCACACCACCTGCAAATAATATCACTTTCCTTAATGCTATAGGCTGGCATTGTTTCCTTCATGGTGAAGAAAAACTTGTTTTTCACCATTTGTCAGTGTACAGGTGTTCATACTACCATCTATTATCACAGCTGGCACTAGTGGGCATCTTAATTTGTCAGTGTCAGCAAACAGACCAAGGGACAGTTCAAAAGCTTTCGCTACAAAGCATTACAGTACAGCACTTTGGATAGGAGGAAACACGAACTGCCTGCATATCTTTCACAAGCACTAAATTTAGTACCATTTTGTGACCAAGAATAAAAAATGAACAGGAAAGGTTCTCAGAAAATCTGATATTAACTTGCCCAAAATGTCTACATCAACCTAAAACAAGTTACAGACAAGAAAAGCAGCCTAATTGGAATGATTTGAAAATAATTCCTTTTAGCTTCCGATGGACTTCAGCAGAATACCATCTCTTCTACTACCCAATAGGTCACAGCAGGAAGAGCAGGCCGCCGAGAGAAAAGAAAGGAGAAGACAGGCAGAAGAACATAGACAACGCGCACTGCATGATGGAGCGGCACCTGCGGGATACCGGGCCACCGGGAACATGGCACAATAGCCGTAGAGAGAACGCTTGAGGGACATAAATCACCTGATAAGTTTCCTTCTGTTCCCGTAGACTCCTGGCTCAGTTGGAGCCAGGGTCAGAAGATTGATGCCACAGCCTTTCGTTCACAACTACCCAGAGATATTTTTCCTTCAATTGTATTATCCTACCCAACTTACTTTAGCTCAGTCATCACAGTGACAGTCCTCAGATGCGGGCTACGCATGGAAGCCTCCTTCCCAAATCCTGCAATAATAGGCTTTTAATGCACTGATGATGACTCCCTCCCCTCCCCTCCCGCCGCCCAGGGGCTGTGAACGCTGCTTCTGCAGCATTACCAGCCACGGCCGCCCTGATAAGAAAGATCTGGAAAATGCACCTTGTTTTCCATAGCCACTTGTTTGAATATTTCTTGAGGTTATCTTGTCTTATACTGAGTTCATAAAATTATATCCATCAGCACTTCCAGATTGTACTGCTGTATGTGTATGTGGAACGCCTTGTTGTTTTATACTTTGATTTGCTTTATTGTAAAAGTCCTGGATCATATAGGGAAATGGTGGTCAAACAAATTGTACAAATTAAATAATTAAAGCGATCTAGTGCTATTTTGAGCTGTTTTGTTTGCTTGGTGTACAATAGCAAGACTGAAATAACTCAGATGATGTACAAATTTACTGTGACCTTGGAGGTAATCAAGATCAAGATATCTTTTGTCTACATGACTGTGGACAAAAAATTTCTGAATGGTTGAGTTATAATAAATTGCGCAAAAATGGGCCCATGCACATGTACGTGGGCCACACACGAGCAACGTGAATTTTAAGAAGTCGGGAAGTGCGCGCGTACATACCTGTGCACACGTCAAAAATAAGGAGGCAGAAAAGGGCGGGGCATGGGCGTTCTGGGGTGGGACCAAGACATACACATGAAACCCCCAAATTTTGCAAGGCTGACCATGGCAGTGGACACCATGTTACCTGATAACTTTACTGCTGGTCCTGATGAGGCACAAGGCTGAACATTGGAGAGAGAGAGATTATTTTAAAGGGCCAATCTGACACTCTCTATATCTCCCACTGTAAAAGGGGCACTTTCAACTCAGGGAGGGTTTTGAGGGGGCAAGGGTCTGCCTAGGAAGCAAGGGTCTGTAGACCCTTATAACACTGCCCCCCCCCAAAAAAAAAAACCCCACCCTAAGTTGAAAGTGCTCCTCTTACAGTGGGATATATAGCGTCAGATTGGCCCTATAAAAGAGTCTCTCTCTTTCCGCGTAAAGGCTCCAACACATACGTGCGGTAGGGATATTTTACATGGTACACATGTACTTGCACACACAATATGAAATCGAGCGTAATTTTGCTCGCATGCCCAGTACGCATGCTTATGGGTGCACGCGTGCTCCTTTTAAAATTTACTTGTAAGGATTTATGGGTCCATAAGACTGACCAGAGATGCCAAGTCTAGAGATTTTTCTAGAAGGAGAGGAAATCCCAGTAAAGTTAGCTGTTTGACTTTTAGGAGTTTTTCTAGATAATGAGCTGAGTATGCAAACACAAATTACTAGCATAGTTATAGCATGACTTTTTCAGTTATGACAGATTTGAAATCTGAGACCATATTTGTCCCAGGATGAACTGGCTTCATTAATATGTAAGGCTGTCTAGGCTCTATTATTTAAAAAGGAGAATTTTCCAGAAATGGGAGGTTCTGGAAGTGGTAGTGTGTGTGCTCTGTGGCTACTTGATGACTTAGTAATGAGCTCGATATCCATATCTTAGTGGGCAAATCTGTCTGCTTAGCAAGGTATTGAACATAATAATTGCTGCTCCATGCAGGTTGCCACATTGCTTTCTGTTAAGGTTGTAATAGCCAGACCATAAAGGTAAATGCATTTAAAATTCTATGCCTGGGGACCAGGCCCAAGTCTGAATGTATTTGTAAAAAAGTCTGAATGAATTTGTAAAAAAGATCAAGGCCTTGTATTGATATTTATTTATTTTATTTATTTATTTATTTATTTAAAGTCTTTTATATACTGAAGTATAGTTAGCTGTCTTCACTCCAGTTTACAGGTAAAACAACATGTTACAGCTTAGAACAGTTAACAGTAATAACACCACCAAGTAACTTTGAATAACAGATACAATATAAACTTTGACCTTTAAAGAACGAGATAATATGATATGTTAAACACACATTTGCGTAAATGTTACAACGAGTCTGTTATGGGACGTTGAGGGAGGATGGTACATCTGATATGGTTGTAGTATGACATCGCTGTCTGCCAGTTTTGTGACCGTCTTTGAGTGTCATCACGGTCAAGCACTAATGATTAAATTATAATGTTTTAAGTGGTAATAAAATTATAACTGTCATCCGTCAAGTGATTGTCAGAGTTGTAAATTTAACTGTCTGTGGTTTGGGTCTGGTGCGTGTGGTTAGCCATAGCCAATTCCGTCTTTGTAGGCTTGCCTGAATAGCCATGTCTTGAGATCTTTTTTGAATGTTTTGTTGCTGAGCTGGGTACTTAGGTATTCAGGTAGTGAGTTCCATAGTGTGGGACCAATTATTGAGATGGCTCTTTTTCGTGTGTTAGTTAGTTTGACATTCAATATTGATGGCACATCAAGAAGCAGTTTGCTGGTGATTCTTGTCGTGCGTTGGGGTCTGTGTTTCTGTATTATGTTTTTTAAGGCTGTGTTATCAGCGTTGTGTATTGTGTCATGTAGCATGGTTAGGGTTTTATATTCTATTCTTTTTTCAACTGGGAGCCACTGTAGACTTTTTAGTATCGGGGTGATGTGGGCGGACCTCCTGTGGCCAGTGAGTATTCTTGCTGCTGCATTCTGCAGTAGTTGTAGAGGTCGGAGGGTTGTTTTGGGAAGACCTATCAGCAGAGAGTTGCAGTAATCGAAAGTAGTGAATATTAGTGATTGTAGAACAGATCTGAAATCTTGATAGTTCAATAGAGGTTTTAGTTGTTTTAGGATTTGCAGTTTGTGGAATCCTCTGACTTTCATTGAAATGTGATTTTTATAGTTTAGTTCAGGGTCTATCCAAACTCCTAGGTCTTTGACTTCACCTTTTAGTTTGATGCATATGTTGTCTATCTGTATGGAGTGATTGGTGTTTAATCCTGAGTTTTTTTCTTTCTAACAGTAAGCATTCTGTTTTGTCCATGTTTAGACATAGCTTCATGTGGATTAACATGTTTTTTATGGACTCGAGGTGGGAAGCTGCTAGCTTCAGTGTATCCTCGACGGTAGTGGTTATTGGCAGAAGTAGTTGTATATCATCTGCGTACATGTAGTATGTTACGCCGAGGTAACATACTACAAACTGCGTACATGTAGTATGTTCCTAGATATTCTTCTAGGAATAGGCTTGGTGTGCAGTCTTAGTGCCTGAGAGCATCACATGGGGCCATGCATCACCTAATCGGGCATGCTGAATGTGCTGCTGTGAGTGAGATAGCTGGATATTGAAAGGGAGGGTGAAAAGAAAAGGATCACATTTTGCATGGCTTATGATGCTTCGCCTGTCAAGTTTGTGTCCAGCAGAACTATAAACTGGAAAGGAATTGGGCTCGAGTGGTTTGGTGTATGTTCTGTTTACCCAAATGTCTGCAGACCATCACTGGATATGTGGTCCCTGTCACTGGTCAGTGGTAAGACAGTGCCATGATCAGCGAGGCTTCTTCGGGGGTACCTAACTGATTTTCCACTGGTACGTTTGTTGTCCAGTTGCTGGTCATGTTATGTACGCATTTTTATATTTATTTAATATCTTGGACAGAAAAAACCCACTTAATCATCATGCTAGACAGTTTATAATAAGTCAGAATGGATCTGAATAGGGCTGAATTGCAGATGAAGTCAGGACTCATTGGGGAGCGGCATCCTTGCTGGCATTTTCAATGTCTAGAATAAGCCAGCTTCGCTCAGAGTCGAATATATTATAAAGAAAAGTAATTTTAGTGGCATTAAATGCTCTAGGCTAAAATAATGCACTCCCCTTAAAATTAAAAGCCAATAAGTTTGTTTTTTATCTCTTTAAATTTAGCTTTCAAAAGCAGGAGACAGGCAGGTAAAAAGATGAACATGTAACATGTCAGTGAGACTGCCTCCCACAATCAGGTAGGAGGCAGGCGGGAGGCTGACAGAATGGGGTGCTGAGGTCAGAAATTCCCTCATCCGGATCCCTTCTAAGAGGAGGCAGTGTTAGATTTCCATGTCTGACCTCTCCAATGTATGCTAAGAATTTTGATCACTAGGACTTCACACTGGGATTCCTGGTAACTAGTATGGTGGGAATCCCAGTTTAAATGTGTCGTGTGCAACCAGTAACCTAACCCAGTAGCATGACAGGAGGAGGGAAGCTCTTCTGAAATCTCTCTTTTAATAAGTTATGTCTGCCATTCTGTTCTTCCGCTTGCAGGGGTGCATGATATCATGCTGCTTGTGTATGCGTGGCCTGGCATAAGAATTAATGAGGTTTGGGATTGCACGTTCCTATTTCCGAGGTGGAATTGAATGTAAGGTGGCTCTCAATCCAACATATACATACAGGGTAATTCTCATAAATGTGCGCACACACACACACACCCACAAGGTGTCGGACTCCTATACACCAATACGCTGCAGTCTTGCTTTTCAGCCCAATGCTAATGTTCTCCTTCATATTCCATCTTTGCATCCCTCCCCTCAACCCTCTATTTCTCTTTCTCCTCGTTCTGCATAGTTCACCTGCTTCATCTACCCTCTAGTGATGCTATTCTCCTCCCTTCCCCTCCCTCTGCTGCACTCCTACCCCCCCCCCCCCCCCCCCCCCCAGATAGCTGTTATGGATAAAGGGTTCTTATTGGCCTCAGTGTGCACCCTCTACTCAAAGTTAAAAAGCTTTAATGTTTCTCCATCAGTCTAAAGGGAAACATGGACCCCCATGGATTTCTTGAATGCCTTTTAACTGCTGGGCAGTATGTGTACTTGGCAGGCTCAATGTCTGATTGTTTTTTTTTTATTTTGCTTTGGAGGTAGTCGGGCAATTCAGCAAAAGGGAAGAAAAATCTGGCATAAATGTAGGTATTCTGACTATATAGGCCAGGACCTATGGAAGAAAATCAGCTACATTGTTCTCTTTAGGGTTACCGACTGGCTCCATAATACGGGAAAAGCTGAGCTGGTCCTGGTTTGTGACATGTTCTTCTTTTCTTTTCTTTTGTTTTAAGAAATGCTAGTACTACAGGTTTCCAGATGCTGTGAAGTAAATCCAGGACTGGCTCGGCACACTCAGCTGGTAATCCCCTCCTGGATATCTTGGGGGGGAAAAGTGGCTTCTGGAGCACTGAGGTGAATCTGAGCAGGACAGAAGTCTGCAGGACAGTCATTATGGCCTCTGCCGGGGTCCAAACAATTATGGGAAAATAGACTTTTGTACTTTACCATTTTTTTGTTGTTGTTCCAGAACTGGAAAGTGTTTATTTGTAAGCTATTACTCATACTGGGAACTTTATTTTCTGAGTCATTGACGAGTGAGGGAGAACTGTTTTTGGTAATGAGATGCACATGATTTCAGTGTCTGCAAGGAGTTAACAAATCTTCTCTCATTATGGATGGGATAATGAATGAGTTGGGGTGAACAGTGTTTCCCCTTGGGAAGATTCCCGCTGTTCTTAACTCTTCTAGTGGTTGATTTGATTTGTGAGAAATCAGAGAGAAAAGGTGGCCTTGGCCTTGCCATGATGACATTAATTTATTTTCTGGCTCATGACATGATGTAGGAAAGAACCCTTGAGATGAATAAAGCCACAGAAGTGTCCTTTCTGTTCACCTGGTAATTAATTTCCCTGCTCATTGAAACTCTGGCTGAAGCCTGTTAAGTATCCTGCATGGGCTGCACTGCTGCCTGTGTGTAACACGGAGGAGAGGGTGGCACTGTACCTCTTACAAATAGAATACAAAGGGGTCGACTTTTAGCATGAAATGTTAGCGATATTAAGTAGGAGTGCTCATGTAAAAATGTTTTATTTTTTTTAATTGTTTTGTTTATTTTGCTTTTACTGTGTGCTGAATTAACAACGCGTGCTATTTTTTTACTAGCATGTGCTGTGAAACTCTTTAGCATGTACTTGAAAAGTTTTAGTGCATGAGAAAACATTTTAGCGCATGCTACCATGGCAGAAATGATATTTCATTAATTTGTTTTATGTTTTGAATGAGGAACGATGCAAAACGATATAACAAATGCCGTTAATGTTTTCGTGTTTTAAAATAGCAACACATTAGCAAAGGGCTGGTCCAGAACACGTGGGAGAAGTTCCGCTGGATGATGACAGAGTGTTACACAAATTCTAAGCAAGCCAGTATAATTCAACTTGAGAGAGAACTTATTTCTTGTATATTATCTAACATCAAATCCTCTTCCACTAAACTTATCTCCTCCTTTCCCTTCCTTCCATCCTAGGTCTTCTTTAGTCTCACACCCATCCGACACACGGCCTGAGTATCAGCCATGCATACACACAGCCTTGGTGTTCACAGAGACACACAAGTGACAGTCCCCTGTACACCCCTCCTTCACAAGGAGAAGAGCTACGGTCCCCAGAGAATCCTGCTAGGTCTCCCGAAGCTAACCCCTCTTTCCAAACATTGAGGGTGTTGGGTGTTAGTGCCCAAGCCAAATGAACAGGATGTTGGTTCAGATTTCCTATGTCACTTTCCCTGCACTTCTCCCTTCTCTACAAAGTTAGGGATCCTAATATCACATTCAGTGAAACCTCTGCTTTATCCAACTGACTTCCGTTACCGTTCTTCAAGCATTAATACTAACTGTAACTACTATAACTCACTTTACCTAGGCCTCCCAGTTTCACAACTTAATCTATAGCCCCTCTAATATATGGCTCTGCTCCTCGTTAAGACTTTACCGTCCGTCACGACAACTGCGCTCACAAGACAAATGTCTCCTGGAAGTTCCTGTAATAAAGATGGCTAGGCTTGATTTAACAAGAAAACGTGCCTTTCCCGGAGTAGTCCCCCAACTATGGAATTCACTCCCTGACTGTCTGCAATCTCAATCAAATCTAAGAGAGTTAAAAAAAAAAGCGCTAAAAATGCACTTATTTTGTTCCACCTTTAGTGGCATTTCACACAACACATGATCTGAATATTAGCTACCTCTATCATAGTTTTTAGCTCTCTTAAATTCTTTTTATTATTTTACTTATATTATATGGTATTTTAACCCTTCTTAATCTTGCTATCTCTGTAAAGCCTTATTGTACTTTTCAATTTTATTACTATTTGTATCTCCTTATTTTTGTAAACCGCTTAGATCTAACAAACAATTGTGTAGGCGGTATATAAAAGATTTTAAATAAATTAATTAATTAATCCATTGCCACTGTAATGGCCCCTTATCTCAAGCGCCTCTGGCAGAGCTTCCTATAGCATGCTGCATCCTAGGGCTTGTTTGAAACCACTTGCACTTCCTATAGCCCTTTTATTGACCATGCAGTCAGCATTTCCTGTGGGCGCTGACTGATGATGTCATCTTAGCTCTAGCATATAGGGAAGCTCAGTGCCACCAGCCAGGGTTTCCTGCTGTGCCTTGCCTTGTTCCAGCTCTTTGCCTGCCCCAGCCTTGTCTTGTTTCAGGTCAGCTCCTTCCCTTGCCTTAGTTCAGTCCTTGCCTTGCCTGCTGCACTTGTCTTGCCTCTCCATGCCTTGTTTCTTTGTGCCCTTGCCCCTGCCTCTTGGACTGTCATCTGGTTACTTGATCCCGGCCTGAATTCTGACTTTGCCCGATCTCTGCCTGTCCTGATCTCTCTACCTGGATACCAACATGCCTGCTTTTCTCCTGCCCTGACCGTGGCGTGGTTACTGATGCTTCCTGATTGTGCTCTACGGGCCCCCTCGCCTGCTGGCCTCAGAACCCAAGAGCTCAACCTGCAGGGAAAGAGGCTAGTACAAATGAAGCCTAATCCTTGTCTCTCTGTGAGCATGACTACCTGCTCTCCATGAGGGGGCCCAGCTGGTTCACCAGTAAGGCAATACCAAATCTCGCCTCAGCTCGAAGGACTCGCAGCCTGTGAGAGCCCCACAATCCTGTTTTTACTGAAGGGGGTTACACTTGCCACTTTCTCTAGTAACTGGGATTGTTCACATTCAATTAAAAAGGAGGCAGACAGACAAGTAAAAGATATAAAAGAGAAAATGATGGAAAAACTGGAGGAGGAATGAGACACTATTTTTTGCTATTGTTGACTGTCATCTGTACGTGTAGCACAGCTAAATACTGTCCTAGGAGTTAAACATGTATTCAGGTACAAACAGCCTACAGGTACCTTGAAGGTAACTCGCTTTGAGTTTCTAATGAAAAGATGTGAGCTAAATAAATAAGAAATCAAAATATCAGAGATCAGTCTAATGTAAGCTTGCCCTGTTGAACTGCCCATGAAAAAAAAATGGAAGATTTCGTCCTTTCTTTTACAACCAAGCTAGTTTGAATGGTGGTCCTCAGAGCTCATTGGTCTTACCTCTGATTGTGAACTTAGTTTGAAGCTGTAGGAGCTGAAAAGCAAAGAATGAACTGGGAATGCAGTCATTCTGAGTTTTGTTTGCATTGTCTGATGAAATAGTTTGATCTTTTTCTAGAAGTGGTTAATGCTAGCACTTAGCGTTTTATGGTATCAGGGAAGTCTGCATTTGATGATCTGCTCCCATAGGAAGTCCCACATAGCCTGCATTGCCCCTTCCTTTACCCAGTATGCACACATAGGGGCAGATTTTTATTCCTTTGTGCACAGGGTACATTTGTGCACTCTACCCAAATGTACATCCGATTTTATAACATGCGCACGCTGCCGCGTGCATATTATAAAATCCAGGGTCGGCACGCACAAGGGGGTGCACAAATGTGCACCTTGCGTGCGACAAGCCCTAGGGGAGCCCCAATGGCTTTCCCCATTCCCTCCAAGGCCCCTCGCTGCCCCCCACCTTCCCCTCCCTTCCCCTATCTAACCCACTCCCCCAGCCCTACCTAAATCCCCCCACCTTATTTTATTTTTTATGCCTGACTCTTGCAGGCGTATCTTGCATGCGCCAGCCGGCGAACCTCCGGCACGGTCACTGTGCCGGAGGACTCAGGATTGCCCTCAGACCACCCCCGGATCAGTGCCACGCCCACGATCACGCCCCCTTCCTGCCCCTTTTTCAAAGCCCTGGGACATACGTGCGCCCCCGGGGCTTGCATGCGCTGCCGAGCCTATGCAAAATAGGCTTGGCATGTGCAGGGACAGGTTTTCGGGGTTACGCACGTAACCCTTTGAAAATCTACCCTATAGTACACTGAGTTCTCATGTTGTTATAATGGGACATAATGATACATCTTTGACATCCTGGCTTCCTTTCTGCATTGCTTTTTATGAAATTTGGGTCTGATTTATTAAGGATTTCCCACCCCCTCAATAGACACAAGAATGGGAGAAAAGACCTTTGATCATGTCATTGTATGGGATACTTTCTTAATTTTTTGAGGGACTGGGATATGATAGTGTAATTCTTTTTTTTTTTTTTTAAATTAATTTTGACATAGCAGTAATAATATTTTAAAACAATCAGAGGAGAACCATAGTCATGCATTTGGAGGCTTCCTCTCATATGGCTTTAGGAATGCATAAATTAATCTTCCAAACGAACTCCACTGTAAGTCCTTCCTGTAAACAAGCACAGACTTCAAAACATTCATATACCCAGAAGCTAATGTTTCATTACTCTTCCAAGTTGATTTGCCATGCCAAAACTTTCAAATAAATGAAATTGTCTTTGTCGAGTTAAATGCGCCTTCATGTTTAGCTTCTAGAGAAGAAAAACAATATTGAGTCTGCTACATTGGAAGCAGTAAGGCAGTTTGATTTCAAAAGTTCTGAACATACCAGAACCAATGTCACTGAAAGAGCTCAGGATAGGATCAAAAGTCATTTTTAGATGGGGTTTCTTCAAAAACTTGTTCACGCCCAGTTCTATTCCTGCATCTATTGTAAATCTGCCTTGAGCATTCCTTTTGAAAAGGCAGAACTCTACAAATTGAACTAAATAAATTCAATTACATAAACGTGCATGTATTAGTAATGCAGCTACAGGAAACAAATCCATCCTTCACCAGAAGGGATGCTCTGTATGTAATTCAACAAAGAACTGAGGGTTCTTTGAAGAAAATTCATCAGGCTGGATAAGCATGTTCTATTAAGCAACAAAAAGCAAAACACTTCTGAAAAAAAAAGTTCTCATTATTCATGGTGCATCATTGCTGTACACTGCACTGTACAAGGCTATCTACATGGTTAGTGCCTCAGTCCAAGCCCGAGCAGGTAGGTGACACAAGATCACACAGAGTGCGCAGTAGGCAGGAGAATTGAACTCTACCCTGAGGGGCTCAGTTTAACTTCTCTGTTTGTGATGCCCTGGAGTTGTTATGAAAGAAAATAATACTCAAAACAGGAATCATTCTGTAGGAAGGCACCACATGCAAGGAATGAAATGTCCCTAGCGGGGTAGCATTTTGCTGTGACAGCAATTGGCAGCAGAGGTGGCATGCTGAGGCTTTGAGATGTGCTTTATGTGGGAATTCTCCTAACAGGAATTGCTTCCAGAGGGTAGGACACACTGAGCTACTGAAAAGATGTTAAGTATAGGAAAGATAGCAAGTGTGGAGAAGTTTTAGAACAAAGGAAAGCAAACCTTAGCCTGTTTTATCTGTTCTGAAGAGTTTCCACATTGCAGCTCTGTAGCTTTTCCTTCTGTAGTTGCTTTACAAAGCGATTGCTAGATAAGTCACTCGATGAAGAATCGCTGGAGAAAACCAACATGGAACTGGCTCGCACATCTTTGTGATGGGGGCCAGATTTGTTAGTTAAATGTGAATGAAATCTCTTCCCATAGTGATTCAGAAGTGATAGGAGAGACAGTTTACAAACGGGAAAGCTCTGAGACAGAGACCTTTGGTATCTATTGCTCGTGAACTTTGCATCAAGATTCAAGGAGAAAGCACGCACATGCTTCCACTTTAAAACTTGCCGTGGGTACCAGGTACCCATGGATAATTTACAGCTGCTTTTTGTGCGAGTGTCTATGGAAAAGAATGAGTGTAAACTTGAAAGGTATAATCTACATGCATTATTTTCCTCTCCCGCCCAAAATGCGGCCCCGGGTACAACATGCTCCCTTCTAGCTGTACGACAGCCAATTTACCTGTGTAAATGACTCTGGAAAATGTCCTCCCCCATCCTACAGAATCACATTGGCTCACTGGTCGTTCACCAAGGGATCGCTATTCACTATTGTTGTTTACTACTAGACTGCCACTGGTCTGCTACAAACAACTGCTTCAATTAGATGAAGGACTGCAGTTGCTCACTGCTAGATTATCTTCGGCTGCTGGAGAAGGTAAGAGCTGAACCCCTGAACTATGGCTCTGGGAAAATCCTGGTCGATGAGTTTGAGTCTGACCTTTGCATCTAACGTAATTATTTTTCACTGTGCATCAATTTGTAAAAGCTAGATGGCAAACATTTTTCATTAGTTCTACTTTCTCTCTATCCCTTTTGAAACTTTTAATGCAGTCCAAATGATCAAAATGCTCTGCAACTCCAGAGATGACTGTGTTACTGTATGTTTTTGCTAAACTATAAAACCTATTAGGATTCCATATGAGTGAAAGCATTTATATATATATGCAAATTATAGTAGTGCATTCTGGCATGGATTAGGACTCCTTATCATCACTGTTTTACTATCCCTTACTTACTGTTTTCTTATCACTACAATTATGCTAGACTGATTTCTTAAAATGTATTTTTCAAAATGTTATTACATAACATAATGAGGTTGATATATGGCACCATTTGTCCTAAATTCGGACTTAGCCAGACAAACAGCAGGACTTAAAAATCCCTCAGTACTGACCAGCTCCAAATTACTCAGGATAACTTTTCATCTGACTAAAAGGTTATCTAGCTAACTCGGGAGCGGGGTAGGGTGTTCCAGGGAGGAGTCAGCTAACTGGCTGATAGGATCATGCATCAAAATGTGTTATGTGTTACGTTAACGTTAACGCATGCATTAACGCCATAGTGCATGCGAAAAATATAGTATCATGAGGCACGGATGCAAATTTTTGAGGTGGGCAGGATCAGGGAGGAGTTTAGGCGGGTTTTAGTTAAATTAGGGGCCATATCATGCAGTGCGATAGTATAACACATGCTACCACACGGTTTATCCCTGTTATAGAGTTCATCAAGCTAGGGTGAGAGAACATTGTAGAAATTTCATCTTTGTGAGACTTTCCTCACTCCAAATGACATCAAATCTTCACCAAGGTGTATTGTGCTGTTCATTCATACATCTCACTCTACATGCGAAACAGGCCCTTAAACCCTAAACCACCACTAACACCTCACCTCGACTTATCAGGTGGTCCTCCTATAGAGCTATAAATACTTAACTACTATGAGGAATTTGTAGATAGGTTCTCTTGCTATCTCTCTCTCTCCCCCTCAGATAGAAGATCCCAATAATTTTGTTACAGGAGAACAATGGTGAAAATATTTTTTTGTGATTTATTGCTGAAATACTAGTACAATAAAAAACAAAGAAATGAAAATAGGGAAATAGTACAAAACTGTTTCCTTGTATATTTAGCTCCTTGAGTTACACAATTGTGCAAAGTTTGTCCAGAGTTGTCAGACTATGGCCCAGACTATCCACAGTAAGATCACAGCCTAAGCAGTAAGGACAGAGCCATAAGCAGGATGCATATTAGCAATCAATAGACCAGAACGTTCAACAGATTAAAAAAATCAGAAAGGAAAATAGAGAGGCAAGTATTAGGGAGTGTACGATTAACTGTAAGAAGAATTGTTTGTCTCTCACTGTTGTTGCAAGCCTTGGAAACCATGGGTTTGGGATTTTATTTATTTATTTATTTGTGTTTCATTTCTTCCTGTAATTTCTTTGAGTTTCCATGATGGTTGTAGAGTTTTTTGGTTTTTTTTTTTAGTACTTTCTCGGTCGGAGCTGAAAGTGCTATAGCATTGAGTCAACCCATCCATGTGGGAACAGGATAGCTTCCGTTAAAGTTGAGGGGAGGCGGAATGCGAGCCTGGCTCCTACCCTATTGAAAACGGTCTGATAAGGGTGAGGCCATTTTCAATAGGGCAAAAGTTGAAAAGCTTGGTTTTCACCTCCTTCCTTGCAGGGCTGCAGCTAGGGGTAGGCGAGAGGGGTAGCTGCCCAGGGTGCAAAGTCCCCCTGGGGGACATAAAAAACGACTGAACTGAAAGTATGAGCTGGCGGCAGATGAAGACCCTGGAAAGTAAGAGGATGGAGGGAAAGAAGGCTGGGGATCAAATTAAGGGGTGGGTGAAGGGAGAGAGAAGTTGTGGGTGGGGGGGGGGGCACTAAAATATTTAGTTACTGCTCTGCTTCCTTGGTTTCCTTTTCTTTCCTGACTGTTTTATTCATCTGTTATCTTCCTGTGGTTTTCCCCAGGCTTTTTACATTTGCCGTGATCTTCTAATGTTGCTCGTGCTGGGGGGGGGGGGGGCTTCTAGCATCCTTCTCGGCACCAGAAACCAGAATGTACAATTTCCATTAAAAAGATGTCTTGGTGTTTTGTTTTGTTTTTTTACCCAGGATTTTAACCACCAGCCTTCTAATGACAAAATGCACAGCCCTGATTGCTTTCCCATGGAATATTGGGATGAGAATCTTGTGTTTTTATGGAATGAGCTTTGTGTATTCCTACCCCCACGCACACTCACATACACAATTTTTCCAGTCAATCTCTTGTGATTGAAGACTAGGCCAACTCCCTCTAAAGCTATGGATGGGGGCTGTCCAGCTGGCCAGTATTGTAATAACACTGTAAGTCCCACATGACACAGAAAGCAGGAGTTTAGCCAGCAACGGAAATGTCTTTTACTGAGCAGGACAGAAAGCTTGCCCGCCTCATCACTGTTTGTTTGTTTTTATTTTCTTTTGTCTAAATGACTTAAACTTTTTAAATATGTCTCTTGATTTGTATGTCAATTCGTACTCTGCTATGAACTGTGAAATATGCGGAATCTAAGATTTCTTAAATTAATTAAATTAATTAAAATACTGTTGCAGCAATTTTCAAAAGCAATTTACCTGCATTAAGTGATCTTAACAGTACCCAAATGTAATTTGCTGTGAAATGTCTGAAAGGCAGAATATACATGTAGATAAATAAATAAATTCAATGACATTTATTTTAGCAATTTCTAAAAGCCATTTAACACAGGTAAAGTGTATTCACTCATGTAAAACCCAGTTGTAAGCTTGCAAATGCTTCGAAAATCAAGCCTCTAGGTTTTAAAAACATATATACAGGGCTAGATGTGCTAAAGGATTTTTCCCATTTTGGAAAGAAGAGTGTAGTCCTTACTTGTCTGCTCGTGAGAGCCATGGATTCTGGATTCTGGTCAGCAGCTGATGAGGACCATCTGCTCCACTGTCATTCATATCAGTGCCAATCCCCCCCCATGCCCCTCTTGCTTCTTCCCAGCAAGACTACTGGGGGGGGGGGGGGCTGCTCAAGAAGACCAATTACTAAAATACACAAGAATCTGAACCCCTATAAGTTTAGGTTGCCCAAATGTTATGTAGAAGCTTTGCAAATATTGATGAACTCTGCTGCTCGAGTGATCTCAGGTTGCCCTCTTTCCACTCATATTTCCCCTGTTTTGCGTGAGTTGTATTGACTCCCCATTGAGTATTGGGTCCGTTTTAAGATCTTGTCTCTAGTTGTTAGGCTGGGTACTCACCATGGATTACTCTATCTAAAATAATTAATTAGTATATACCAACCCTTGTGTTCTAAATGTCAGTGGTTGCTAACACTCCCGAGCTTTAGTCAAGTATGCAGGAATCAGACCTTGAAATGGGCATTTTCCTGCATAGCATCCAGATTGTGGAATGCAGTCTCACTAGATTTGCACTTGATAAGTGATTATAAAAAATTTAGGAAGATCTTATCTTTTTAGTGAAGCCTTTATGTGATATTCTATTTTGCTGTTTTAATATTTGGTTTTATTTGTAAAATTGAATATGTTATTGTTGTAATCCACCTCGAACAATTTGTTTGTTAATGACTGCGGAATATTAAGATTTTGTAAATATATAAATAAACCTCAAGACCATCCAATTTCAGGGAAAAAAAAAAGAATAGTCAAGGCAAAAATAAAGTATAATAATATTTATTGACAGCACATAGGATATAGGCAATGATGCGGAAAAGAGTCATGTTTCTCGGTTTACTTATGCAGAGTCCAATGAAGCAGGGTATGATATACTGTTGAAATGGTAGAGGTCACAGTATAGTAATAACAGCAAATTATACTTACACAGCATTAGATGACAAACACATATTAACAGCAAAACTGCAGTAAACTTGATGGACACTAGATGTCAATGAATGCTAGCATCTCTCGAGTCACAATATACTTCTTGAACACTAACCATGACTGGTGCCCACTTTTTATCAAGCCTGATGAAAAAACATAAGAGAGGGGGTGGAAAACTCCACTACACAGTCTATATGGGGGAGGGGAAAAGTTTTCCAGGCTCCGGTTTCTATGCAGCACTGAGCTGCAGTTGCCAAATTAAAGGATTAGGATAAAAGCTTTTAAATGTTTTGATAGTTTGTGGCTTGCTAGGATATGCTGTAGGATGTCAGTCTTTCCCAGAAGGTACTTCTGCACAAAATCATACATGGAAAACTGATTCTTAAGTAAATTCACTTTGCCTGCCTCGTTTATCAGGTCTCATTCTTTCACAAGTTCACCCTTCTCTTCCCCGGCTGTGGATATTTCTGTCGTATTCCTTCCCTGCCAATACTCATTTTCCAACATTTTTCTCAAAAGAGCAAGTTCTGCAAAAGAAGCTTTCTTTGGTACAGAAATGTGCATATAGTTATGAAACTAATTTTCAACTCCATTTATATGCACAGAGCTTGGGTTTATGCACATCAGTGGCTTGCTACATAAGGGGGTTGGGCACATAAAAGCATATGTGCATGTGCATAACCCAATTTCATGCATATGTTTATGCGCACAAAACATAAGTATTTTGGTGGGCAAAGTTGGGATTTACGCTCATATTTTATATTGTTAAAAGTATGCACTTTATCCACACAAGTTACGCCCTGCAAAGAGCAGGTTGGATTGTGTGCATTCTTACTGAAAATGTTCAGAGCAAACTTATGCATAACCAATGCACTTTGGCAATAAATGAGTCATGCGGGGTGTTATAAAATTGCCCTCCCTTTGTTTTAACCCTACTTTCCTGTGTTGGGGGCCAATGAGACACGACAGGTAGGGTGGTTTTCAGCAGCGTGCCTAGGTGGGCATGTACATGCACAAGCTGAAGCAGGTAAAGTTACACCTGTCTTGCAAACTGTGCGGAAGGATCATGGGAAAGGTGGAGGCTGAGGGGGAACTAGGCCGGGAGCTTGTGCACTCTTCTACCCAAGATGGCAAATTACAAAGGAAGAAGACAGGCTATTCGGGATAAGGATATATATCTGGCAGGTGTGGCTGTTGGACTGGAGGTACTCAGTGGGACTGTATAACGGGGCAGAATAGCCTTTTTCGGCCAGCATTTACGATGTTACTATGTAACTACGTTCACTGAAAATGATGGTTGGGGGCAGAGAATGCTTGAGAAAGAATTGGTAGATGGACTGACACAAGCACGGGAGAAAGCACAGAGGATCCATGGACGCAAATAAGTCAAGAAAAGCCAGCCAGCATCTGAGAAAAGAAATTTGGCACACTGAATGGGCATTATGGCCCGTATCTGCTCTCATTATAAATGTTTTCTGTCTTTCCAGGTTTCCAGAAATGGAGCTTGAACAAAGAGGTCTGGCAGCTGAGGCTGCACCAAGGTGTGCGCTAGCCTGAGGTAAGTACACCCAAGTCATGTCAAGGACTTTTCAACAATTGTTTGTGCACAGTCAGGTCAATTTTAAAAGCGTTGCTCACGCAAAAATGCCCCATACGCGCAAGCAACGCGGATTTTGAAAAGCCACAAAATACGCGAATAGGAACCCGTGCGCGTGCGTGGAATAAGGGAGCAGGAAAGGGGCAGCGCACGGGCATTCCGAATTTTAAAAATGAAACCCATAGCATGCACACGCAATATATCCACGTAACTTTACTGCTGCTCCTGATGAGGAGCAAATCTGCAGATCCCGAGCTGCGTGGCTTAGAAGACAGGGTGAGGTGTCCGGGTCAACTGGGCAGCGTGTAGGATGTAGATCCAGAGGGGAGTCTGAAAGACCTCGCTATTAATGGGACAATCTGGTGGACTAATTGGAAAACTGGGAATGTTCCTTCCATGAGCATGTTTTAAAATTCGCTGACATGGGCATGTAAAAGCTGGCACGGTCCTATTAAACACACATGCGTGAAAGCTGTGCTGAAGTAACCTCTTATCTTAATGCGCGGTTGGTGCATTTTAAAACATATGTGTGTTAAGTGTGCGCACGATTACACATTCTAGCACATCCTCGCTCGTGCGCCCATATGTGCGTGTATGGTTGTGAACACACGCTTGTTTTAAAATCAACCTCAGTATGTGCAGCTTTGATATCCATCAGTTCGGGGCACTTTTGCATAAGAAAGATTTGTTGCTTGTGGCTCATGCACTAGTATTAGGGAAAATAGGTTCTTGGAATGCCCTTGACCAGGGTTGTCCAGCAGCAAGGTTAAAATGATTGCACTCTAAGCAAAATATGGCTGCATGTCTTATAGAAGGGAAGAAGAGTTCAGATCAAGTTACCCCCCATTCTCCGTTCACTGCGCTGGCTCCCTCTAGAGCAGAGAATTCAATTTAAGATTGACAATTTAAGATTGACAATTTAAGATTGACATAACATGTCTTCATGATGCCAAACCATTACATTAGGCAGAGCTGCTCTCATATTATGATCGTTGAGATCTTCCCAGTTAGCTTCACTGACAGTGCCAGCATATCTGATGCTGTGACCACCATGCAATAACTCAGAAGGGGGAGAACCTGTGGTCTAGGGGGTGACCTAGGAGTTTTAGTGCAAGAGTAGGTATTTAGAGCCAGGATATTTTTTGCATTTTTTTTTGGCCTTCTTTTATTTTTAGGATTAAGGTAGTGAGAGAATGTGGGGGACATAGAAGAAAAGGGGGAGCATGGGAGGTATAGGTATGGTGGGGAGATATGGTAGAGGGGTTGGAGGGGGGATTGGCTTTGTAGGGAGTTTATTGTTTGCCTATTGCATATTAAAAGAGTTGGGATTTTTAAGATTTAAGAAGACCACAATGTATATAATGTATTTTACTTGTTTGTTTGTGAAAGGTTTATTAAAAGTTCACTTAGAGAATAGCCTCTGCCAATAGCAATGGTAACATGGAATAGACTTAGTTTTTGGGTACTTGCCAGGTTCTTATGGCCTGGATTGGCCACTGTTGGAAACAGGATGCTGGGCTTGATGGACCCTTGGTCTGACCCAGTATGGCATTTTCTTATGTTCTTATTTCTTATGTTCAAAATGATGTGAAACAGGTAATCAAATTTGAAATATATAATAATGAAATCGATCAATAACCACGACTGCCTCTCTAGATGTCCCACCTCTGTGAAGGCTCCTTCAATATGCAGGTGCTTTGCAATGCCACAGGTCTCATAAGTTATTGCTTTACATTGCAGACCCCCTGCATGTTAAGGGGGGTGAAAGCTCGTTGTGGTAGCTGGCCACCCTCCGAGCTGGTGATCTGATCGCAATGTGTGTGCAGTCAGTCACCCTCCCAAGCTGATGGATGGCGAGCAATGCCATAAAATTCTGCCATAGTGTTGTAACTCTTGAGGAAAATAAATATACAGTATTGATTTATTTTCCTGAGAAGTATACTCACAAATCTGTAATATAGTGCAAGGTGGCTGACTGGCTTATTTCCACTCTGAGCCCAGAATGGTCTGAAAGCTGCCAGTGATGAAAAAGCCAGGGCTGTAGTAATTTTGGGGTGGACTGGCAAGGTGTGACCTCTCTGTGTGGAAAAAGCCATGGGTCCCCCTCCAACTGCAGGCACAGGTATAGAACAGTTTCCTTATTGAACCAAGCCTGCAATATCACTTTCTCCTCCAACAAGTCCAAAAACTGGGACCTGGGACTATATATCCTCTCCATGGGGTACCTTCTCCTCTGCTGCCCCTCCTTCTGCTGGTGCAGTTTCCACATAGTCCAAACATTAACAGCACTTATAGCAGGCTCTATAACTCTCCACCACCAGCTCACCCAGATCCTCCATCCAAACAACAGGCACATACACTCCCAAACAGCAGGTACATAGACTCTCAAGCAGCAATTACATGGTAGGCCTGGTACACTGGGTGTAAAAATACATTGTTTTGAGCTCTGGAAA
The DNA here is from genome assembly GCF_901001135.1 of Rhinatrema bivittatum. Lineage (NCBI taxonomy): Eukaryota > Metazoa > Chordata > Amphibia > Gymnophiona > Rhinatrematidae > Rhinatrema > Rhinatrema bivittatum. Next base: position 42,475,895 of record NC_042632.1, on the reverse strand, counting down.
ATGTTATGTTCATTCTTAGCAATGCCTGTTGGAGATCTAGGAGACATTATAGCTGCTACTTTCGATTCTGCTCTCACTATTTTGCCAGTGATGAATGTTGGTTTGCTTTCCATGCTAAGTGTTATCATCCTCTTGAATTCTTTCTAAAGTTCTCCGATTTGGATCATAAGAACATAAGAACATAAGAAAATGCCATACTGGGTCAGACCAAGGGTCCATCAAGCCCAGCATCCTGTTTCCAACAGTGGCCAATCCAGGCCACAAGAACCTGGCAAGTACCCTGAAAATTATAAGGCAATGTAGTGACCATCAAACCCCACACATTCAACAGATTTGCTGTTCCAACTAATGTCCTGCTGAACCAGCTCATTGGCCATGGATAATACTGATTTAAGAAGTGTGTGCTGTTCCAGTAATGACACTACAACCAGTTCTTAGGACATAGAAAATACTGATCTAAAGAAGATACGCTATTCCAGTAATGGCCTTGCAACCAGTTGCTGATGATGATGCAAGAAGGTGCTATTCCTGAAATAATTCTGCAACCAGTGCATTGGCACCCTATAATAATAGTGTAAAAATGATTATGCAGGTCTATCGAGAATGCCACAACCTGTTTATTGGCCATTCTCATGTGGCAAGACATCCCTATATCTCATGACCCCCTCTCCTGAGGCAAAGTTTAATGTACAAAGCAAGATCACCAATTTGGGGTGTACCCTACTGTACAACAGATTTATAACGAGACCTGAAGCCAGAAAGAACTTAAATATTGATTGATTTTATGACACCCTGTATTATAAACTTGTTGGACAAGTTCAGTTGCAACTCTAACCCTACTCTGGATAGACAGAGGAAGACTAGGTCTGAACAAACCATCTGAGAAACATTAGCTGCAGCCACTTGCTCAACTCAATTCTGACATTGACTTTGTTCTTGTTGTTTTGTAACGGATGCAGGAAATTTTTCACAGCACACATTTAGAATGGTACAAACAACTTCCTGAGGTTAATAAAGCAGGCCACCTGCAAAACACTCCCAGCAGCAGAAGTTAATGTGCCAGACACCATGAAGAATGACAATGGTCTGACTGTGCTTCTGCCTTCCTTATTACTCATTCAAGAAAAACAACCTCCCTCCACCCCCCAAGTCCTCTGTAGGAAAAGAGGAGCGCAGACAGCTCTTGGCCACCTAAAGTGAAAATTAGCAATTAGAAAAACATCTTTCATTACTCTTTATCTGCTGCTCACGCTATGATTCATGATGTCTTCCCAAGGCCCCCACTGCTTCTGCATATGAAGATGCTCCAGCAGCCAGAGTCACACCCACTCACTCTCCCTTCCCTGCAGAGTTTCCATCCTAAGGGAAAGATCCTTCCATTGTTCCTCAGGCTTCAAGGCTTCAAGCTGCTTGGCATGAGGCAATGCCAAGTGACCCAGCTCAGCGTGTCGTTCTCCTCTGGCACAACATGCATTATGCCTGGCCCCTTCACAACAGCTGGAAGCAGGAAGTGGCTGAAAGTGTGTGCAATCTTTGCAACAGTGAAAAAAATACAAAGTACTGAAACTTGCAGTTTTCTCCTGTGACTGTACACGTTACTTCTTTTCTGATCAGCTTTAAGCTTTGCCGCTTAGTTTGAAAGTGCATGCATACAATCTTGCAGTGGGATGGATTCTCAGGATACCCATCATAGTCTCTTGTAGCGCAGTACAAACTGAAATCTGCCAGCCAATCAGACGGCTGCATCGCTGCTCAAAAAAATTCAGTCAGATAACAACTAAGATATAGGAACACAGCACAGGTAATCTCCTGTGCAAATTTAAAATCAGCAATAAAGATGTTTCTTTTCTTGGTTTCAAAGTTAGAATATTCCTGACAGGTTGAAAGTTACCACAACTTTTCTGAGTCTGCACCGAGTAGTCTTGGCTGGTGCAGATGTTTTCCTAACATTCCTTCAAATTAAATATCAAGTAGTAAATCTGATTTTCTTTGCGCGGCAGCAGCTGGAGAATTTTTTTTGGAAGGAAAACCTTCCAAGCTTGACTATATAAAGCTTTGGGGGTGTGGGATGGCTTGGGGGTAATTTAGGATTACATACTAACAGGTTTGATTTTTCTTACATATCTCCTCCTTTTTGCAGTGTGGGCTGGGAAATGACAGCATGAAGGTTATATTTTGGGGGTATTTAGTGCACCTGTTTAGCTAATTTCTATATTATGACTTCCTCAAATGTTTTATTTGAGATAGTCTGAAAATGATTATAAATATTTATTTTAATTAATTTATTATTATCCACATTCACAGGCAGCTTTTCCCACAAGCTCAAAGCAGCTTACAAATTAACATGCAAACCCAGTAACATCTGAAATACAGTGAAACAAACCAGGGCGTATCCATGTCACACAATCCAACTATAACCGTATGTAAAACAAACTGTAGTTTAAAAATAACAACAATGTGACAGTCAACAAACCAGCTCAGCGCGCAGAGAATCAGGGCTAGGAATCACTGCTGTGAAATAGGTAAAAACAAGAAGAAAGAACATTTTGAAATAAAAGGTTTAAAAAGTGAAGGCCACGCAAAATCTGTTTGGTTCCCTCATCCCTTAAGTAGTGCTGGCTCCGGTTGATAGAGTTAGGAGACCGGCACTAAGTAGCTTTCCCCCAGCCATCCTGTGTAACAGTTTCTGGCATGTGTGTGTGTTTACACAGAGAAAAAGGATTTTTCTTTTCATCATTCTCTGCCAGGAGCTGTAAAGATTTCTATGAATACAGCAAGCAAGCAAATGACTCAGATTATGGAAAACACATTTTCATGTTGACTTGTATATTATTGTAAAACAAATTGGGGTAGTATCTCAAACATAGATGACTTCGCTGCAGTGCCTTCGGGCTTTAGCGTAATTTAATGCATGAGTTGCCGTGGTTCCTCCAGATTGACATATGCACCATAGTCATCTGCCCCACCTCCACAGAGAAGCAAAAAAAAAAAAATTAGTATATGTGATGATTAAAAAACCTCCCCGGGAGCTGGTTAGTGCTGTATTGGCATATAGGTCAGTACAAACCATTTCTCCCAGCATTTCACCCATCATCTAGCAGCGCCTGCCTTTCTGGACTTGTAAACGCACCAAGTATTCTCTTATTCCTAAAGAATGTGAGAAGAAAAAGGGAGCAAATTCCCTCAGCGGAGTTGTGGTTTCGGAGATGTTGTAGTGGAACTTAATTGCTGGGAAATAAAAAATAAATAAATATGAAGGTATATAAATTGATTGCCTCTCTCCTTGGAGACCCCTGAGAAAGGAAGCTAGCTTCATTCATAGTCATTTAAGGAAACAGCTCATCCTAGGAAAAGTCGCTCACAGGGTCACAAGATCCTGCAATCACCCTTCCTTCTTAGGACAGGCCTGAAACTGTGTGTGTTCTTTTATTTTAAATTGTGTATTTGGCCCAGCAGATTCCTCCTGCTCCTCTTGGTTTCCAGATCAATCAGAACTAGACTCAATTGGGCAAAGACACTGTGATCCTTAATTTGCAACTGCCTGAGGTATTTTTGCTATTTTTATGACCTTCCCTAGACCAGCCATTGCAGTGATGGCCCTTGGCTAAGAGCCTCGGACCACAATTCTCACCAGACCCTGTCCCCTTATACCTTATTTCCAGCCAGTGTCACCATCGATCAATGGCCAAGACTTCCTTTCCCACCAAAGGGGTTGTGAACGCTGCTTTTGCAGCATCCCTAGCTATCCCAGCAATCATACTTTGGCCTTTCAAACACCAGTGTACGGCAACATTGCTGAGCCACTGGGTGTTCTTGGTGTGAGGGAGGGTCCAGCAGGCAAACTTTACAGTAAAGCTTCACATTTTTCCACCTAATGCAGAAAGAAAAAGGGAAGTTGGAAAAGACTGAACAGAGCCCTGTGCCACTGGGATGTGCATTTTCGATCTATAGTACAGAAGTCCAGCACTCCTACTGGTCCTGGAGAAAACTGACGAAGGGACTTGCGTGATCTCAGAAGCTCGTGCATTGCAGCTTCTTTGGCTAATTCAGCTCTTGTGTTGGTGTAAGAAGAAAGTATTTCAACTTGCAGGGAATGCATGCATTTTGATCCAACCAGCGTGCACCTGGAAATAAGAGATAGCCAAAGCTAAGTCAATTCTAAATCCCCGTTCCATCATGGTGCGTTCCTGAGGGCCAGGAGAGCCAGCCCTCAGTAAATAAGGCACTTTGCCATGCAGATATAATACAAAGTTGTCTTTCGCAAACAGGATAGGGAGGCTTTTCGTGGTTTGTCACTCTGTCTCTTGTGAGTTGCATCATATAACTCCTGTTTTGCCAGTAGACAAGCCTCACTGCTGCTGTGCATGCTGATAAACCCTAAAAGCACAAAATGTGCTAATCGGCGTCAGCTGATTCTCCTTCCAGTTGCTGTGCAGGAGAGTCCCGTTTCAGCAATGGTTGCTGAACAGAAGTGTTAGGACAATGTGTGCTTGTTTGCGTGCCTGGATTATTTTATTTCATTTTTGCATTTTCCCCCTCCAGTCTTGTCTTAAGCCTCAAAAAGTATGATGTGGACAGCACAGGGACTCAAACCAGCCACTTGATGGCCAGAAGGAGCTGCCACAGTAACACAGCCGCTGCCATCCATTCCACTCTCCCTCCTAGGATTTGAGGCCATCATCTTCATAGCACCCCAGGCCTAAGTGGCCCGAGGATTTGAACCTGGGGTGTGTGGCATTGCACTGTGGGTCGACCCCATGTTATTCTTTCATCCTTCCATTGTGGTTTTGGAAACACATTTTTGGATCTGCTGGCTACCTCTGAATTGCTCTGAATAGTGTTGGTCAGGCCCTATCTCTAAGAGTTCTGAGATTTGTAGTTATGTTTTTTTGTTTTTTTGGGTTTCTTTTGCCAGCACAGAGCACAGGATTGCAAATACTGGAGGGACTGAGCCAGAAGCTTTGCACAAGCAATATATGGCTGCATTCGGGGCCCGTTATCCAGGCTGACCATTTCTGATGAATAAACCCTGACATGCCAGCAAAGTTTCAGCACATCACAGAATCCATTCCAAAATACTTATGAGTAGATGTTATAAAACCAGAACTGGGTCCAGTGTGCCCCCCAGGGGGCTTGGAATCAGTTGGTGTGTCTGAGTTCTCTATGTGGTAGGCAGATTATCATACATTACAAAGATATTCCGGTTTGCAGGCCATGAGATGCTCAATTTATAGCCTCCATAGTTTTTGTGTGCAGTGTGAAAGTATAAGCCCTTTAAGCAGATCTAGAAAGATTTGTCCATGCAGTCATGAGGTTTTGGGGGCTTTAACTTAAGTAATGGGGTTTCCAATAGGTCAACACAGTCTGCACCTTCTCCTCTATTCTGGACGTGAGAAAAGGCTTATGTTGGATGCCATGTGAAGGCTTGTGCAGATCTCACGTGTAAAAGGAGAAGGATGAGACAAATCACTCTCTTAATTAGAATTCTCCTTAGAATTACAGTGCATGAAATAAAACAAACATACAAACCAACATTTGTGATGATGCATTTCCTGTATGGTAGACTTTTTTTTTCCAGACATCTGATATTCTGCTTTTATCCAAAATTGGTCTCAAAGCTGATTATAATTAAATAAGGATGGCTAGTAGGAATACAAAAGACACATTCGTTCAAGGATCATGCACTATTCTGTTGAGTCAGTCTCAGACAGGCATAGTGGGTATTTCTATCACTAGCAAATAGATTGGTGAAAGGCCTGAGTGAACATCCATGCCTTTGCAAATGAGTGGTATATACCAGCCCCCTGACTGATGAAAAAATGATCTGTGAACCAATAAGCAGAAATGGATTTTCACCCACAATCTAAGCATCTGCCATTGGGGATGCAGTTTGTTGGATCACAGTCTGAAATCAGGTTAAAATTAATCCAGATCCCATGAAAAAGAGCAAGGGCAGGTTTAGCAAGATGCACAAACGTCTTCTGTGAAAGATCCATTGTATTCCTGGGGCACTATTTTTTTAAATTCAGAGGGAAAATATATATATATTTTTTTATCCAGCGCTGAATATACCAACAAATATTATCTTGGTCCCTGGTGAAATTTTTACAGAACAGAGGCCAATCTGTTCAGTTTTCTCAGTCCAAAGATAGGTTTATGAGCAAGGTTCAAGCATTTATTAGTTCTGAGAACAACTCCATCTCTCCCCAACAAAAAATTCTGGAGGAGGACATTTCCACTTTCCTTGTTGAATGATGATTGTTGTTTAAATGCCACCTGGTTTTTTTGTTCATTTTTTTCTCTTCTAACTGCTTTTGTTAACTGGGTGTGCCTTGCTCTCTACTTATGTCAACAGATGTTTTTACAAGTTTCTGATACTTTTTTGGAGTTGAAAAATAGATTACCCGGGCCAACACGCTATCAGGTAAGAGATTCTTCTCTGGTTTGAATAGGCGTAAGGGGCATAAGCGCTGGGTTCATGACCTGAAAACCAGTCCTGTGTGCCCCACCTGTGATGAAATAAGAATTGAACATCAAGGGGAAAATTACCCAAATCCCGGTTCAGCGTTTCAAAAACCTGCAGTCCACACCCTGAACTTTCATGGAGGGAAAAACCCCATGCTTCGTTTTTCTATGGTGTTTGCCATACTTATGCAGAGGAGAGGAAAGCTCAGAAGCCGGGATCTTGGTAGGCTAACAAATGCAGAGAACTTTGTGTTTTTGATCAAGTGGAGTCCCCACCATTGAAAAATATATTTGCGAATTTGCTATTAAGTAAAGAACTGCTTACAATGAAAAAATGTATTTTTGCTTGTGTGGGTTGAACCTGACATGGAGAATACAGATGAAGCAAACGGTTTTCTATGAAGGATAAATAGACACGCTCACTGAGGAACATCCATGCAGTTTGGGATCCTTTCATCAATTCTTTGTCAAAAGCTGAGCTCCCTTTCTGCCGGGACCACCTCTATTTACGTTCACTTATTGTAGAAGTACAAGAAACGGGTTAATTTAGTCACAGTTTTGTTTTTTTTTACGTAAGGAATTTACATGAACCTTGTTAGTGGTTCAGATTGCAAGACTCCTTCTTGGTGAAATTATTTGGCTGCTGCGAAAAGAAAAAGTCAGTACTAGTTGACTTAAAAAATGAATATTAGATTGTTCCAGGTTCTGCACTTTGCATTCTCTTCAAAGAATCACTTTCGGTCTCTTTTTGACTGGAGTCCCAGCACAGGACCTGAGCTATGAGCTAAGAGGGCCCTCTGGCTGAGAGTGAGAGTTTGCATACTGTGCGGCGTGAGGGGTTGGAGTTTTTAACGCTGTTGGGGGACATGGTGCAGTGACCATTGCCAAGTCGGTAATATTAAACCTCCTTCCCAAAAAATAAACAAAAAATGTTGCCACTGAAAAGAGAGGAATCTTGGCCCAGGTGAAGGCTGCTCAATCAGTCTTCTTGCCTTAGGAATGAAAGTGGTCCATTCTTGGCCACAAGATGGCACAAGAAGCCTCTGATTAGTTTAATCCGCACAAAAGGTGCACTAAGCCAAGGACTGAAGCCAGCATTATTGTTATTTTTTTTATTTAACCTGCCAGTTATCTCCTACTCCTTTGGTCTTCCAGCTCAGCTGGAACCAGGGCTGTGAACTGGCACCATGAGTCTTCATTTGCAACTCCTTGATTTTTGCCTTATTTTATATCCCCTCCTAGCTTGCTGTTGTCCAGCCATTGCAGCCATAGCGTTCAGGCATGGGCCATTCATCAGGGCTCCATCCAGAACCCTGTAGGTAGGTATCGGCACTGTCCAGCCACTAGGTGTCACCCTTACACAATAACTTTTCCCACACCATTCCCATTCCTGGCTCGCCTAGGGATTGGAAGATCTGAGCCAGTAATCGGACCCAGGCCCCTTGCTGAGCCATCCAGCTGTCGCTAGGATTCAACATTATTCTTTATTAATACATTCATTGGGAATTCCTGCTCACAGATAAGCAGTACAAAGGGAGATGATGGTAGAGAAAACAAATCTCCCATCTTTCTTCTTGATTAAAATATAAGACCTGACAATCAAACAATTTCCCTTTGTGCTTTCGGGGAAAAAAAAAAGGTAAATTGGTTCCATATTTGCCATAAGCTCCAATAGAAAAGAAATTTTTCCTCTTTTTTTTTTTCTTTCTCTTTTTGACTTCTGACGTCTCACTTCCCGTTCTCTCCTCCTCGCTTCTTCAGAATTCAGCAGATCTTCAACCAGAGGCCGCCTGAAGGTGAAAACTTCTCCACGCTGTCAGCTTGGGACCTGGAATCTCCCTTCTTTGCTCTCCTTCGTTCTTGCCTGTGCGTAACAGTCAACAATGCTCTTCCAAGTACAACAACTTCTAGAACAGTTGTGTGCTGCCAGCATCTTATCCAGGGGCTCTCACCAGCTCCGTTCCACTTGGGTGTGACATTCCCTCTTCTCCCCAAATTATTTAACCCTCCACCCATTCTCCCTATCGAACAAAAAAGTAAATTGTACCAAGAACATAGAGTAGCTTAATTCTGACATTTCTATTCCAGTCAAGGGATTCCTGGCATAAGAATTACCTAAAATTATTGCACATGAGTTTTTGAAACCGCAGAGGACTCTCCTTCAGATGTCACATCAAAGACATTTACATTTAAAAACAGGACCTAGGTGGTCTTGTTAGTACAATATTTTTGGATAATACTTTAATCCAAGAACTATCACAACCTACAGAAAAACCAGTTTACGCCCAAAGCCATGAATCTATTAGATCACTTTGTTATATATTCCAGTGAGTAAACTGAAAAATAAAATGCTTTACTCTACTTTTGTTGTCTGGATGAGGATTTTTGTCTAATAGAGAAGGTCCTGGTCTCTTTTTAAAGCTTTCTTCCAGCTCCTCCCCTACTGTCCCCAGACAAAGAGATTAGTGTAGGTGGAGGGTAAGGGGTTGTATCATGGAGCAGAGTAGCTCTTCTGTGCTCTGCTCTACACAACAGACTTCCCTCCTTTCTCTGCAAGTTATAGCAGGGGAGGGGAAATGAAAAGAAGGAAAGGGCTGGATTAGGGACCAGATTATGAGTAGATCTGCTCTGCTCTGTCCATGCCAGCCTCACTCCACCTCTTCTGTTCCTTGCTTGGAACTGGAAGGGCAGGAGAAGGAAGCAGAGTGCTATTCTCAGTTGAGTGACATTTGGGGCACTAGCCTACACAGTTGTGGCATGAGCCCTATGTGCCAATGGCTATCAATGCCTCTGGAGGAAGTGAAGTGAAGGTAAGAAGCATAAGGAGAAAATCTAAACAGGATGGGAGAAGAAAAAGTATGATTATTTTTTCAATATATGTGTAAAGAATACGGTCTCTTTCTGCCTGAGTAACTTTACTCTAAGGAACCAGTTGTTTCTTAATTCCATTCTGCAAAGTACAGACTGCTTTATTGATTTTTCCTCAAGGATACAGAAAAATGTATTTTCATTTTAACATCATCTAGCAACATGGTAGAAAGTGGCAAAAATGTGGGTCATGCTGTAGATGGCTCCTGCATCTTCATGTGTTTGGTTTTGTTTATTGATAATTTAGCTTCCCTGTACAAGCCTCTCCAAGCGTGCAGTCAGCAGATATTGTTAGTGCGTGGGTCTGTGCCTTCCACCTCTGCATGCCTGGCTTTCTGCAAGGAGATGGGCTGAAAAAGTCCAATTCCACATAATCACTTGAATACTTATTTAATATTCCGCTATTGGCACTTCAAAATGGATTACATTCAGGTACTGTATTTCTCTGTACCCAGAAGGCTCACAATCTAAGTTTGTCAAAATGGTCGCTGGATTTGAACTCTTGTGTTGCTGGTGCAGAGAGCCCACTGCTCTAACCACAAGGCCATGCCTCCACTTATCATGCACTTCCGTTTATTGAACTGCAGTCAGAGAGCTGAGGAAAATGGAAATTTAGGATGGGGAAATAATTTTTCTCTTTCCACCGTTATAGATGCAATGGGTGGGTTTTTTTTTTTTGTCTTCCTTTGGATTACCACAAAAAGAGAACTGTTAGTCAGTTAGAAGACACTGTAATCTGTGGACCTGTCAGGCGGGTGACTCTTTTCCCCTAATTTAAGTGGAATGCTTTAACAAGCTCTTGGGTTAAAATACATATACTTTGCACAGGTGAGGGGCAGAAATCTTGGTTCTTTTCTTCCCCCTTCCCCCCCCCCCATATTACACAAACAGGTTTTGCTGCTGCTGTTATTATTATTATGTTTCTTAAGCGTTGCTGGCCTATTACCAGGGTATTCCAGTTCTGGCATCCACCTCAGTGCTTTTTTTTTTTTTTTTCACCCTGCAGTTTCCTGCTGCTTATTTATGGAATCAGAACCTTTCTCTATTGGGAACAGCACCATTAGTCTTCATTCACAACTATCCAGGGATTTCTACCCTAGTTTATATCCCTTCCCATCTCAGCTCAGCCCAATCAAAGCAGTGTACTCAGCCAGGAAGGGGGGGGGGGGGGGAGCCACAAACCACAGCTCTCTCCAGAGCCAAGCTAAGGTGGTCCCTGAATCTGGCCACCAGGAGTCACTGCAGAGCAGTGACTGGGACATCCTTTCCCGAGCAGCTGTAAGCACTGCCATCGCAGTGCCCCCAGCTAGCCCGAGGAGCAGACTCCCTGCGTCAGAAATCGAACACAAGTCCTCTGCAGTGGCCAGGGTGCAGTGCCGGCACTGAGATCCACCAGGCTAGCCCCTCCTCCAGTGCATTGCCTAGGGAAATAAGAACCGCATCTTCCTGAATGCGATAGCGTAAAACCAGGACTGGATCTAGCTATTGGTTAAAACCTGGAGTCAGTTTACTGCATTTTTACATTTAAAAATGAACCTGGACCTGGGCTGAAAGTCATTTCCTTCTTCTATTCCTCCACATTATTTACAGCCCATTAAAATCTGTAAAAGGCAGAAAAATGGCTTCAAATCAACAAGAGCCATTATACCCTTGGCCCTAACAATTTTTTTCCACATCATCCATGGAAAATCTCAGTGCTTTTTTTTTTTCTTTAAAATGTTTAGTTAAAGGGAAAAGGATTGCTTTTAGGATGCATTTCTCAAAAACATCCAAACAACGAGCTTGGACCCTTTTGAAAGGAACTAATTCTTGTGCTCCCAAGTGACTCCATAATTTACGAGGCTGCCAGTGTGACTGCCCCTGGGAAAATGAACGTCGCACACTGAAATATGAGAGGCCGGTGGAAGGGTCTGGTTTAAATCAGAGGGAGCATCTCGGACTTTTCTCTTGCGGGTCCAGCAGCCGCTGATTTGGTTACTACTTCCAGCGGCAGGAAGGGAAGACCTGTTGCGTCGGTTGGGTGGTCTTCTCCTTGTGGCTGTTGCCTGATGCGCTTCACGAGCGACGGACAATCGGAAACCCTCTCGGGGCTGCCACTGCATCTCCTGTGATGCCAGGAGCCAACTCAAATGATAAATTCTCAGCCAGCAGGGTCAGACCTAAATTTATTACAGGTAGTGGTATTCAGGAGCTCCTCTCAGTCAGGGCATCTTGGGACAAAATACATACAAGTATGATGGTTCCTACCCCCAAAGAGCTTACAGTTTATCTGGGCACTTGATTTAGCAGAAGACAAAATGACTTTACCAGGCTCACAGCATGCACCCTTCTCAGCAGTAGGAATCAAATTTGTGGGTCTTTTTTTTTTTTCCTAGCCCACTGCTTTAATCACTAGGCCACAGCTCCATTTTCTGAGTGCAAATCAATGTTTCTCAATCAGTGTGTCTTCAGATCTGATCAGGTGTGCCGTGGAAAAGTCACCACCGCCTGATGCTCTGATCCAGGCCTGCACTTAGGCTGTGCTCTCCGCACCTTGCAGCTGAGGCTCTTAAAGTGATAGGAGCTCCTTTCTGAGAAGATGTGTCTCTCCTAGTTTTAAAGTTTGGAAGAGAGACTGGTGGGGAGCTTCACTGCTCCTATTCTGACCGTATAAGCTCCCCCCCCCCCCCCCCCATGTCTCTGCTGCCTGCTCCATGGAGGTTGGGACGCCGCTCGGCACATGTGTTAATGTCCGTGTGCCTTGTGCTTGAAAAGGTTGGGGAACACCGGCGCAAATGGTTGTTGTAAATCTGACCCAAGCTTAAGAGCATTCACCCAACTTGGTTTTACGCGCACTTTTTCGCTTAAATTTACCCAGCTACCTTTAGCCGGATAACATTCAAATCTAACTGGTTATGTTTGATTATTACTGGTTAGCTCTGAACGTTATATTCAAAATATAGCCGGTTAAGTGGCAGCAAAAGATAACTAAAAAAAAAAAAACCCCTTCAGACCCACTCCTGCAGCCCCCCCGCCCAGAAAACACTTTAAAAAATGTACACATAGTACCTGATTCTCCCCCCCCCCCCCCCCCCCACCAAATAAAAAAAAAAAAAAAAGCAGCGTGCACTAGCTCTCGGAGGCTGAAAGGAGGAAAAAGAAACGAGACAGGCTAAATCTGTTTTTGATCCAGTGCCCCATGCTGTGTAGCCTGCTGCGTCCACATTTCATGTGCCTGATGCTCGCTTGCCGTTCACTCTGGTGGCAGGCAAACACTTGCACGCTTGGGCACACTTCCAGTTGACCTTATCAGCATATTTTTACTGTACAGTACAGGATCTGCAGCACTGCAGAGATAAAGAAGACATAGTAGACATTAACTTTTGCATTCCTTGTCCCTGCACCGCATGGAGGGTGGAGAGCAGCTGCACCGCTGCTCTGCTTGATTGTTGACATGAAGATGGGTGAGAGAAATATTTGATTGCATTTTATCTGCAATGCCTAAGTAGCGAGCTCTCAGCCTATGGCTGCTCTCTTCTGCCCTTATTTACAATACACATTTTGTACTTTAGTTTTCTAAAGTTTGAGGAGAGAAGAGAAAATCTGCTTGCACGGTTTCTAATAAGGAAAGTCCATGGTAGAAAGTTCCCACATTATTATATCTCCTTGTGTACACAACCAAAGCCTGTCGGATTATCTCAGAAGTTAAACATTACTTGCTGCAGAGTGCTAGAAGTACGGAGAGGGAAGTGGACTGCAGAGCTTCAGGGATTGTACATTACATCGGGAATCCCCCACATCACAGTCAATTTCTAATTAAACCATTCCAGTTTCATTACAAGGGTTCTATGCTGGTGGACTACTATATGTTAATAGATTAGGGTGATTTTCAAAGAGTTTAGATACCTAACAGGCAACTAAATTGGCCCCTTTGAAAACTGACTACTGCTAGGCGTCTAAATTTAAGTGCCTGTTTTCATTAGGAACCAAAAATCTGGGCCTGGATTTTCTAAGGTCGCAGGGGGGTGGGCCAGCGAAATGGGGGGCGGGCCAGCGAAGCGGGGGGGGCGGGCCTGTGAAAGCCAGCAGCGATCGCACCTACGCGGTGCTGTCATTGCCGGCTTTCGCACCCAGTAGCGCCATCGTAAAAGGTGATGTTATTGGGCTCGAAACTGGCGGAAAAAAGGGCCCTTGCTTTTTTGCCGTCAGCGATGTCTTTGCACAGTCTGTCCCGGTGCCGCCCCGACGACTCCTCTCCACCCCCATTTAGTAATCGCTTTTGAAAATGACCCCCTATGGGTGCGGAATTAGAGTAGAAAAGAAAGTTAGGTCCCTAGCATTGATTTTCAGTGCTAGGCATCTAAATATAGTGCCTAAATCTAGGCAAATAATCTGCATTCCTAAACTTATGGAGCTAAGTTTTAGGTTCCTAAATTTAGGGAATTTTGAATCAAAAACATATGTGTTTAAGTTTGGCTGAAATTCACCTAAATTTAAGTGCCTAAAATGTAGGGACCTAGGTGAAGCACTGAGTGCTTTTTTAATTGCCGTCATAAAGCATAGAAGGTCTTATTATTTATTTAAGTTTTTATTCCATAAACAAAGAATAAAGGAAAGTCCTTTTTGAATAAGTCCCAGAGTGCAGATCCTAGAGACTTTCCATTCTTTGTTGTTCACTGTCTGACGTCAAACAAGAGGATGTTGGAGAGATACCCACAGCAGAAGCATTCTAGGATGGTAACAATTGAGAGGAACTGAAGCAAATCACTGTGAAACTAGATGACAAATTAAAGCGTAACAAAATACCAGGACTGGATGCATAATCAGCTGAAGGTGTGACTCCGACCTCAAGAGCAGACAGTGTGCAATCAAGGCATGTCTGGTAGATTCCATCAAAACCAGAGACAGATATCTTCTGCCTGTATCGGCCACCTTCCCCCTTCAACTGAGCTGTCACGTGCTGGTGGCCAGCAGGACTTGAACGGGAAATACAAAGGCACACACTAAGGCAATGTAGGACCAAACCAGAGACACAAAGGCACCCACAGAAACAGAGTAGGACCACTGCAGGAAAACCTGGAAGTTCTAAGGCGCCCACAGAAGCAGAAACACTGCAGGAGGGCTGGAAGAGCAACACACATGTTATAATAACAGGATTACCACAGGAAGATCAGGGAACACAAAGTATAAGACTGAGCAGGAACACTGGATGCAGGAAGCAATCTAGCACCACGATTAGGACCATGAACTACAGGACCATGCACTGGCAAAGTGTAGTTTGGAAGATGGCTGCCATCAGGAAGAGGGGGTCATAGGGCTAGGAGGACAAACCAGATAGTCCCAGAGGCCCATAGTGGCCTTCTACTGGTGGGAGGTACCACTGGGACCTCATTGTATTCACCCCAGAGTTCTTAAAGGATTAAAAAATGAAATTGCAGACCTATTACAGGCATAAATCAAAACAAATAAAATAATCCATAATCTATCATTAAAATCAGGGACAGCAAGGTGGCAATGTAACACCAATTTTTTAAAAGGGTTGCTGGAGTGGTCCAGGAAACTATAGACCAGTGAGCCTGATGTCTGTGCCAGGCAAAATGATGGAAGCAATTCTTAAAAACAAAATTACTGTTCATATGGCTTGAGACAGCTTAATAGAGTAGAGCCAACATGGATTTAGCATAGGGAAATCTTGCCTTAGAAATCTATTTAATTTCTTTTTTATAAAGGTAATAAAGAAGTAGATTAGACTGAACTGGATGATATAGTGTATCTGGACTTTCAAAAGGCATTTAACAAGGTTCCTCATGAGAGATTCCTCAGGAAATTAAAAAGTCATGGGATAGGAGGCAATGTCTTACTGTGGATTGGTAACTGATTAAAAGACAGGAAATGGAGAGCAGTCTTAGTGCTCCAAGGATTTGTACTGGGACTTGTTCATTAATGATCTGGAAAAGGGTGCAAAGAGTGAGGTAATCACATTTGCAGATGATCCCCGGGCCATATCTTCCATTCCTCAGCTGGGGATGCTTCAGAGGCAGGCATTCATAGCCCTGGGAAGGAGGGTGGCATGGCCATTGCCTAAGAGTGACATCTAGGGGCTGGATTCAGGTTTCATGATTGCAGGCTTCCAAAAGGAGTCCTAGTACATAGCCCCTGTCCCTGCAATGACTGGTCTATATGTAAGCTGGGATAGGCTATATAATAAGGGGAAAAAAACATCTCAGGGGAGTTGCAAATGAAGGCTCCTGGCACCAGATTCCAATCCTGGTTCCAACTGAGCTGGAATATTGTCAAGTACAAAGGAACAGGAGAAAACCATCAAGTCAAAAAAAAAAAAGATTTGCAGGGAAGTGCCACCTGTCTGGAAATCAGCAACACTGTCCAGAAGTTCCTGAGGGTGTTCCTACCCTCCCCATGTCATCAGAGGGCTGCCGGGACCATAAAAGGTCAGCGACTGTTGAACCTTGATAGGGAGTGCTGCCTGCTTGGACATTGGCAATGCAGACTGGGGGTTCCTGAGGATGTTCCTGTCCTCCCCACATCATTACAGGGCTGCCGAGGCCATAAAAGGCCAGTGATTGCAGCATCTTGATGGGGACTGCTGCCTTCCTGGATATTGGCGACACTGGCTGAAGGTTCCCTAGGGTGGAACACCCTCCCCACATCATCATCTTCTTATATGAGTGCTGGGGTTGGTGCAGTGGATGCATGTGTTGGGTTCAGGCCGGAGCTACCAGGTGTGCATATCATCCAATTGCATAAGGCGGCACACCCAGAGGGGCAGCAGAAGAAGAAGTCCGTGAGGCCACCGGTGGACCCTATTCCACCGACAGCCAAGAAGAGGAAGAGGTCCGTGAAACCACCAGTAGATGACATCCCACTGGTTGCCCGAAAGTAGAGGAGGCTCGCGAGGCTGCCAGTGGACTCTATCCCACCAGTGGCCTGGAAGATGAAAAGGTCCTTAAGGCTGCCAGAGGACCTCATCCCACCAATGGCCTGGAAGAAGAGGAGGCCAGCAAGGCCGCAAGTGGACTCGATCCTACCAATGGCCCAGGAGAGGATGAGGGCCACAAGGTCACTAGTGGACCCCATTTCACTAGTGGCCAAAGAAAGAATAAGGAGCCCGTTCTCCTACTCCTCCTCGGTGCCGGCGTTCACTGTCCAAAACATGTGAAACTAGCACATGTTCTATGCTGATCTCATGATGCACATAGATTGATTTATATTCCTTGATTTTATTGTTTGATTAATGATTTCTCCATTGCTTCATTGCATACAGGGTCTGGCTTGTTGCTGTTTCCAGTTCAGTTTCTATTTATAATTTATAGTCTCTTTATTCTGTATTTGGTGAAGGAGAGTCTGTGTTCTGCATGTTTAACAGAGGTGGATTATTCTGTATTTAAAAACAAACAAACAAATGTTTCCACTAAAATTGATGCTATGTTAGGGTACTTGAGGGGTCCTTTCTATGAGGGTTAAAGAACTTTCTCAAAAGTTTGTTGACATGGATGGTAAATTAAGAGATATTCAAGGGAAATGTGATTTTTTTTACAAAATAATCAAATTCTACATTGTAAGTTAGAGAATATGGATAATTATATGCAAAGGTTTAATCTTTAGGTTCCTCAACTCTCCGGTTGTCCCCTATGGAGATGTGGAGAAAATTCTATCCAGATTTTTTAAAAGTTTCTAAAGAACATATTCCATCAATTGTTAAATTGTTATATACCCTCCCTAGTTCCACCTGCAGCCACCTCCATTCCTCAGTTGAATGTACCAGCTTTAGAACTAGATCTTTCTCACTTCTTGGAGCATTCCAGCTCTGAAAGTTTGGAAAGATCTACTCTTTTAGTTACCTATGCCTGTGAAAAAGATAACGACTGGATCTTGAGACTCTTTTTCTGTCCTAGAGACAGGACCTTTCTTGGTCAATCTATTTCCATCTTTTATCATGTTTTGAAAGAAACTCAACTATAAGCTATAAACAGAGAGTCATTACTATTGGAGGAAGCCTTTTGTTAAAATGTCTGTAAAGTAAAAAGTAAATAATTATGATTTTTATATTCCTTTTCGACTGGATTATTTTCCTGTTAATTAATGTTACTGTCAGAGCGACGTTACTTATTATCATATGTCAGAGTGACATTGTTATCATGCACTTCCAGCATTACAGAGTGATATTATTATCATATGCTTCCAGCGTTACTGTCAGAGTGATGATATTATCATATGTCAGCGAGAAGCCTACTGCTTTTTATTAATTTGGAAACTGGAGGGATCTGGCAATGCCCGTATTTATTTTAAAAGGCTTTCTGGGATGAAAGGGCTGGGGGATTGGTCCTCAAGGCATCAAAGTTTTTTTAAGTCTTTTTGTGCAGCCACTTAACTGGCTATATTTTGAATAAACAGCATGTTATCCTGCTATGCATGGCCGGATAACTTTCAAACATAACCAATTAAATTCAGACATTTCTAGTTAGACTTGAACATTATCCAGCTAAAGGCAGCGAATAACTTTAGGTGAGCATATTCAGCAGGACCTTTATCCTGTGGTGCTTTGCAACATCACAAGGGGGTAAAGGAAAATATTAAATCTTTGCCCGATTCACTAAAATTGTACATGTGACAGTGCATTTCAACAGAGTGGAGTTTTCATTGAAGATATGTGACATTTTGCATCAAGACCTCTGTTAAAAATACGTGAAATTAAGCTCGACTCCTGCAGAGGGATGTGGGCATATCTTCCTCTTTGCCTACCAAAAACGTGTTTGCAAAGTTTGTTTCCTTTATCTTTATTCAAGATAAAGATAGTCCGCCCTGAGCTTCTTGTCCGGGTATGGCGAAATATAAATGATTTTAAATAAATAAATAATCCCAAGACACATTTTAAAAAATTCTTTATTGAAAGCTTTTTGCATTTTCAAAAGAGAAAGTATGCAGCCCTAAAAAAAAAAAAAATAGTGTATACAGTGCAGGATGAACAAAACAAACTTCTACATCTCAAAGGAATGGCAAGGGCTTTAGCAAAGAGGTAGCAGAGCAGTTCTCGGCTTGATCTGATGAGGCACTTACAGGGAGAATGTTTACTGTTCTGTTAATATCTAGTTGGAAGATAAAAATCCCCATATTCCAGACACATTTAATTCCATCTCCTCTTCTTGTTCTATCTTTTACTTTTTTGTAAGTTCTACGCTGCCTCTTCACCATTGATGATTGGCTAAATCCCCCCAGTCGTCTAGCACAGAAAGCCCTTAAGCCGCACTACAATACCGTGCTGAACAAAGAAGACTACAGGCAAAGAAAGCCTAAAATTCAAGAAAATCGCAAATAGCTGTGCTTGCAGAGAAGCCTAAAAACCATAGAATTTAGAAAGTTTTTTTTTTTGTTTTACAGGAGCAATTTCCCAGTATCCATGCTCATGTTACATTGCCTGGAAATCTCAGATAAAGCAATCCCTGATTGTAAGGAAACTCATTTAATGGAATTTCACATTAGCGGACATTTTGTTTGGGGATCTAAATTCGATTGACGGAATTATATAATAGAATTTTATTCAGAATTTTAATAGAAGAAAATAAACAAAGAACAGGAAAGGTAGCAAAAGGAGTCAAAATGACTGACCAAATAATATTCAGGAGGCAATGTCCTTTCGTGGATTACAAACTGGTTAAAAGACAGGAAACAGAGAGTAGGATTAAATGGTCAATTTTCTCAGTGGAAAAGGGTAAACAGTGGAGTGCCTCAGGATCTGTACTTGGACCAGTGCTTTTCAATATATATATAAATGATCTGGAAAAGAATACGATGAGTGAGGTTATCAAATTTGCGGATGATACAAAATTATTCAGAGTAGTTAAATCACAAGTGGATTGTGATACATTACAGGAGGACCTTGCAAGAATGGAAGATTGGGCATCCAAATGGCAGGTGAAATTTAATGTGGACAAGTGCAAGGTGTTGCATATAGGGAAAAATAACCCTTGCTATAGTTACACGATGTTAATTCCATATTAGGAGCTACCACCCAGGAAAAAGATCTAGGCATCATAGTGGATAATACTTTAAAATCGTTGGCTCAGTGTGCTGCAGCAGTCAAAAAAGCAAACAGAATTTTAGGAATTATTAGGAAGGGAATGATTAATAAAACGGAAAATGTCATAATGCCCCTGCATCGCTCCATGGTGAGACCGCATCTTGAATACTGTGTACAATTCTGGTCGCCGCATCTCAAAAAAGATATAGTTGCGATGGAGAAGGTACAGAGAAGGGCAACCAAAATGATAAAGGGATGGAACAGCTCCCCTATGAGGAAAGGCTGAAGAGGTTAGGGCTGTTCAGCTTGGAGAAGAGACTGCTGAGGGGGGATATGATAGAGGTCTTTAAGATTATGAAAGGTCTTGAATGAGTGGATGTGAATCGGTTATTTACACTTTTGAATATTAGAAGGACTATGGGGCATTCCATGAAGTTAGCAAGTAACACATTTAAGAGTAATCGGAGAAAATTCTTTTTCACTCAACGCACAATAAAGCTCTGAAATTTGTTGCCAGAGGATGTGATTAGAGCATTTAGTGTAGCTGGGTTCAAAAAAGGTTTCGATAAGTTCTTGGAGGAGAAGTCCATTAAAGGCTATTAATCAAGTTTACCTAGGGAATAGCCACTGCTATTAATTGCATCAATAGCATGGGATCTTCTTAGTGTTTGGGTAATTGCCAGGTTCTTGTGGCCTGGTTGGCCTCTGTTGGAAACAGGATGCTGGGCTTGATGGACCCTTGGTCTGACCCAGCATGGCAATTTCTTATGTTCTTATGTTCTTATGAAATTAGTGTCCTGCATTAATTTCTGTTCTGTGGGAGGTATTTTTTGTTGTGTAGCAGTGTTATAGAAGTACCTCCTTGGATGTATATAGCAAGCTTTTAATATTCATCCCAAATAATTCATATTAAAACTGATCATTTTTACTCATGACACCAGTATTTGAAATGGAGCATTTATATTGGGAACCACATGGCTATTTTTTATAATATGCCATGTTTCAGTCCCTTAATGAAATCATTGGTCCAAAAAGTATCACTCCATTATGTTCAAGAGCATACTCATAAAAATATTGACATGGGTCCGTGTTTCAAATTCACTCTGCATTGGGGGCAGTTCATAACCAGGGTCACTCTTGAGGGGTCTTTCTGTACAGTGTCAGCTAAACTTTTGAGCAGATGGTTTGCATTGATCTGTGGAGTCTGTTTTGCAGATATGACCAGTTTTGGGCAGTTCTAGCAGAAATTATTTTTGTTCTTCTATTTTATTGTTTTATGAGTTTGAATTGTTTTACTATGTGTGATTTTATTTATTTTTTTAGAGGTTTTTATTTTCTGTGATTTTATTTTTTAAAGGTTTTTATCATGATTATGTGTTTACTGTTGTGATCCGCCAAGATCTTGTGGAATGTGCAGAATATAAATACAGAAAATAAACAACAAAATAAATAAATAGATAAGTCTTGCCACGACTTTAACAGTTCCATGTAAATTCCATTTCTTAACAGTATTTCTGACAGAGGAAATTGCTAGCTGGAAGCATTTAGAGATGTTTTAAATAGCCATCCCCTGCTTTGTAAGAGTGAATTATCTTCATTTTCAAATGCTCATACAGCTGCTTAGAGGAGCCAATGGTTGTTGAAAGTAAACAGAACAGCAATCTCACAATCTGAAAGAATAGAATAGTTAGTATATTTGTTCAACCATGGAACTGTCTTCACTGGATTAATTGATGGCCTAATAAGTCAATAAACGTTTTGAGCCTTATTAACAATTTATTTTAAAAAGTAGTACTGACTAAACTGGAAGGGTGTCCAAACTTTTGCATATGTTATATTCACTGCTTTATTCTTTTTTAATCTGTTAAAAGCCGCAAATAAATAGTAATTTTGAATTAATATTGCAGAAAGATGATGCGTT